>NW_025814037.1:691777-1037665 GCF_021917145.1 Hypomesus transpacificus | reverse complement strand
TTGGATTCTGGTAGAAGGGACCTATGAGCAGGGGCCTTTTTATATAGCCTACATTTGTAATATAATGTAGCTATACTCATTTACCAGAAAATTATATGCCAATTAATTGGCATATAGTACATTTAGTAAGTATACTTATAACAGCAAGTACAACGTAATCAAGAATCAGAAGTGAATATAGTTCTACTAAAAGTGATTCGTACAAATGAATACAAAGGATGCTCGCTTACCAGACAGTGAAATAACAGCAACTACAACATCATTCACATATTACCCTCATTCCGATAATAGGACAGTGTAGCACATCGACATCAACATAGTTATTCAAGTGCAGCTCCAAAGTACGTCTATTTTCTTGAGACAATCATACGGATTTTACGAGTAGCACGACAGAAATTGTATAGGCTCTCAAGTGCAGCACAACATAATTTATATGATGATGAAACATGAATTAAATAGCCTACTGACAGTTTCCTCAAAGCCTAACGGTGCGTTCACACTGCAGCGGGGCGGGCAGAGCGGGGTGTCGGCTTCCAATTCATTTTCAATGAAACCAGGCATGACGGGGCATTGTGGGAAGGCGAGCGGAGCGTCGACGCTCACGTAGGGCATTGTGGGAAGGCGAGCAGGTCGGCGAAAGTTGGATTTTCTCAACTTTATGTAAATGAGGAGCGTGAAAACGCCAGCGATGGCCAATCGGGTTGGTTTCTTGTTTCTTGTAACGTAGCAACTTTTGGTCATGGTAAACATTTCTAGGTTTGACAATTTCAAGATGGAAGAGCAACTCATCGTATGTGTGTCTTCATACCCAGTATTGTATGATATGTCTTTGTTCGATTACAGAGACGTAAACAAAAAAAATGATGCCTGGCGCAGGGTTGCTGAGGTTGTCGGCGTCCCTGGTGTGTTTTGTACTTTAATTCAGTTTCTTCACATTACGTAACTTTCTTCTGTGCTAGCTGCATAGTCTAGCTAGCCCACCCGGCACACGATTGACATTCAATGCTGAAATGCTGTCTGGCAGCCACTCGCTATCCATAGAGTAAATGTGTAGTGGCAATTCATAATCTAGCGATTGATTTGCAGAGATTTCGAGTAATATAATAAAAGGTTACACATGTCAACGTTTATTTCTGAGCACAAGACCCGTTACATAGAGTGCCGGTGGCATCTTTCACTCGGCCTAAAAAAAGTGTGGAAAAAGATAACCTATTGTGTGTTGTAGATAAGATCATGTCAGATCTAGAAAGCTTATTGGATTTTTGCTTAAAGGGGCAATTGACTGTTTTTTGGGGGTATTTCACACTGTTCCTTAAGGTCTCCGAATAGGGTATGTAACATTGGTTGGGTTGAAAATGGCCCGGGTGCTGTTCTATGCCCTCTGACAGATCCTCTGAAATGTTTCCGGGAAAAATCACTAGCTTTTCTCCTTTTATGGTATGCTCATTAATATTTAGATAAGCTGCGCGCTGATTGGTTGGTTATCAACGAGTGAAGCTGGGAGCAAAAACGCAACACGGCCAACAGCAGCACTCGCTGAAACACCAAAGTTGGAGACTTGAAATAAAAACGCGCAAATAAATCTATTGTGTCTACACAACACTGTTTTCAAAAGATTGACTATATATCATTTGAAATGATAACATTACTTGTTTCCACTTCTGTTGTTGAAGCAAACTGGATTGACTTAGGTGGGTAGAACGTTAGGCTACAGCTTAGCAACCAAACCATATCGTGATTCTACTCAGCTTCAGTTAGCTAGCTAAGCTAGCTCTAGATATCTTGCTGTAAAATAACATGACAAAGATCTGGACAAACATGCATCGTGAATTGTAGATTTTCATTACACAGGTTATTTATTGGAATGAAACACAGTCAGGAACATGAATCAACGTTAGCCCCATTGCCAAAAACTAGGCTAAATTATCACACATTCTATGCTCTTGCGTCAACTAGCAAGCCAAACTTGTTTACATGCCTACAGTCTAGGTGTTACTAGTAACAGTTAGTAGCAATGCTAACGTATCCTGTATCTAAAACCTGCCTTTCTCCAGTTCTTTCAAATAGATTACCTAGACAGGCGTTAGCAATAAGCAGCTAGTCTAGCTAGAGTCATTTGATGTGTGTAGAAACATATTTAGCATTCTACCTGGTATGCTATACAGGAAACGTTAGCATTGCTAATAACTGTTAGCACAACATCATACTGTCCTTATAGCTTGCGGTTGCAATGAGCATACGGTTGGAACAGCACCTCTTTCCAGGTTCAGCTTCCTAGCATATCCTGCTTGAAATTGTCCAAGGTTGTCAAAACTGTCTTGGGTGAAATGTTCAGAGCAAATGAATGATTGAGTGTTGAACTTCGCCGGAATCTTCTCATAGACAACAGCAGCCATGCCTGTTGAATGTTTGGCTCCTTGGGAAGACTGTGAGTGTTAGCCTTCCCTGTACAGCCTGGAACACAGCATTTACGACCGTGGTCCATTTTCAATATCCTTGTTATAATTCAAAACATTCTTCTTTGTAATTCCTTATAAGTAGCCTACACAGAGCAGCGCGCAGCTAAACTAGTATCGGAGATAGATGCTACCTCTGGCTGGTCTGGATGTAAATTCTGGGGCGTGACAAAGATACAGACCAGAGCCAATAAGAGGGCGATCACCGGTCCTACGTAGGACCGGTGGCTTTGTTGAAAAGCTAGCGTTTTACAGCCAAATTTTTTCTGTTTGAGATTTGAATAGGAAAGAGGTGTCAATGGACTTTTATATTCACGGTATGTTCAGTTTACCCTCCGAACTGTCGTTTTTCAACAATGACGAGGTAAAATCGGTTTTGCAGTCAATTGCCCCTTTAATGTGTGTAAAAGTTGTATTTGTCTGCACATTTGCCATGACATTATACGAACTACAACAGTGATTTAAGAGAACTACAGCTCTGAATGTATCTGTCTGACACGCCCCCGAGGGTGGTGCACTGTGGGAAGGCCAGCAGTGCAGAGCGGTAAAAAACGCTGCAGTGCGAACGCACCGTAAGACGAAGGAACCTAGGCTCGGTGGGAAAAGGGAAAAATCGCCTCGGTTCGTCAAACTACAACTAGCAATAGCTAGGACGGCAATGCACGTTCACATGTAGGGGAGTGGGATTCCGCGGGGAGTGAGAATTCGGTCCAACACCTGTACCGGTGTTACAAGCCAATTGTTTTTCAAGCCAACTGGTTTCCCTACGCGTGCACGTGCTGTGTTCCCTTCACATCTGCGGCGGTTGTCTGTCTCGGTCACCAGATTCGTCACACATTCACAAACATAATACTGGATTTTTTCAAGCTACATTTCATATCCATTGCGGCGATGATGACTGTATAAGTGAGCACTGTCACGTTGTGAGGTGGGGTTGGACCCAAATGCAGGGGAGTACCGAGGCAAAGCGAGGAACACAGGTTTAATTCTCAAAAACGGGAAACAGACAGGGTACACTCAGGGACAAAGGACAATGCTAAGACAAAGACTGGACACAAAGCAGGAACCTAAATACACAGAAACAAACAAGACACAGGTGAACACAATGAAACTAACGACAACTGAACGAGACAGGTGACGACAATGACAGGGAAACACTAGGGCAGGGCAAAACCAAAAACAATAGGGGGGCACGGCTGTGGCCGTGACAAGCACTACATCCCAACGACATACAAAGAAATACATTTAAGAAAATATATTTATAGAAAGATTGCAACAACCTGGATTCGATCCCTGTTGAGCAAAACGGTAACATAGCGCACGTCGGTGGCTTATCCTATATTCTAAAACTGGTTGTTCCCATCCCTGAATGTGATTGGCTATATCGCATTCCATGCCGTTGTAAAATCCAGCATAACCTCACAGGTTGTCCTCATAACATTCTTTAACATTCTATATTACTGCGCATCGAATATTTCAAATTGAAAAAGACGGCAAAGATGACCATCTGGCTGTTGCGTGGCAACGATTTATGTAGGAACTATACTTTGTAGTAGCGGAAGAATGACTTATTATTGGTTTATTATTAAACTATTTTGTTTCTAATTGTTTTTATTGATGAAACCATAGCGAGGCTTTTTACAGAGGCTGCGGCCAGACACCACGGACGCATTTTGACAAAAACAAATGTAGGCTACGTTTTGTGACCAATATACAGTAATGATCGTACTGTGAAAAGATACTACAAACATTGTGAACACATGAGCCACAGGACGAATGGGAAGCACTGTTGGAGACCTCCAGAAAGATGCAGAAAGATCATATACCTGGAAACGATCCCTGTCGAGCAAGACAATAGTGTAATGGAAGATATTGGCTTAACCTACAGAGCCACCAATCAACGAGAAACTTTGGTTATTTTGGCTATTTGTCATTTCTTCAGACTTTAATAATAAATACAAAAATAGCGCTTTATTACAGAAACTACGCTTTTAATTGACAATTAACCATCAAGCTAAAACTTCACGTAAATTCGGTATTAAAGGAATATGTGGCAGCTAATGTGACACTTGGTCAGTAGTAATAGGCTATATTTTGCAAAAGACCAAAGAAAGAATGAAAGAAAGACATTGAAGATGGATCCTTAAAAGATGGAAGAATTGCTTGGCTACAAGCAAAGTTATATTTTTCCACCACATTTCACCAAAAAAGACCCATAAGTATTGAAAAGACGGGCACAGAGTACATTTACATTTATTCATTTAGCAGACGCTTTTATCCAAAGCGACTTCCAAGAGAGAGCTTTACAAAGTGCATAGGTCACTGATAATAACAACAAGATAGCCCCACAGCATTGCGGGTAGTCAAAAACAAGAAGTACATATTGTGAACAACCAAAAAATAGTGCTAAAGGGAAGAAACCATAAGAGCATGTAGTTAAACAAGTTAAATTACACAACATTAATCTATAAGTGCAGGTGTACCTGTAGGAAAGAAATAAAAATAGGATTAACTAAAATAGAATACAACAGTTTAAACCAGCTACCACTAACCAACAAGAGCAACAGTCTAAGCAAGAGTCATTGTGATCCTTGAGGAAACTAGCGTTGGGTTCAGCAAACCATTCCTAAGTACCATTGTACTCCCGGAACAAGTGCGTCTTGAGCTTTCTCTTGAAGGTGGAGAGACAGTCCGTGTCTCTGATGGAGGTGGGGAGTTGATTCCACCACTGGGGTGCCAGGCAGGAGAAGAGCTTGTGCTGGGACCGGGCGGTCTTGAGAGGTGGGACCACCAGGCGGTTGTCTGAAGAAGACCGTAGGTGGCGGGTGGGGGTGTAAGGCTGCAGGAGAGACTTGACGTAGTCGGGCGCAGTCCCGTTCACTGCTCGGAAGGTCAGTACCAGGGTCTTGAATCTGATGCGGGCCGTTATGGGTAGCCAGTGGAGGGAGATGAGGAGCGGGGTAACGTAGGAGCGTCTGGGTAGATTGTAGACCAGGCGGGCCGCTGCGTTCTGAATCCTCTGAAGAGGGCGGGTTGCGCATGATGGGAGACCGGCGAGCAGCGAGTTGCAGTAGTCCAACTTGGAGAGGACAAGTGCTTGGACAAGCAGCTGGGTGGAGTGCTCAGACAGGTATCTCCTGATCTTCCGGATGTTGTAGAGGGTGAATCTACACGACCGGGAGACCGCAGCAATGTGGGCCGTGAGGGAGAGCTCGTCATCCATGGTAACCCCAAGGTTCCTGGCAGAGGATGAGGGGGTCACCGTCGCAGATCCCAGGGTGATTGAGAAGTCATGGGAGATGGAGGGTTTGGCCGGGATGATGAGAAGTTCCGTTTTGGCAAGGTTCAGCTGGAGGTGGTGCTCAGTCATCCAGGCGGAGATGTCTGCGAGGCAGGCCTCAATCCTAGCTGAGATCCCCGGATCGGTCGGAGGGAACGACAGGTACAGCTGCGTGTCTTCAGCGTAGCAGTGGTAGGAGAAGCCATGGGAGGTGATGATTGGTCCAAGTGAGGTGGTGTACAGAGAGAAGAGGAGGGGACCAAGGACGGAGCCCTGTGGGACACCAGTGGAGAGCTGGCGAGGGCCTGACAGTTTGCCTCCCCAGGAGACCTGGTAGGATCTTCCCGACAGGTAGGATGAGATCCACTGGAGTGCAGTGCCAGTGATGCCCATCTCAGAAAGTCTGGAGAGCAGGATCCGGTGGTTAACCGTATCAAACGGCGCAGAAAGGTCCAGCAGAATGATGACGGGTGACCTGGAAGCTGCTCTGGCAGACTGAGTAACCAACTGATAGGTATATAGTATGTAGTAAGTTACTACTATCTTTTCCCAAACAAGTGTGTAGAATAATTGAGGTCTGTTGCTCTTGCTCGCTCTCAAATCATCTCTTGGATTATTGCGAAAATTAACACGTTGATCACGTTGTGATCTTTCTATAAATATATTTTCTTAAATGTGTTTCTTTGTATGTCGTTGGGATGTAGTGCTCACTTATACAGTCATGATCGCCGCAATGGATATGAAATGTAGCTTGAAAAAATCCAGTATTATGTGTGTGAATGTGTGACGAATCTGGTAACCGAGACAGACAACCGCCGCAGATGTGAAGGGAACACAGCACGCGCACGCGTAGGGAAACCAGTTGGCTTGAAAACCAGTTGGCTTGTAACGCGGACCGGTGGTTGGGGAACGCTGCCTTAACTTACCCTTCCAGTGACGATAAAGCCATTTTTAGCCAGTAGACTCCAAAGCTCACAAATCCAGCTGATTGCGTCCATATATCCCTGTAAGCTTTTGTAGGCTTTCAAAGACTCTCGGAGAGTCTCCAGAGTAGATGAAGGAAAGTTGATTAGATAGTTGTAAATATCTGGATACTGAAGGTCAGGGAAGCTTTCCGTTTTACTTGTTAAGGTCGTAAAAATAACCCCTGGAGCATTATATGGATCACGAATGTTTAATCGATCAAGTTTTGCTTCATAGCTGCCTATGTCTTTTGAATGAAAGTGTGCAGTGAACTCGGACTGGTTTAAATCCGTGCTAAGTAAAAATAAACTACTTCATGTACTGTATGTCCTAGTCTTCTTCTATTTGAACACGCTATTGGCAGACGTCAGGTCTAATACTAATATCCTATAATATAACTATATATCGAATTCCTTCTCAAAATGGGAAAATATTCTTTAAATGGGTATGTTACAGTTAACTTCTGACAAAGGAAAGTCATAAAAGTAAGTTCCAACCTGCAAAATATATCCGCATTGACCGGTAATCGAACCATGCAAAAACTGTTTTCTGATGTAGAACTCTAGTCCACTAGACATATTGTGGCATTAAGATAATTGCCATTGATAACATTATATTCCATTATAAATATTTGCCAAGTTTTACAATATTGTAGCGACCCTGTGTTATTGGACATTCATTAGTTGTTAATGTTCATGTTCTTATTGGAGGGTTTGGGGGGTTGTGGGATAGCTGGGGTGGGTCTTTTTGGCTGTAGCCTATATATAGGGGTGTTTTGGCGGTTATCTGTCTCTCTGTTTTCCCTTCGTGTTTAAGGTTAACAACTGTGTGTAGGTAAAGCAGTAAAACCGGAACCACTAAGCCTCATTATTAAGATTATTCAGATTTTGAGACTATTGGTATTAGTTAAGGCGTAGACAGTGGCCCACAACTGTCTGTGTCATAAAAACCCAGCACTTCACCGGTTGACTCCCGACTCCTCCATTAGCATCCCGGCTAGGGGTGCTACACTGGTGTCAGAAGTGGGATTCGAACTGAGGTCGTGGACCGGCTAGTTTTGTCCCAGTTTGTTTGAGACGAAGGAGGGCACCTAGACCTAGGATAAAGGAGGAGAAGACGGAGGTCAAGATCGACATGGGTGATTACGGTGCATGGGGCTCGTCCTGGTGCCCTGCTGGGGATGTGAATCGGAGGGAGAGAAACGGCGGCTTTGTGGGTGGTTTGCCCGCCAAAATGGAGCCAGCACGACAGGGCCGGAGTGACACTTCGCTGCCCCCACCATGCGACGGAGTGCAGACCTGGGGTAATGTAAATGGCAATGGTGCTGCACAGCATCCAGGAGCTAATGACAGAGTAAAGACACCACGGATCTCTGGTGATGCCGACTTCGAGGCTTTCTTGGCACAATTCAAACTTTTAGCGGACTCGGACGGTTGAAGTGTAGACCAGAGGGCATTGCAGCTAGCTATGTGCCTGTCTGGGGAGGCTGTGGCTTGTTTGTTGTTGCTAAGCCCGGAGCAGAGACAGGACTACAGGGCGCTAGTCGGGGCACTCGATAGGAGATATGGTCGGGGCAGACATCCTGAGCTCATTCTTTCGGCATTGGGTCGTAGGGAAAGACTACCGGGGGAGTCGCTTAGATCGTTGGCTAACGAGATCGAAAGTTTGACCCGGCGGGCTTATGGTCATATGACACCGGTGCAGGATGAGCTAGCACGCGACCGCTTTGTCCTAGCTTGGGCTCCTCCGGAGCTGCGAGCACAGACTCGGCTGGCGAGACCACGTTCGCTGCAGGAGGCATTCGAAGTGGCAAGACGGAACTAAGTAATCTGGGGAGAGTCTGTCGGGAAGGGAGCAAGGGACTCAGCGGGGGTCAGAGCGGCGGGATCATGCACAGAGAGTGAAGAACGACAGAGGTGGGCAGCCGAAGTGACAGAGCTAATCCGTGCAGTCTCTGTAAATGCTCCACAACAGCCCAGCGAACCCCGCCGTCGGCGCTCTGGCCCTCTAGTCTGCTGGGGGTGCGGCCAGCCTGTTCATCTACTCCATGACTGCTCTGTTGTCCACAACTCGGGAAAAGGGAAAGGGTCCGTGCCAAAGGGGCAGGGCAGACTCTAGACACGCCCCCAGCTAACGGAGAGCAAAAGGACCAGCAGAGGGTAAATTCTATACCTACTGATATTGTGGTGGTGGGGCGCACAACAGCTGGGACTTTTGCCACGTTCCGGTGATGGTGGAAGGGACTGCATGTACAGCATTGGTGGACACGGGGTCAACTGTGACAATTGTACGGCCAGACATTGTTCCTAATGAATTTTCATGGGAGCCCACAGCGGTCCAACTGCAAACAGTTACAGGTGAGACTGCTCCAATGCTGGGGAAGAAGATTATGACATTGACTGTGGGGGGTAGAACAGTGAAACACTTAGTGTGGGTGGTAAGTGTTCAGGACCCCTGTATACTGGGCCTGGACTTCCTCAGAGACACTGGCTGCCAATTAAACCTAGGCACAGGCACTATGAGCTTTGGAGGTGGGCTCAATGTTACAATGTCCACACCTGAAAAACTGCTTAGTGGTGGGGACTGCCGGTCAGCATCCTCTGTAGAGTCAGGAGGGGGGATGGGGGAACAGGTCCCCCATCGATACGGGCGACGCAGGACCGTTGAAAATTCGGCCCCGCCGCATAGCACTGGCTCGACAGGAAGCGGCAGACAGGGCTGTGGAGGAGATGGAGCGGGCCGACTTCATTGAGCCGTCCAACAGCCCCTGGTCGGCTCCAGTGGTGATGGTCCCTAAGAAAGGGGGTAAGCTACGCTTCTGCGTGGACTATAGGGGGTTGAACTCGGTGACGCGGAAGGATTCTTATCCACTTCCCTGCGTGGACGAGTGCCTCGACATGGTGAGGGGGTCCTCGTGGTTCTCCTCCCTTGATCTACGCATCGGCTATTGGCAGGTGCCGCTCGCCCCAGAAGCACGAGCTAAGACCGCGTTCTCTACTCATCGTGGCCACTGGCAGTTCAAAGTGTTATGTTTTGGACTCTGCAATGCACCAGCCACGTTTGAACGTCTCATGGACCGTGAAATTTCAGACGTCCCCAGCAAACAGTGTCTGGTCTATCTAGATGACATCCTGTCTCATGGGACCTCTTTTGAAGAGGGACTGGGAACGCTGAGGAGGGTGCTGGAGAGAGTGACGGGAGCGGGGCTAAAGCTACACCCAGATAAATGTCACTTCATGCAGCGAGAGGTAACCTTCCTGGGGCACCGCATAGGGGGGAGGGGCGTCAGCACCATGTCCGAGAAGGTGGAAGCTGTTAGAGACTGGCCAGTCCCAAGAGCAAAGCAGCAGGTCAAGAGCTTCCTCGGGCTGGCCTCCTATTACCGCAGGTTTGTGAGGGGGTTCTCCAGCATTGCTTCCCCCCTCACAAGCCTACTGGGCAAAGACAGGGAGTTTATTTGGACTGAGGAGTGCCAGCATGCATTTGACTCCCTGAAACATGCTTTGATGGAGGCCCCCGTCCTTGCCCCCCCTGACCCGTCACAATCGTTTGTCCTGGACACAGATGCCAGCAACGTGGGCGTGGGAGCGGTGTTGGCGCAGCCTGGCCCAGGAGGGGAAAAGGTTGTGTCATACTTTAGCAGGACCTTGACCAAAGAGGAGCGGCGCTACTGTGTCACACGACGGGAACTGCTGGCTGTTGTGGCTTCAAATACTACCTCTGTGGCGTAGCTTTTGTGGTGCGCACCGACCACGCAGCCTCCAATGGCTGCTTTTTCAGTTATGTGCGAACACTGCAAACACTTTTCATTCAAAGTTCCTTTCCTGGTCACTGTGAATTGACTCAGGCACCCCAAACCTGCTGATCAGCCCACCCAGTAAAGCGTCAACGACCGTCTCCGCCTCCTGGTCAGGGAGGGCGTATGCCTCCGGCCATTTGGTAAAATAATCCATTACCGTCAACACATACTTGTTACCCCTTTCTGAAACAGGGAAGGGCCCCATTACGTCCAACCCCACCCTTTCCAAAGGTGCCCCTACGGGGAACTGTGGGCGTGTGACTGACCAGGTGTACCCTTCCTAGCTGCACAGCTGTCACATCCCTTACGGAAGGAAAATATATTGCAGTATATTGGAAAATATGATGTGATATATTAGGCAATATATGTCCATATATGGGATTTAATAATTGTATTGTACGGAAATACATGGGATAATATATTGATGATAAATATATTACTAGATATATTATAAACTATAATATATATTCATGTAATATATTGCAATATATTGCAGAATACAGCAATGATTGCCGTTTTCCATATATTGCAACATATTCAACATGAATATATGATATGTGTTTATATATATATATAATATATGCAATTTTAAATCTATAAATACCACCATAATGTATTCGGATTTGTATGGGAAAATGTATTGGTAATATATGTAAAGATATAGTGTCACATGTTTGTTTAATATATGGTAGAATATATTTGAATTATATGTAAAAAATATAGCTGTAAGCAGCAATGGCGAATTCCTCCTTTAAAATGGCAAAATATTGTAAAATTGACATAATAGATAGTTACACCGGGATTACCCAAAAAACTAGAAACTGTTTTGTAAAAAAAAAAAAACGCCTATGTCTGGAGTTGATCCTGGAACCCTTAGATTACCAGCACAACCTCTCATCCAATTGAGCCATTCCAAGATCTAGACTTTGCAGAGTTCAGTTACTGAATGATAAAATAAGACGTTTCTCCTACGGCAATCATAGTCACATTTGGTCCAAGCTCAAACAGCTCTAATTCAGTCATATTTTCACATATTAAGGTGAAACTTTGCAGTGTACTTCAGGGGGAAGTCACCTTAAAGCCTATTCCTGACGGGGGAATCCTAATTATATGGAAAGATATACATGAAATAAATGTACAGATATCCGTCCGTCCGTCATCTGCCGCTTGTCCGGGGATCGGGTCGCGGGGGCAGCGACCTAAGCAGGGAGGCCCAGACTTCCCTCCCCCCGGCCACTTCCGCCAGCTCTTCCTGGGGGACCCCGAGGCGTTCCCAGGCCAGCCGAGAGACATAGTCCCTCCAGCGTGTCCTGGGTCTTCCCCGGGGCCTCTTGCCAGTGGGACGGGCCCGGAACACCTCACCAGGGAGGCGTCCAGGAGGCATCCTAATCAGATGCCCGAGCCACCTCAGCTGGCTCCTCTCGACGCGGAGGAGCAGCGGTTCTACTCTGAGCCCCTCCCGGATGACCGAGCTTCTCACCCTATCTCTAAGGGAGAGCCCGGACACCCTGCGGAGAAAGCTCATTTCAGCCGCTTGTATTCGCGATCTCGTTCTTTCGGTCACTACCCATAGTTCGTGACCATAGGTGAGGGTAGGAACGTAGATCGACTGGTAAATAGAGAGCTTCGCCTTTCGACTCAGCTCCTTCTTCACCACGACGGACCGATGCAGAGCCCGTATCACTGCGGACGCCGCACCGATCCGCCTGTCGACCTCGCGCTCCATTCTTCCCTCAAACGTGAACAAGACCCCGAGATACTTGAACTCC
The DNA here is from genome assembly GCF_021917145.1 of Hypomesus transpacificus. Taxonomy (NCBI): domain Eukaryota; kingdom Metazoa; phylum Chordata; class Actinopteri; order Osmeriformes; family Osmeridae; genus Hypomesus; species Hypomesus transpacificus. The sequence goes on along the minus strand of NW_025814037.1, from coordinate 1,025,398 downwards.
TCCGCTTGGTTCAGGATCTCCTCCCCGACCCGGAGATGGCACTCCACCCTTTTCCGGTCAATTACCATGGCCTCAGATTTGGAGGTGCTGATTCGCATCCCAGCCGCTTCACATTCGGTTGCGAACCGCTCCAGTGAGAGCTGAAGGTCACGGCCCGATGAAGCCAACAGGACCACATCATCCGCAAAAAGCAGTGACCCGATCCTGAGGTCACCAAACCGGACCCCCTCAACACCCTGGCTGCGCCTAGATATTCTGTCCATATAAGTAATGAACAGAATCGGTGACATAGGGCAGCCCTGGCGGAGTCCAACCCTCACCGGAAACAAGTTCGACTTACTACCGGCAATGCGGACCAAACTCTGGCACCGGTCGTACAGGGACCGGACAGCCCCGATCAGGAAATCCGGTACCCCGTACTCTCGGAGCACCCCCCACATGAGCCCCCGAGGGACACGGTCGAACGCCTTTTCCAAATCCACAAAACATGTGTAGACTGGTTGGGCGAACTCCCATGTACCCTCCAGGACTCTACGGACGGTATAAAGCTGGTCCACTGTTCCACGGCCAGGACGAAAACCACATTGCTCCTCCTGAATCCGAGGTTCGACAATCCGACGGACCTTCCTCTCCAGGACTCCAGGAGGCTGAGGAGTGTGATCCCCCTAAAGTTGGAGCACACCCTCCGGTCCCCCTTTTTAAAGAGGGGAACCACCACCCCGGTCTGCCAGTCCAGAGGCACTGTCCCCGATGTCCACGCGATGTTGCAGAGTCGTGTCAACCAAGACAGCCCTACAACATCCAGAGCCTTAAGGAACTCCGGGCGGACCTCATCCACCCCAGGGGCCCTGCCACCGCGGAGCTTTTCAACCACCTCGGCGACCTCAGCCCCAGAGATAGAAGGGCCCCCCCCGATGTCCCCAGACTCTGCCTCCACGTCGGAAAGCGTGTTGGTGGAATTAAGGAGGTCTTCGAAGTATTCCTTCCACCGATCTAGGACGTCCCCCGTCGAGGTCAGCAGCGCACCATCCCCACCGTAAACAGTGTTGACAGAGCACTGCTTCCCCCTCCTGAGCCGCCTGATGGTGGTCCAGAACCTTTTTGAAGCCGTTCGGAATGCTGACTTCCTGTGCACTTTTAATCTTTATTCTGTATGTTATCTCCTCCTAAATCAGGAGGAGATAACTTCAGACCAAGCCTCACAAAATACATTACATGTTTTTTTGATTTTCTAAACCTTTTGACTGGAACAACCAATCAAAGTCATCAACCAAGCCACCATAAAAGTAGTGAGGTCATATTTCAGCACCTCTTTACTGCATTGTAGGGCTGTCCCCGACTAAGATTTTCTTTGGTCGACCAAAACTTGACTAAAACGTCTGAAAATCAACTAATCGAACTTTGAAACGCTCGAACTACTAAAGTGTTTGTGATCTGACTCTATGGCTGCTGGACATTGCAGAATCAGCCGCTAATAGCCTACTAATAATAAGACTCGTACCACCAGTCCCGTTGTAACCGAATGCCGATGGTATTTAGTATCTCTAACAATGTACATCAAATAAAAAATATTGTTTGTTTCACATGCAAATCATCAGAGCACGCTTATCACTGCCTGAAAACTTGCAGCATGCGAACTTACGTGTAGAAGCTGAGTGGGGAACGGTGCAACAGAGAAAGATTTTGTTGTCTTGGCCGGAGAAGATTATGTCATTTGATTTGGATGTGATTCTTATAAAACCAGCTGTGATTTTTCAACCCAGCGCGTTAGCATGAGCGAAGTAGGGCTAGGCCAACTTACGTCAGGTGGATAGGCTACATCATATTTAATGTTGAACTATGAAAAATAAACCGTTATTGGCAGAGTGTACATTCAAAGTTTTTCGAGTCACCCGGTACTTTGTAAATGTAAATCTACTTTTATGAAACGCTGCCATACCACAGATTTTTTTGCCATTTTGACTAATAACACCGACAAAGTAGGCTATGGCCGAGTTTGTAGTTCTGCAGACAATTGTGCTCGTGCCGTGTGGAAAATACCAAAACAAAGCACAGATTAACGAAAGGGAAAACAGTCATACCTTTTCTTTTAAATATATATTTTTAGAGTTGCTCTATTTGTCTTAAATAATAGAATCTACAATTTCTGTAGAACATTTAGTTAATTCAGCAATGATGACACAAGCGGGAATCAGATCTCACACTGCCATACGGCAGTTCGACAAAAAAAATCTTAGTCGACCAAGAGCATATCGACCAGAAAATCGACTAGTCAACTGAGTGGGGACAGCCCTACTGCATTGACACCAAATGGTGTATAAAGACTAGGGCTGCAACAAAGAATCGATTAAATCGATTAAAATAGATTATTAAAAGCGGAGATGTCTGGGTAAAGTTGAGCTCGGAGCAGAGCGGAGGTAGAGGAAAGACCATCCGAGAAAGGTTGTTGAGTAACGTTCTGAAACGCATGGCGGAGAAATCAGTACGACCCAAGTCATCCAATGTGTGGGAGCATTTCACACTAAATACGTTGAAAAAATGGTGTGTTAATTGACCGAGGTGAAGTTAGTTTTATATCAAATCAAATCAAATTTATTTGTATAGCCCTTTTTACACGCAAGCATGTCACAGAGGGCTTCACATGCGCCCATAGAACTGCCCCTCAACCAACCTAAACCCTCAAGGAAGACAAGGAAAAACTCCCAGAAAAACTCCCACCGGGAGAAAAAATGGAAGAAACCTTGGGAGGAGCAATTCAGAGAGGGATCCCCTCCTCCAGAGACGGTTGGTAAGAGAGAGGAGCAGAACACAAGCTAAACATAGTCATACAGTGTCAATGGGTTTTGAAACACCAAAATCCATTGTTCGGCTTTATAGACGTTGGATGGGACCGGGAAACTCGCTGTTGGTTGTCATGGAGACTGGATTCCGGGTGACGACCTGGTTCAGCGTTGGCAGACCGACGACCAAGCAGGTCCTGACAGCTCAAACCCCCCACACCACAGGGAATGTGTGGGGGGGGGACAGAGAGGAGAGCAGGGATTAGAGAATGCCAGGAGCAGCTAACAGTTACAGTCAAAATAGAATGAGATCCCCACCGGTCAAGTGTGGACTAGTGCAGCAATTTAACAGAGCAAAAAGGGTATTTGATGCAGCCCCACACACCAAAACAACGACAGCCCCCCTCAGTTGGAACATGAAATCTGTTCCAGGGGAAAGAACTCTAAAGTAGGTTATACTTATACGAATAAGGATGAAAACAGCCAGTCCCCCGTTGTCTCCAACTAGTAATAAAAACTATAACAGTAACAATATACAGCAACGGAACTATAATAATAATAATACTAACAATATACAGTAACAGGTTTACTTTATTTGTAACATCTAGCTGGGCAATGTGAACATAAGCTATAATTAAAATTTAAAAGTTACATGTGATACACACATAGGCAAGCACACATCCCAGGTTTACATAGAAAGTACACACATACTTCCCTTTAACAATCATAGAATTGACTAAACAAGAACGTTTTTAATCTAGTTTTAAATGTCGAGACAGTATCAGCTTCCTTAATTGAGATGGGTAATTTGTTCCAAAGAAGAGGTGCTCTATATGAGAACGCCCTACCTCCAGCAGTTTTTTTTTAACTTTGGGTATTACCAGATAGCCGGCATTTTGAGATCTTAGAGACCTTGCGGGGCAATAGGGTGCAAGGAGACCGGAGAGGTACAGTGGTGCCAATCCATGCAGAGATTTGTAAGTTAGTAGTAGAACTTTGAAATCAGCTCTGGTTTGGATAGGGAGCCAGTGTAAAGAGATAAGAGTCGATGTTATATGATCAAACTTTCTAGTTTTAGTCAATAGTCTAGCAGCAGCATTTTGCACCCGCTGTAAGTTTTTTAGGTAGGTAATTGGGAGGCCAGAGAACAACACATTGCAGTAGTCCAATCGGGACGTAACAAAAGCATGTATTAGTTTTTCAGCATCATCCTTTGAGAGGAATTTTCGTATTTTGGCAATATTACGTAGATGGAAAAATGCTGTTCTGGTGATTTGCTTAATATGGTACTCAAACGAAAGGTCTGGGTCCATTGTGACTCCCAGATTTTACCAGCTGGCTTTGAGATACTTTGACGCCGTCTAAGTCTAAGGTTAGATGGGATAAATTATTTCGGTGTTTTTTCGGACCAAAAATTTGAACCTCGGTTTTATCCGAATTAAGAAGAAGGAAATTTGCAGTCATCCAAGTTTTCAACCCGGAAACACAGGTTTCCATAGAATATAATATATATACAGGTTTATATTCGACATTCGTCTCACATTCCGAAGACGCTACTTTGCAGCGTCGCGTTAGGGACCGGGTGAAAATTACCCATACCATTTTGATTTATTTTTATGAATATAAAACCTAAAACAGACACCAGAGTATCTTAATGTTACTGACCTTCTCAAGGGGGGGAAGACCGTAACACTACCCAATGAGCCTACATACACAAGGGCCGAGGACACACTGGGATGCAAGTAAACAAGGATTTAATCGTAACACAAAAAAAACACAGCCGACAGGGTACAGTGGCACTACGAGCGGTGCCAAAGGAAAGTAATCAACAAAAGAGTCCTATTCTACCTAACAAAAGACATCCCTATGCTAACAAAACAGACATGGGTGGCACCCGCTCCTTACCTAAGGTGTTTAACAAGGGTTAGCTACGTGATGGGATGTATGCCCATGGGCAGCTTACCTGTTCCAAAGCCCCTGTACGACTGAACTAATAATAAAACAACGAAAAGCATGATACCGAGTACCGGCGATAACTTGACAAATAAACAGGTATGAAAACAACGGATAAGACTGACCGCAAGCAAAATGCACAAACACATACAAATGCAGACAGGAAGAACACACAGGGCTAGAGGCTGCTGAACATTACACAGAACCGGGTTTAAATGTGGACGGACAGACAGGTGATTGGTGGAGTGTAGTGCGTTGGCGGCGGGGGAGTGGTGACGGCAGCCAATCCTGGACGGAGATGGATGGGCGGAGGTGCACTGGTGACGGAGAGACGGGGCGGCAGCCAATCACAGACGGGCAACGAAAACGAGGGGTAAACTGAAGGGAAAAACAAACACACAATACAGAGCACACATACCAGTAGGGCGAGGGACGTAACACCCCCACCCACAAGAGCAAACCACACCGGCTGCGAAAACAAAAAAAACATCCCTCCCGCAGACACAACTTCAGCAGCGGGAAAGGGCGTCAACAAAGACATTGTCAGACCCCTTCTTGTGCCGGACCTCTAGGTTGTACCCCTGAACTATGAGCGACCAGCGCATCAGGCGCTGGTTGTGGTTGCACATTCTGTGCAAGAACACTAGAGGGTTGTGGTCAGTATAGACCACCACAGGCACAACACTGGACCCCACGTAAACCTCGAAGAACTGAAGCGCCAGTAACAGCGCGAGGGTCTCCTGCTCTATCGTGGAGTAGCGGGACTGGCACGGGGTAAACTTCTTCGAGAAGTAACAAACTGGGTGATCCAAGCCATCCGAATCCGCCTGCATCAAAACCGCACTGGCTCCAACGCTACTTGCATCCACCTCGATGATAAAGGGCCTCTGGAAATCTGGAGCACTAAGTACTGGCGTCTGACACAATAACGCTTTTACGCAGTCAAACGCTACTTGGCAACCGGCCGACCACACAAATGGTGTCGATGGACTTAATAAGCCCGTTAGAGGGGCGACAACTGAGGAAAAATGTCGGCAAAACCCCCTTTAGTAACCTGCCATCCCCAGAAATCTCCGCAACTCCCGTCGGGTGGTCGGGACTGGGAATGAGGTGATGGCCACGACCTTCTCCTCAACAGGACGTACCTGCCCTCTGCCTACTTGCCTTCCTAGGTACGTAACAGTGGCTTTTCCGAACTCACATTTCGCTAGGTTCAGAGTTAAGGAGGCAGCTACCAAACGATGGAAGACCGTTCTCAGCGAATTCACATGAGCAGACCAATCCGATGAGTATACCACCACGTCATCGAGATAGGCAGTGCAGTCAGGTACACCCGCAAGCACCAGGTTAACCAATCGCTGAAACGTAGCTGGGGCATTACGCATACCAAACGCCATCACTGCACGAAGCTATCGGGCGTGACAAAGGCCGATATCTCTGATGCCCGAGGAGAAAGGGGCACCTGCCAATAACCCTTCAATAGGTCCAGCTTGGTGACGTAGCATGCCAAACCTATGGTGTCGACACAGTCGTCCAAACGCAGCAGGGGGTATGAATCGGGAATGGTGACACGGTTCACCTTCCTGTAATCAGTACACAAACGGAAGGTTGAGTCGGGCTTCGGAACCAGGATGCACGGCGAACTCCAGGGACTGGAGCTGGGTCACGCTAACCCGTTCTCAAGCAGATAGGCGACCTCCTGCTTCATCACCGACCTCTTTACATGGTTCACCCGGTACGGGTGTTGTTTTATGGGTATAGCACCAGCCACATCAATGTCATGCTCCAAAACCGTAGTCCGAGTGGGAACATCCCCGAATAGACAAATAAACTCTGTAACCACGGACACAATGCTAGCCTCCTGCTCCTTTTCCAGATGGGACAGCAGGGAAGAAAGGTTCAACAACATCTTGGAGTTAGTCAACCGAGGAGTCTGCTGCGCGACACTACGCACAGTCAACCCATCCTCATCACTGGCGGAAACAGAACACACAGCAACGGGTACCGCAGTCGCGACTGTGGAATCAGAGGTCGGGTTGGGATTTCCTCTGGCACGGTACAGCTTTAGCATGTTCACATGGCACACACGAGATTGCCTTCGCCTATCCGGTGTTTTCACCAAGTAATCTGTGTCACTTAATTGTTCCTCAATCATGTAGGGCCCTGAGAAGCGATCGCTCAATGAAGAGCCAGGGATAGGTAGCAAAACTAGCACCTGATCTCCTGAGCACAAAGAACGGGCTACTGCTCGCTGGTCGAAGTGACTCTTCATCTTCGATTGGGAGGCAGACAGACCCCTCTCTTGCGACCCTCCAAGCCTCATGCAGCCGCTCACGAAAACGATTTACATAGGTCAACGCATGCTTATTTTTCGAAGGCATGTCCTCACACAACATTTGTTCTTTCAGCATCTTTAGAGGTTCCCTTACGGTGTCGCCAAACACCAGCTCAGCCGGGCTAAAACCGAGGGACTCCTGCACTGTTTCACGCACAGCGAACAGCGCTAGGGGGACGCCTTCGTCCCAATCTCTACTAGTCTCCAAACAGTATTTTCGAAGAACGGACTTAAAGGTCTGATGCCAACGTTCTAGCGCCCCTTGGGACTCTGGGTGGTAAGCACTTGAGATCCTGTGGGTTATGGACAGAGACTTCATCACCTGCTCAAATATGCCTGAAAGGAAGTTGGTACCTTGATCTGTCTGTACCACTTTGGGGAGCCCGAATGTAGAGAAAAACTTGATCAGGGCTTTTACAACAGAAGGGGACGTAATCTTCCTTAGAGGGATAGCTTCAGGGTAACGTGTCGCAACACACATAACGGTCAACAGGAACTGATTTCCTAATTTCGTCCTGGGTAAGGGACCAACACAGTCCACCAAGACGTGTTCGAAGGGCTCACCCATAGCCGTTATAGGATGTAGTGAGGCAGGTGGGATAACCTGGTTTGGTTTCCCAGTTAGCTGGCAGACATGGCATGTACGACAGAACTGAGCCACGTCCTTTTTCAACCCCGGCCAGAAGAAATGGAGCAGGACACGGTCGTACGTTTTCGTAACCCCCAGGTGACCAGACTAGAGGTGGTCATGAGCGAGTGACAAAACAGAACGTCGGTATGGTGTGGGTACCACGATCTGACAAACAACGCTCCACTCGCTCTCTGGGTTGCGGTGGGCGGTCCACCTCCGCATCAGGAGACCATTCTCTACGGTATACGTAGCTTCTCTGCTCTTATCCACACCTGGAGAGAGAGCAGCAGCAAAACACTTAGACAAGCTGACATTGTCCGTCTGAGCGGCGATGAGAGCCTCACGGGTCATGGGTAACTAATCACCACTGTTAGGTGCACCCAGCCTCACAGCCTCAACTGCACTGTGGTCGGGTTGGCGATCTCGTGGGGAGACAGCGAAGAACCAGACCGACGCATCAGACAACACTCCTGCAAGCAAGGTGTCTGACAGGCCGACCGCATCACCCGTCTTCCGAGACTGAGCTCTCGTTACAGCACATACAGGGAACACACCAGGAAAGTCCTGCTGCAACACATCGGCCTGCAGTGTGTCCGGGTGTTCCAACACTTCCAACACTGGAACAACCTGGCCTCCAGCAATGTCGTTCCCAAGAATGTACGTGACACCTATAATAGGGATCTCATTCTATTTTGACTGTAACTGTTAGCTGCTCCTGGCATTCTCTAATCCCTGCTCTCCTCTCTGTCCCCCCCCCACACATTCCCTGTGGTGTGGGGGGTTTGAGCTGTCAGGACCTGCTTGGTCGTCGGTCTGCCAACGCTGAACCAGGTCGTCACCCGGAATCCAGTCTCCATGACGGCCAACAGCGAGTTTCCCGGTCCCATCCAACGTCTATAAAGCCGAACAATGGATTTTGGTGTTTCAAAACCCATTGACACTGTATGACTATGTTTAGCTTGTGTTCTGCTCCTCTCTCTTACCAACCGTCTCTGGAGGAGGGGATCCCTCTCTGAATTGCTCCTCCCAAGGTTTCTTCCATTTTTTCTCCCGGTGGGAGTTTTTCTGGGAGTTTTTCCTTGTCTTCCTTGAGGGTTTAGGTTGGTTGAGGGGCAGTTCTATGGGCGCATGTGAAGCCCTCTGTGACATGCTTGCGTGTAAAAAGGGCTATACAAATAAATTTGATTTGATTTGATTTGATTTAATAGGCAGCGACGGCCTCACTCCCACCCTAAAGACACCTGCGACTAGGCTACACCGCAGATGTATCCGGTGGAGGGGCACAGACACGAACCCCATTTCGATGTCCTGTACCAGAACGCTATCGCCACACGCTGAGTCGGCGGACAACGGTAAAACGCTGGCCAGTAGGAAGGACTGCGCAGCTCCAGTGTCCCTAAGGATGCGAACGGGGTGCTGGTCCGATTCGCTTCCGGTTACGGACACCATTCCGTCAAACACAAACGGACTGTAACTGGGGTCTAAAGAGTCGGTTACACTCTTCCCGTCGGATACCGACAAGGGCTTTAGCAGGGTCTGCACCAAACCGACCTCTCTTGGCCGCTGAACAGGAGCGGTCTGCTTGCGCTGTAGCATGTAACAGTCAGCAATCATGTGCCCAGTCTGGTGGCAATAAAAACACTCTTGCTGTGATTTTGATCCCACGTTTCGGGGCAAGGGGGACTGCTTTCTGTCTGTGGCAGAGGGCGTAAAAACCCTACCCTCTGAACGAGTATGAGTAAACGTGCTTTTGTGGGTCAGGACAAACTCGTCGGCTAGCACTGCAGCCTGTGCTAGCGACACAACCTTCTGCTCATTAACGTAAACGACTAAGCGTTCAGACAGACTGTTTTTGAACTTCTCTAGCAGGACCAACTCGCATAGGGAGTCGAAGTCAGACGCGTCACTCGCTTTGCACCAGCGCCCAAACAACGTCTCCTTCTCACGGGCAAACTCCACGAAGGTCTTTTCGGGCAGTTTCCTATGGTTCCTAAACTTCTGCCTGTATGCCTCCGGCACCAGCTCATATGCACGGAGGACAGTGTTCTTCACCACATCGTAGCGCAACCCGTCCTCCAATGACAGGGCAGCCAACACTTCCTGGGCTTTCCCAGTCAGCTTGCACTGTAGCAGTAAAGGCCATACATCCTTTGGCCACCTTAGAGGAGGCAATACGCTCAAAAGCGCTGAAGTAGGAGTCGACCTCCGCCTCCCGGAATGGGGGTACTAAGGAGATGTGTTTGCTCACATCGAATGCTCCCCTATCCCCTGGACGGTGTGGAGTGGAGTGCTCTGCACCGGCCACCTCCAACTCCAGCCTCCGCAGCTGTACCTCCTTCTCAGCCTCTATCTCCATTCTGCGGACTTCTAGCCGGTGACGGTAGTCAGCCTGGCTTTGTTTCTCCTGTGCCTCAAACTGTAGCCGGGCCAAACGTAGCCTTAGTCTAGGGTCACCACTACCACTCGACGAGACAGGGGAAGGGTCGTAACGCGGCAAGGTGGTAATGGGCTTGTCCTCGGTACTCACCGCCTGCCCAACAACCCCTGGCGTAGAGGGAGCAGCACCGTCGCCTCCACCCAATACCTGCATATCCACCAGCCCGCTTACGACGCTCTCGAGTAGCTTGCACTTGACTACCTGCGTGGGCACAACCAAGCCGTAATGCTCCGCAATGGCGAATAGATCCGCCTTTCGACAGGCGTTGAGTCGGTCCACAGACGGATCATCAACAAACACCTGTGCGTCAAACGAAGCCATGACCAGACTCTACAGCCCGACAAGCTAAACGCAAACCAAACAAACTACACCAGGGCGGATCCCGGATGAGCCCCCATCTGTTACGGACCTTCTCTAGGGGGGGAAGACCGTAACACTACCCAATGAGCCTACACACACACACAAGGGCCGAGGACACACTGGGATGCAAGTAAACAAGGATTTAATCGTAACACAAAAAAAACACAAAAAGGGAAAAACACAGCCGACAGGGTACAGTGGAACTACGAGCGGTGCCAAAGGAAAGTAATCAACAAAAGAGTCCTATCCTAGTCCTAACAAAATACATCCCTATGCTAACAAAACAGACATGGGTGGCACCCGCTCCTTACCTAAGGTGTTTAACAAGGGTTAGCTATGTGATGGGATGTATGCCCATGGGCAGCTTACCTGTTCCAAAGCCCCTGTACAACTGAACTAATAATAAAACAACAAAAATCACGATACCGAGTACCGGCGATAACTTGACAAATAAAGAGGTATGAAAACAACGGATAAGACTGACCGCGAGCAAAATGCACAAACACATACAAATGCCGACAGGAAGAACACACAGGGCTAGAGGCTGCTGAACATTACACAGAACCGGGTTTAAATGTGGACAGACAGACAGGTGATTGGTGGAGTGTAGTGCGTTGGCGGCGGGGGAGTGGTGACAGCAGCCAATCCTGGACGGAGATGGATGGGCGGAGGTGCACTGGTGACGGAGAGACGGGGCGGCAGCCAATCACAGACGGGCAATGAAAACGAGGGGGAAACTGAAGGGAAAAACAAGCACACAATACAGAGCACACATACCAGTAGGGCGAGGGACGTAACACTTAACAATGTCTGGTATACTTCCACAGCCTTTACTTTTTCAATTAAGTTTCAAATAAAATATTAGAAAATCACTTATCTTTGAAAACAGCTTAATCTTTGCAAATCTTAACTTTTTTCAAAATTGTGTCAGAAAATCTTACATATACACCAGATTAGAATAAAGTCTAGTTAGTCTGGCCTACTTCCACAACCTTTCAATTTCCATTTTTATTTTAAACAAAACTTTAATAAATTGCTCATCTCTGAAAATAGCATTAAATCCACGCTAATAATAATAACTTTTTTTAAATTGTGTGCCTGTTTGTCCACATCTGAAGATTTTTTGCACTGTCAGTTCTGTTTTTGAATTAAGGGGTTGGAAATTAATGCTTTTTTGTTTTTTTTATCCGATTCATCGATTAATCGAAAAAAGAATCGACAGATTAATAGATTACTAAAATAATCGTTAGTTGCAGCCATTATAAGGACTAGGGACCCTGTTCTAAAGAGGTCCAATAGGTCATGCCATTTCCCTGTAGGTGGCACTGCAATAAGCAAAAATTAGATTCTCAACTGTTTTTCCGGTAAAGCTGATCAAAGTCGGCGATGAATCCACCAAAACCGGAAGTGAGATCATATTTCAGGAAATATTTGCTGAATTGACATCAAACTTGGTACAGGTGCTTGGGACCCTGTTTCAAAGAGGACCAGAAAAGGTTGTGTCATCTAACCGCAAGGGGGCGATCCCGTGTCTGACAAATGTTAACTTGTGATAACAGATGAATAGATGCGGCCGCCATTTTACGTTTTATAAAAAGTTTTTTCCCTATTCCTCCAGCAAAATGTATCCAATATTCACCAAATTTGGCACAGATTATCTTCAGACCACAATCACCTTGACATGTCAAAATAGGACTGAATTACAGCTGTTTAAACAAATCTGATAATCGCTTGCCAGTTGAAAAACTCCTTATATTTGTAAGCAGTAACTGAACACAGTAATTTCCAGCACTGAGAATAGCTCACTAGGATAAATTGGTGTCCTTGGAAGGGTAACGGAAGAGGTTCAAAGCCAATGAGCCTGCCATGTCACTGGTTTTCTGTTTAGCGAAACTGTAAGCCACTGCAAAGGAAGCCAGGTACAACACAGTTGCTAGCTACCTGTAGTCTAGCTGTATATAGTCATGGCAATCCTCACACAAACTATCAAAATTATTTTAGATTTTCGAAACGGTTTGATTGGTACAGTCAATCAAAATCTGCGGCAAAGCCGGCAAACAGGAAGTTGGGTCGTATCTCAGCAAATCTTTGATGGATTCAAAACTGCATTTACTCAGAACCCTGTTCTGAGGATGTCTAAAATGTTTTTCGTTCATTCTACCTGCTTTACCGGCTTATCCACCTCATTGCTGCTTGCAGCTATATTTATATATTTATAAATAATGTTGTAATTTTTTGCTCTTACACTGAATGTTAGCTGCTTCAATCCAGATGAGTATTGAAAAGTATCTTCCACGACTGAATAAGGCACGAGTAAGATGTTTGTGGTAAGACAATTTAACAGAGAACCAATATAGTACATTTTGATCAACATTACATAAGCAATTTATTGTAGGAAACAGCAGACAAATTAAGGCTAAAAAATAATTTGCATTTATGTAGGCTAACACAGCATTGGCAATTTGAAAAGAATAGATGATGTGGAGGTTGAACGAGTACTTCAAGAGAATTTCAATAGTGATCTGAGTCGGAGTACGGAGTCAGATGGCTGAGTGGTGAGGGAGTCGGGCTAGTAATGAGAAGGTTGCCGGATTGATTCCCCGCCGTGCCAAAATGACGTTGTGTCCTTGGGCAAGGCACTTCACCCTACTTGTCTCGGGGGGAATGTCCCCGTACTTATTGTAAGTCGCTCTGGATAAGAGCATCTGCTAAATGACTAAATGTAATGTAATCTGAGAAATATAGACAGCCTACCCAAACCGAGAACTATCATCACCAGCTGCATCACGGGCACTGCACTATCTATAATTCCAGACATTGTGTGTGTCACCGACATCATCCCTGGCACTGTCCACCATCTATAGTTCAAGAAATCTGTATTTATGTGTTTCACTGACATCTTCACAGCATCACAGACACTATGCACTAGTCTGTGAAATATGGAAGGCCCCCGTGTGTTAACCACTCGTAATTAACGCCGACTTGGCATGCAAAGTCGGCGTCTTTTGCGCCTTGTTTGACACGGCCCCGTCTCAACCACGCGTAAAAAACGCAGACTTCCATACAAAGTCGGCGTCTTTTTCGCCTCAAATTGAACCGTGCCACGTTACACGTTCAAAGCACGCGTCTAAATAAACGCGTGCTTTTTTGAGACGTGTCTAGCAAACCACACGAAATTAACGCCTGGTTTGGCACAATCAGCGTCTGGTTTTCCAAAATTAAAGTCTGCTTGCTTGAGTCTCCGATGGGAAATTATGACAACAATTGAAACATCTAATACGTAAGTCAAGTAGGTCAAAGGATGCTCATACGAGCTACTATGAAATGCAATGTTGGTTACATCTAATACGTAAGTCAAGTAGGTCAAAGGATGCTCATGCGAGCTACTATGAAATGCAATGTTGGTTAGCTAGTTAGCTATTAGTATGAAGTTGGTGGTCACAATTGCAATCCTAAAAAGGGGTGCAGACTAGAGACAAATAAATGCAGTAATATCAGGCTGGCTGGTTGTCTGGCTTGGAGCATTGTAAACTTTTCTTGCACTGCGATTGCGTTGCCTCAGTATTGTGCGCAATTTGGTTTCACTGCCAACATTCTTAATGTAAGAGGCAATGCGCAAACTCAGTTGTTGGCAATATACAACTGTTGTTACTATTCAAGTCAAGTGTATTTTATTGTCATTTTCAATTACATATGGTTGTACATAATAAAAACAAAACAGAGTTTCCCCAGGGCCATGATGCCATATTAAAAAACATGACAGTAAGGTGCCAGGGTCATATGTAGCCTACATTGACAGGACAGTATGTACAGTGACAGGGCAGTATGTACAGTAATCGGAGGTAGCAGTTATGAAGTGACAGTTTCTCGTGCCAATATATTGTGATGCCAATTTGTTGAGCGGTCATCTTCCTTGTATAGACCTACAAAAGTGAAATACACAGCCAAGGTGACAGAATTAAAGGTTCATCGGCTGTCCTTTACATTCACACACTGTTGTTCTTATACTTAACAGATCATTTATGATGTCCCAAAGGCCCAACTCCTTCTCAGGTCACCTTCTGGCAGCAACCTTGCAGGTGGGTTTCACTGTGCAACCAGGCCTACCCAAGCTGCTGCTGGGCCAAGGGATGATTGTAATGGCACACTGGGACTTGTAGGTGACCTGAAGTAAATATTTATCTTTCTGCTGTGTAAGCTGTAGGCCTACTGCTTTTAGTTGAACGCTGTTAAACACTGCCATGGTCAGCAAACACTAGCCATGGCTCTACTTCAGAAAGGATACTGTTCACAGCTGTATGAGTCAATAGGACATTACCATTACCTGAATGACTTGTAGTGACCGGGAGGCTATGCCTGTTGTGATGATAGTATAAACCATGTTAGATTGTTGGCTCTGTGTATTGTTTGGGTCTCCTCTCTCTGTCTTCTGTTTTTGTGTCTTTGGTTCTGTTGCAGGATGGCAGGTAGGTAGAGGAGCTGTGATTGCTGCAGGGGCACACCTGTGGCCTGTGCCTTGGTCCTTAATAAGCTGTGCCCTAACAAGCTGGGTCTCTCCATTACTAGCAGGAACATCATCACGGCTTGCTTTTTAGTTTGTAATGATTCTCTATACTTGCACTGATCCCACATCCATTCCCTACACTACTAATTTACATGACTGTCACATACAACCGTTTTTTGTAAGCACTTTCTATTGAACAAATACACTTATCCATATTCATGTGGCTTGCCACCTCCATCATTTACTTCTGGAGCAATAAAGTATAAAATCTAATCTTTCTATGAACCCGGTTAACACAAAATATTGTACACTGTAATCGTCAGCTAACTAAATGGTAGGCGAATAGACAATCAAGCTTGATATGGTATAGTCATGAACAAGCACTGATCAAAGATGTCCAACCCAAGTTCTCAATGTCTGCAGAAAAACACAAAAGAGCAGAAACCTGCTCTCGCAATGCAGTGTTAGGCTACTAATAAAATAATTGTGATAACTGTAATTTATCTTCACAGTGCCCGCTCACTAGGGATAATTTTCCATAACAAATTACGCAATGCGTCCTCTACTTTTATGAGTTGACCTGACGTTCAGGTTATTGACCCTTTAGTGACACCATCTATATGGGTAACACCAATTTCATTATCTGG
Source organism: Hypomesus transpacificus (assembly GCF_021917145.1). Classification (NCBI taxonomy): domain Eukaryota; kingdom Metazoa; phylum Chordata; class Actinopteri; order Osmeriformes; family Osmeridae; genus Hypomesus; species Hypomesus transpacificus. The sequence goes on along the minus strand of NW_025814037.1, from coordinate 1,009,751 downwards.
GAAATCATACCCTAATCTTTTGTTACATTTCCTTCTCATGTAATACACTTTCCCCTACATTCAGCCTAATAACATACTCCAAACTAACACAATGTACCATCATTAGGCTACAGTGTCTTGGTAAAGGGTGAAAAATACTAGATTTTAACTAAACTTCCATTCAGGATTACGACTGCAGATACATTGATTAAAGAGAAGTTTAAAGAATTATAATAGACATTTTTTAAGTCCAACGGTAATGTCTGTAGGTTGCCACCTACACTCAGAAGCCAATGCTACTAAGAAACCCTTTTAAAATCAAAAAACACTCTAAAATTAAGGTTATACAATTTAATTTGATGTCTTTAATTAATTATGCCTTATGTGTCACGGTGTGTGGTGGGGTAGGACCCAAACGCAGGAGAGTAGCCAGACATTGCCTTAAACAAAGGGTTTATTCTTTTAAACGGGAAACAGCCAGGGTCAGTAGCGGTCCTAGCACATTTGGTGCCCTAGGCAAGATTTTTCACCAGCACCCCTCTTATGCCGCCCTAGGCGGCTGCCTATGTCGCCTATAGGAAAGACCGGCACTGGACAGGGTACTCACGTTAACAAGGGTAAGGACAAGACAAAGCCTGGACACAAAACAGGAACCTAAAATACCCAGAACCAAACAAGACACAGGTGGACATGATACTACAAACAAGAACTGAAACCACTCAACAAGACACAGGTGAAGACAATGGCAGACACAAGGACGCAGTAGGGCAGGGCAAAACCAAAACCGGGGGCACGGCTGTGGCCGTGACATTATGCCTGTCCAAAGGTGGGTGACTGTATTATCCCAGACTTCATGTACTGTTTGAACTGTACATGGGTTGTGTGTATGGGCAGTCTCAGTCACAGGTGTTGGCCTCTGGGAACACCTTTGGTGCTGGGGGAGGACCAGGGGACAGAAAGACAGTCAAAATATAGTAATTTCCTTAGAGTAGAGGTGCTAGACATGTTGTAAATGGATACAGGTCACTATACAAACGTTGAATGTATTCATTCACACAAGGTAGTAGCCTACACTAAACCTTTCAAAGTGCCAATACGTATAGGTGTGTAGCCAACCAGTGCTTGTTTAATGCTGTCATAACTGGATGCATAAGAAGATTAGATAAGAACTTCAAGATGTGACAAGCCATGGTAATAAGCATAAACATGTATTTATTTAATAAAAAGTGCTTACAAAGAAACGTTTGGTAAATTAGTAGTGTAGGGAATGGGATCAGTGCAAGTGTCGAGTGTAGAGAATCATTACAAACTAAAAAGCAAACAGTAATGATGTTCCTGCTAGTAATGGAGAGACCCAGCTTGTTAGGGCACATCTTATTAAGGACCAAGGCACAGGTCAGAGGTGTGCCACTGCAGCAATCACAGCTCCTCTACCTGCCTGCCAACCTGCAACAGAACCAAAGACACAGAAACAGAAGACAGAGAAAGGAGACCCAAACAGTGCACATAAAGGCAACTATCTAACATGGTTTATGCCATCATCACAACAGGCATGGCCTCCCGGTCACTACAAGTCATTCAGGTAATGGTAATGTCCTATTGACTCGTACAGCTTTGAACAGTATCCTTTCTGAAGTGGAGCCATGGCTAGTGTTTGCTGACCATGGCAGTGTTTAACAGCGTTAACTCAAGTTAAAAGCAGTAGGCCTACATCTTACACAGCAGAAAGACAAATATTTACTTCAGGTCATCTACAAGTCCCAGTGTGCCATTACAATCATCCCTTGGCCCAGCAGCAGCTTGGGTAGGCCTGGATGCACAGTGAAACCCAGCTACATGGTTGCTGCCAGAAAGTGACCTGAGAAGGAGTTGGGCCTTTGTGACATCATAGATGATCTGTTAGGTATATAGTGTACAGTGTGTGAATGAAGGACAGCCGATGAAGCTTTATTTGTGGCTGAGTGGTGAGGGAGTCGGGCTAGCAATCAGAAGGTTGCCGGATCGATTCCCCGCCGCGCCACATGATGTTGTGTCCTTGGGCAAGGCACTTTACCCCACTTGCCTCGGGGGAATGTCTCTGTACTTACTGTAAGTCGCTCTGGATAAGAGCGTCTGCCAAATGACTAAATGTAATGTATTTCACTTTTGTAGGTCTATACAAGGAAGGTGACCGCTCAGCAAATTGGCATCACAATATATTGGCATGAGAACCTATCATTTCATAACGGCTACCTCCAATCACTGTACATACTGTCCTGTCACTGTACTGTCCTGTCACTGTACATACTGTCCTGTCACTGTAGGCTACGTTGACCCTGGCACCTGTCATGTTTTCTAATATGGCATCATGGTCCTGGGGAAACTCTGTTTCATTTGTACAACCATATGTAATTGAAAATGACAATAAAATACACTTGACTTGAATAGTAACAACAGTTGTATATTGCCAACAACTGAGTTTGCGCATTCCCTCTTACATTAAGTAATGTTGGCAGTGAAACCAAATCGCGCACAATACTGAGGCAACGCAATCGCAGTGCAAGGGAAGTTCACAAAACTCCAAACCAGACAGCCAGCCAGCCTTACTGCATTTATTTGTCTCTAGTCTGCACCCCTTTTTAGTATTGCAATTGTTAACACCAACTTCATACTCATAGCTAACTAGCTAACCAACATTGTATTTAATAGTAGGATAGTTGATAGGGAGTCAGATGGCTGAGCCGTGAGGGAGTTGGGCTAGTAATCAGAAGGTTGCTGGATCGATTCCCCGCCGTGCCACATGATGTTGTGGATAAGAGCGTCTGCTAAATGACTAAATGTAAATGTAGTAGCTCGCACAAGCATCCTTAGACCTACTTTACTTACGTATTGGTTGTTACAATTGTTGTCATAATTTCCCATCGGAGATTCAAGCAAGCAGACTTTAATTTTGGAAAACCAGACGCTGATTGAGCCAAACCAGGCGTTAATTTCGTGTGGTTTGCTAGACAGGTCTCAAAAAAGCACGCATTTATTTAGACGCGTGCTTAGAACAAGTCACGTGACACGGTTCAATTTGAGGCGAAAAAGACGCCAACTTTGTATGGAAATCGGCGTTTATTACGCGTGGTTGACACACGGGGGCGTCTTTTTACTTGCCCACTGGGCCTTCCATAGTGAAACAACGCAAATAAGGATGCTACTCAATAGCTGTGTCTACTACCGCGCACTTGTGCACTTCAAGCACTAACTTTCAGTGCTTAGGGCGCTTCACTCACAAAACCTGCAGAATTCAGTGCACTGAAAGTACCCGGATGGCGCACTGCAAACGGTCCAAAAAACAGTGTACAACGATGAACACTACTCGCCCTAAACAGGCGCCATCTTGGCTACGTAGCGGAATAGGGGGACCCCTTACGGCAGCCTTTTCCACTTGAGTGGAGAAGCGCGTTCATTTTGGCAGGTTTTGCGTCCGTCACTTCCACCAAGTGTTTAATGTAAATGTTCCATTTGAGACAGCACTTATCAGCGACGGAGTGCACTGAATATGTAAGTGCACTGTTTTGCAGTGCACTGTATTGCAGTGTACTTGGTAAAGTGCGCGGTAGTAGACACAGCCATAGTCAGTGTTTTGACAGACCTGTTGTAGCTTGCTAGCAACTATATGTGTCATGAGGCCGGTTCATTTCGCTAACTGGATAGCAATCTGAAAGTGACGTGTTTTCATCTCAGTGCGATGCGCACGTGTTAGAACTAGACCTAGCATTGACAGATTAGAGCAGCTCACACGCGTCCTCCAAGATTAGCTAGCTCGCTACCTATATGCAAGGGTAACTTTAGCAATCTGTTTATTATAGAGTAAATTACCTATCAAGCATAATTTCGGTCATGATAAAAAAATAAATGCTGCCAAATTTGGGTTATCTTGCTATACGTCGGGCTATCCGCTACCCAGCTAACACATTTACGTTGCCCTTACGTTGCCGCAACGTAAATCGTTGACCAAACATACGTTGTGCCTCTGTGGGGCGCCAGTAGGTTGCCGCAACGTCATCTTGTGACGTTGCCAGTCCGTAACCGCGACGTCGTGGCAACGTTATTTTCCGACGTTGCCAGTCCCTAACCGCAACCTCCTAGCAACGTAATTTTCTGACGTTGCCAGTCCGTAACCGCGATGTCGTGGCAACGTTATTTTCCGACGTTGCCAGTCGGTAACCGCGACCTCCTAGCAATGTTGTTTTGGGACGTTGCCAATCCGTAACCGCGACGTCGTGGCAATGTTATTTTCTGACGTTGCCAGTCGGTAACCGCGACCTCCTAGCAACGTAATTTTGTGACGTTGCTAGTCCGTAACTGCAACGTTAACAATGTACTTAATTATGAAGTAACCTATATTTCATATGCAGACCTCATTTGCCCAGAAGGCTACTTGTTTTGGTATAATAGATAGCCAACGTTAGGAGGAATATGTTTGTGTGATGTGTAGCCTGACTCAAGCTAAATCATAAACGAGGCAGCATTTCAGAATCAGAAAGTGTTTTAATCGCCATGACAGTTTGCACAGACAAGGAATTTACTTTGGCAGGAAGGTATATACATTCAACATATAGGAATCCTAAATATGTGGTCTACCTATACTAAAGGGGAGTCAGATGGCTGATCGGTTAGGGAATCAGGCTATTAAATCAGAAGGTTGCCAAATGATGTGTCCTTGGGCAAGGCACTTCACCTTACTTTCCTCCAGGGAATCTCCCTGTACTTACTTTAAGTTGCTCTGGATAAGAGCGTCTGCTAAAACGACAATGCACAAAGTATGCATGTAACATTTAAAATAAAAACTAAAATGGCCAAAATATATACATACGTGATAAAAAGTGCCACTGCAAAACAAACACTGCAAAACAAACACTACAAAACAAAAGTGCCAAACAAACAAAGTGTAAAAAATGAATTAAAATCTTCTTCCAGTCCCCGCTACGAGTCCTGTCTGTTGGCCCTGACAAGGAAGCACAAAATAATTTAGTGATCGATTAACATAATCGCACGTGTGAAAAGGGGCTATACAAGTCATTAAAAAAATCACATCTAAAATAATATACATCATCAATTAAAATATTATGTGATTCTAGATTTTTGTCATAGCCATGTGAAAGATTGGATATGGAAGCTGCAATCATGATTCATTCACCTGGCTTGTTTTGAATGGGCTGCCGGGGTGTGTTTGAGTGTTTCCTCTATGCGGAGCTCCACAGCTTTCTCTCCCAGTCCCGTCTTCTACTTCATCACAGCGTCTGGAATTAGAAGTCATGAACTTATTGTCAGCACCAATGTGAACGTTGAATGCGTGTAAGCCATAGTTTATGGGATCTCCAAACACTTACCACTCTCTTTTGCAACTCCAGCACCTTAAGGGTTGGGCTACCTGTAGGTCCATCACTGGCACCTCTTCAGTGTTTCTGCCATGTGGTCGCCTGAACAGGAGAGCCTCTCGCTGGTTCTCTTCCAATGTCTCCATCTTCCGGAGCATAACCTGTAATGTGTCTGTAATTAAAGACAAGTAAAACAAGTTTACAAGAGTTTGCATGATTGGCATACACTGTGGTTCTTCTAGATTTGCTGCAACATTGATGTACATAACAAATGTTACCTTGATTGGTCTTTGCCCAAGATGGTACAGCTGAATGGGGTATACAAAGCATTAGTAAGACAACATTTGTTGTTTTGACAAATATGTTTCCCTCCACGATCAGAACAACTTAAGTATGCCTTACAATTAGGTATGTCTTACAATGAGTTGGCAATGGTTTGAGTATTTTTTTGAGTGTCTTATATTTGCACTTGCCTGGCTGCCAGCTGTTTTCCGGGGCCCCCTATGGGTTCTCCTCCACCAGACCAGAGTTGACACCTAGAGGTATGGCATCTGGTGATGCAAACGTTTTAAGTCATACTTTTGCTTCAAAGCATAGCCTTTAGGGTTGCCATGGCTCATACAATTATTGTCACTGTTATAAACGGTCATTCATTACTTTACCATCATTTCCAAGGGACACAGTGCTTGTGATGGTGGTCGGATCACCTGCACAGAAATGAAAGTGGAATGTAGTTTACGTACATAGTATTAGTATATTGATAATGGAGTAGCATCGCACATATGTGATCGTTCGAAAGCAGGGCCCCACAGCGTAGCGTCGCACATGTGTGATTCTGAACATTCCAACCAACTATTTTCCGATGGGTAAAAACTATATGATAAACACTACAGTATGGCTTCAAAATGTACAATTAGTAGGCTAACAAGTAACACTAGCAAGTAGTAGCATTGGTACGAGTATTATCTTAGGTTGCTAGGTAACGGAAGCCAATTAAAGCTACATAGCTTCCGTTTTGGAAAAATAACTCACGTACTCTGGTGAAAGTGTCTGAAATATTTAGAACTCACGCATCTAAAGGTTAAAACGAATACACTTATCCAAAAACAGATGTCATGTACAAATTAGAAGAATTAGTGACATGATACTTTTACAGACGCCATTGCTGTGCATGCCATGACCGACTGTGAACGTGATCAGCCACGCGCTACCGTCTCTGAAAATTCAGGGCTAGCTAAATAAACTATTTTGGGACAAGGTTTTCTAACAGTTCTGAACGTTTATTTTCACTGATTCTTTTGAGGGTGATTTGTGAGACGCTAAACTTTGATAACATGTATGCATTTGATTTGATTTGATTTGATTTGATTGTATTACTGCACATTGCTCATTTGCACATCATAGTATTGTTATATTGTTATGTATTCCCTGTTTTAACCTTCTATTTTTACTGTGGTAGTGGACCACACTCCCCTGATTAACAAGTGACTATGCTTGTTTTATGTTGTTACTGTATTCCTGTTTTGTATGTTGTACAGACTAGTTCAAGTTCAAGTCCAAGTTCAAGTCTTTTATTTGTCAGGTGCACAGAGCAACACAAGGTTAGACTGGGCACTGAAATTCTTAAGACAAGACAACGCAAGCACTTGGCATAACATAACATATAAGTTCAAGTTCAAGTTCAAGTCTTTTATTTGTCAGGTGCACAGAGCAACACAAGGTTAGACTGGGCACTGAAATTCTTAAGACAAGACAACGCAAGCACTTGGCATAACATAAAAGTACACAGAACAAATTTACATCTATGCTGAGCTTAGATAAGTGAACTTCCTAAATATACAGATAGCAATAAATAAACGACTATACTAACCCTAACACTAAAACTTCCTAAATTACAGATAACAATAAATAGTACGCTATACTAACCCTAATACACAAAAAAAAAAAAAAAAAAAAAAAAAAAAAAAACCTGTTACAACCCTATAAACTAATCTAACCTAAATGGAGTACAGTGCAGTAGTGCAAATTTACAGATCAGTGACTTTGTCAATGACCAAACAGGAGCCTGGTGGCGAGGTACAGTAGTGACAGGAGCCTGGTGGCGAGGTACAGTAGTGCAATGTTACTGAAAGAGCAACCAGAAGCTGGAAGTGACAGTGTATAAGTGACTAGTGTGCAGTAAAAATGTCCATATCAGTGACCATTGAGAAGCCTGATGACCCTTGGGTAGAAACTGTTGTCCAGTCTGCGTGTGCGCGACCGGATGCTGCGGTAACGCCTGCCAGAAGGCAACGGGGTAAAGAGACTGAAGGATGGGTGGGAACAGTCTCTTAGAATCCTGCTGGCTTTCCTAAGGCAACGTGTGTGGTAGGTGTCCTGTAGGGCTGGGAGCTTCCTGCCGATGATGAACTCAGCAGAACGGACCACACTTCGTAGGGCCTTGCGGTCCCGGTCTGTGCAGCTCCCATACCACACTGTGATACAACCAGTCAGAATGCTTTCTATAGTGCATCTGTAAAAGTTAGTAAGGATGACTGAGTCCATACCAAACTTCTTCAGTCTCCTCAGGAAGAAGAGGCGCTTACGGGCCGTTTTGACCACCTTGTCCGTGTGAACAGACCAGGTGAGGTCATTGCTGATGTTCACCCCGAGGAACTTGAAGCAGCTGACCTTCTCCACTTCCGATCCATTGATGAATAGGGGTGCATGCTCCTCCTCCTGCCGCCTCCTAAAGTCCACAATCATCTCCTTGGTCTTGCTGATGTTAAGAGAGAGGTTGTTGTCCTGACACCATGATGTCAGGGTGTCAACCTCCTCTCTGTAGGCTGACTCGTCACTGTCAGAGATGAGGCCCACGATGGTTGTGTCGTCAGCAAACTTAACGAGGAGGTTGGAGCTGTGCGTAGCCGCACAGTCGTGGGTGAACAAGGAGAACAGGAGAGGGCTGAGCACACAGCCCTGGGGGGTGCCTGTGTTGGTGATCAGTACAGATGAAGTGCGGTCACCGATTCTCACCACCTGTGGCCTCCCCGTCAGGAAGTGGAAGATCCACTTGCAGAGGGAGGTGCTTAGTCCCAGGTCCACAAGCTTGGAGACCAGTCTGGAGGGGATGATGGTGTTGAATGCAGAGCTGTAGTCAATGAACAGCATCCTCACATATGTATTCCCCTTGTCCAGGTGGGAGAGAGCGGTGTGCATGGTCAGAGCGATGGCATCGTCTGTAGACCTATTGGACCGGTATGCAAACTGCATAGGGTCCAGTGTGGGGGGCAGCGAGGAGCAGATGAATGATTTGACTAGCCGCTCGAAGCACTTCATGATGATAGAGGTCAGTGCTATTGGGCGATAGTCATTCAGACATGTGACCTTGGTGTTCTTGGGCACAGGGATGATGGTGGTCCTCTTGAAGCAGGTGGGGAGTACAGACAGGTTAAGGGAGAGGTTGAAGATGTCACTGAAGACCCCTGCCAGCTGGTCAGCGCAGCCCCTAAGGGCCCTACCTGATATGCCGTCTGGGCCAGGTGCCTTGCGAGGGTTGATCTTCTTAAAGCATAGCCTCACCTCAGCTACAGTTAGTGTAGGCACACCACTGGCTTGGCCTTCAGGTAGCTCCACTGCAGGGGGTTCACTGTCCCTCTCAAAGCGAGCGTAGAAGGAGTTCAGCTCGTCTGGCAGTAGGACAGAAGACTGGGTCTCATTGTAGCCTCTCCCTTTGTATTCTGTAATGGCTTTAAGTCCACTCCACATGCGCCTGGGGTCAGAGCCATGGTAGCTGGACTCCACCTTGGTCCTGTAGGCCCTTTTCGCTGCTTTGATGGCCTTCAGAAGGTCGTATCTGGCCTTCCTGTACTCATCAGGGTCCCCAGAATTAAAGGCGACAGTACGGGCTCTCAGCTTGGCCCGGACCGCGGCATCAACCCAGGGCTTCTGATTTGGGAAAGACCGGACAACCTTCTTGGGGACAACGTCATCAATGCAGTGCTGGATGTAGCTGGAGACAGTGTCTGAGTATTCGTTAATGTCCCCATCTGCTGCGTCCCTGAACATCAGCCAGTCAGTGGTGTCAAAGCAGTCCTGGAGGGTCGCCACACACTCGTCACTCCATAGGTGAACTGACCTCTCAACCGGTCTGACCTGTTTGAGCTTTTGTTCATATGCGGGGAGAAGAAGAATGGAGGTGTGATCAGCCTTCCCAAAGGCAGGGCGGGGGAGGGGTTTGTAACTGCCCTTGAATGTTGTATAACAATGGTCAAGGATCTGGTCTCCACGTGTGAAGAAGTCAATGTGCTGATAGTATTTGGGCAGGACTTTCTTCATGTTAGCTCTGTTGAAATCACCAACAACAATGAAGGCTGCCTCTGGGTGCACATTTTCCAGACCATTGATAATCCCATACAGTTCATCCAAAGCAGCGGCCTTGTCTACCTGGGGGGGGATGTAGACTGCACTCATGACGACCGCAGTGAATTCCCGAGGTAGATAGAAGGGTCTGATTTTTACAGTTAGCAGCTCAAGGACCGGAGAGCAGTGAGATGCTAATACCGCTACATCCGTAGCCCAGAGAGAGTTAACCATAACACAGACCCCTCCGCCCCTGCACTTCCCTGAGTCAGCTGTTCTGTCCTGGCGGTATATGGTGAATCCCGACGGGGTAACCGCTGCGTCGGAGATCTCCGGAGACAGCCAGGTCTCAACGAACGCCAGTACACAGCAGTTCCTGATGTCCCGTTGGAATTTGACACGAGCGTTAAGTTCATCCATTTTGTTGTCGATGGACTGAACGTTAGCTAGTAAGATGGTTGGAAGAGCAGGTTTGAAGCATCGTTTCCGAGTTCGAACAAGGACTCCAGCACGCCGGCCACGTTTTTTCTTTCTCCGTCTAGCGGGTAAACAGAACGGCGAAACAGCAAAGGGCCAGCTGCAGTCCGAGCTCGCACTCCGAGAAGTGGAATTAAAGTTCGTAAAATGATCCTTGCCAAGTGACAACTTAATGTCCAGAAGTGTCTGCCGGTCGTACTGAATAAACGACAATATAACATTGACAAAACAAGTAACGAACACTAAAAAGACTAACAAAAAGCTGGGTTTTTGCGGAGCTCTTGTCGACGCAGCCATCGCGTAGGCGCGCCGGAAGTGCCGGACTATGGTGGCAAACCAGTTTCCCCATTGGGGATCAATAAAGTAAATCATCATCATCATCATCATCATTTTCAGTATTTCAAAATAACTTTCTGGAGGGTTTAACCTAGCTAGCGAAATCCAACGTAAACAATGTGAATCTGATATAACGCTATAAACAACTCAATTTCAAACCTATATGCCCCATCCAATTTCTGAAAATATGTTTATATATTTAAAAGTATGTCTGAAAAGAAACTCACCTTTGAAGTAACTTATTTCCAGGTAAAATCCATTGTGTGAAAGACGGTGGGGCCCCGGCAAAATCTTTTTAGGAAGCCCAGTTTCAGCTATGCGTTGAAATGGGCATGCGCAAAGTTGTTGCTCAGGGGCAGACTGAGGGGCAGGTTTGCTAAGGAAGAATTGTAATATTCTGTGATAACTTGTCTTTGAAAATGAAACTCTTAAGAGTCGCTTACCTTTTGGTCACATTTAACAATTTTGTATTACAAAACTATTGGAGCACAAATTTGCATTGTGTGTCATACAGCTTTGGTGTGCTATACAAATAATGTTTGCTTAATCATGTTACTCATCACACATTGATTGCTTTTGTACATGTTAATAGTAAAGAATGAAAGACTAAATTATATTCCACATTCTGTCTTTTTTTAAATTAAAGCCATGTGTCTGCATATGAGAAAATTGATGACCAATGACATGCTGGGGCTGAGCAGCACATGAATTACATGCATTGTCTACATTTATATATATAAACCACTATATTGCACTCAAGATCCGTTGTCCTGCGACAAAAATAACGTAACCAGCCGACCAAGGGACGACGTCGCAGCAACGTTGTCCACGGGTCTAAAAATAAGGTAACCAGCCGACCAAGGTACGACGTCGCGGCAACGTTGTCCATGGGACCAAAAAATAACCTAACCAGCCGACCAAGGTACAACGTCGCGGCAACGTTGCCCACGGACCTAAAGATGACGTTACCAGCCGACCAAGGTACGACGTCGCGGCAACGTTGCCCACGGACCAAAAAATAACGTAACCAGCCGACCAAGGTACGACGTTGCGGCAACGTTGCCCACGGACCTAAAAATTACGTTACCAGCCAACCAAGGAACGACGTCGCGGCAACGTTGTCCATGGGACCAAAAAATTACGTAACCAGCCGACCAAGGTACAACGTCGCGGCAACGTTGCCCACGGACCTAAAGATGACATTACCAGCTGACCAAGGTACAACGTCGCGGCAACGTTGTCCATGGGACCAAAAAATAACGTAACCAGCCAACCAAGGTACGACGCCGCGGCAACGTTGCCCACGGGTCTAAAAATAACGTAACCAGCCGACCAAGGTACGACGTCGCGGCAACGTTGTCCATGGGACCAAAAAATAACGTAACCAGCCGACCAAGGTACGACGTCGCGGCAACGTTGCCCACGGGTCTAAAAATAACGTAACCAGCCGACCAAGGTACGACGTCGTGGCAACGTTGTCCATGGACCTAAAGATGACGTTACCAGCTGACCAAGGTACGACGTCGCGGCAACGTTGTCCATGGGACCAAAAAATAACGTAACCAGCCGACCAGGGTACGACGTCGCGGCAACGTTGCCCACGGGTCTAAAAAAAACGTAACCAGCCGACCAAGGTACGACGTCGTGGCAACGTTGCCCATGGGACCAACTGGCAACATTCCCTTTATAACGTTGCTACGACGTTGCCACGACGTTGCCAGAAGGTAACGTTGCGGGTTACCAACTGAGCACTTACTGGCAACGTTGTCGCAACGTCATGTGTTAGCTGGGTAGCTAGCTGACCTGCCGTCCTTAGCTTTAAGGAAATTACATAATGTGCTATACATGCAGCCATCTAGTTAGTTGGTACTAAAGCTACAGTTTTTACTTTAATGTTGCAAGTAAAATATGGCCAGCTCAACACCCGTTAATGCATTTCATAAGGCACATGGCTGCGACAACTTATAAACTAGCAAGCGTTGAATCCCAGTGGCATGTAAAATGTAATGGCTAAAGTATTTTTTTTTTATCAGAATTTTTATTTTCACTTACGATTGGCAATTTCAGCCCCCATTTTGTACTTGGTGACAACCAAGTCATCAGCGATGGTCTGCTCTTGCGGATCGTCATCCCCAGACATCTTTTCAGTGGTGCTTTCGTGCTATATAACTTTCCCCTTTTTGTCAACCACCAAGTCCACCACGCTTCTCCTGCGCTTGGCTACTCTCCAGTAGTGATGGGCTGCTCAATACAAGGTGTCGATACTGTCCCAACACATTCAACACTCACTGCATCGGAACAACGCATAGAGTTAGGAACAACGTTTCGAGCCGGGGTTTAAAAGCACTTCTGGTCACGTGTCAAAGTGTTTGAAACGTTTTGTGACGTGATCTTGAACGAAACCTGTCTCGTACTTGCCAAAAGACTCTGACGTGTCGGGGTATAAAATGAGGCGGCAAAGCCACAAAGGTTTTGAATGCGTGAGACTATGGTTTGAAATTAGTGCCAGGAGATGTAGCACTGTAAACAATTATTTGTGTTCAGGTCATCTACAAAAAAAGGTCATCTCAGGTCATAAAAAAAAGAAAAAAAAAGACTAAATGTGTACTTGTAGACATTGGCGTCAGTAGCATTTTGAGAGTGGGGGGGACACATTTTGCCGGGGGGTCTGGGGGTTTCTCCCCCAGAGTTTAGATGTAGATGCAAACGCTCCGGAACGCTAGGGGCTGCGGGAATTAGTCGTTATCTGACCAATGACAGCCCCACGGTCTCTATAATTCTCAGTCGCCTCGACTGGTAACATGTTTTGGAGGCACACGTCGGGCTACCATAAGCGAAGCTTTACTTTTACTCTGGGATTTTCGAATCGGCCAAAACAGTGTTAGGGCCCCACGCAGACAGACTATCTGGAAGTTTGAAACCCTCTATTTATAGAGTACACAATAAAGTGTTGGTCAGGGTGAGGAGAAGCCACCACAGAGTCTCACAAAAACATCTTGTGATACCAGGTGATGTTGTGAAAAGAAAAGTTGCACAAATATAAGATTGAGTTTCAAATGCCAAATAGCCCAACATAAAAATGATTCTCCGTTTCTGATGTGACCAGCGTGACAAGACAAGAAGAAAAGAAGCACCCAAAGTCCAAAAGAGTTGTACAAATGGGCCTGGGAATGCCAATAAACCTGAACATTCGCTTTGACCCGACCCCTGGTGGCAGCAGCCAATTTGCTGCTTTTTACATTTACATTTAGCAGACGCTCTTATCCAGAGCGACTTACAGTAAGTACAGGGACATTCCCCCCGAGGCAAGTAGGGTGAAGTGCCTTTGCCCAAGGACACAACGTAATTTGGCGGGGAATCGGCGTGGAATCGAGCCGGCAACCTTCTGATTACTAGCCCGACTCCCTCACCGCTCAGCCATCTGACTCTATTTCTGATCAATTGGCCACTATTGGAATTTTCCACTCTGCAGAAACATTGTATGGAGAAGTAGTTGCTGACCTAACATTTCATCCAAATGTAATGGATGGGACACCCCTTTCAGAGTATGTTGAGGAAGCATGGGAGAATTATATACAGAGGATGGCACAACATAGCACATACGGTGACCACCTAACTCTCCAGAGAGCATCACAAATGTTCAATATTCAGTTCCTTATTGTGTCGACTCTTAGTTTGGATGCCACCTCTGTCATATCACTGTCTGATTTTTACTGTGAAGGCTTGCCTCTTTTGGTTCTTGAACATTTTGCTGAAGGACAGGGGGAACATTATGTGAGTTTAGATGGACCTACTCTCCCTTACATTCAAGCCATTCAGGAGGCAGAGATGCATAGAATGTCTCAATCTGTCCCCCGGTCTGACACTAAACTTGGCTCTCTGTTTGATGTCGAACCTCCCTCTGTGTCAAGAGGTTGTTCAGCCTATGGCTAACCCTTTGGTTGACATTGTTGGGGATGCTATATCAAATTCACAATTGGTATAGGTTTAGAAGCCTAATAATTATGTAGGCTACATAAAAAATGTGCATCTCCCTAAAGTATGACTGAACAGTTCACCAATGGTCAAATGTGTGTTCAAACCTATAGTCTTTTCCACAGATCACATCTTTAGGATGTAAGCTTTCAGAAAATGAATGGTTTGGTGGTTGAATCAGTTTCCCTAAATTGCACAGCCCAAAAAAGTATCAGCCATATACTCCATTTACCAATACCAAATGTATTATTAATGGGCAGCATACTAATATGGAGAGTCTGTCTAACAGAAACCTGGCTAAACAATGACACAGCAACAGCAACTTTGATAGAAGCGTGTCCGCCCGATTACAGCTTTAATAAATAATAATTTAATAATAATAATTTGATAAATTAAGTTTCTAGGAAATCAAAAAAAGGTGGAGGAGTCGCAGCTATCTTCTCCTCTGAACTGTTGTTCAAAATCACTGAGCTACGTGAATTCACATCACATGAATATATTGCTATAGAGCTCAAAACTGAATCAACACTTTTTGTTGTTATATATATCGGCCACCCAAGCACTCGCAATATTCAAAGAAGAATTCTCTGAACTGTTATCACTATTGTCACTAGATATGACAAAGTAGTTTTAAACGGAGACTTAAATTTCCAAGTAAAAAAAGCAGACCCAAGAACTATTGAGCTCTTAAATCTCCTCGACAGTTTCAATCTAACTCAACACATAACAGACCCAACACACCGGCACGGAAACACACTAGATCTAGTGATAACAACTGAACTAAATATAGATAATATTTCAACAACTGATCAACCCCTCTCAGACCATCATTGTATACTTTTTAATGTGAAAATTATCCTAACAGAAACCACAAAATAATTCTTAGTCCAAAAAAGATATTTAGACGATACAGCTATGATGACATTTTCTAAACAATTTGCTCTATATGAGCCAACTAATCATGATTGCTCTCTGAATAAAATGGTAGAGAACCTCAATGATGCACCATTTTCTGTGTTAGAATCTGTTGCACCACTGAAAACCAAAAAGAAGTGCACAAGCAGAACCTCCCCATGGCTGAGAAATACAAATGTTAGTGAAACGAAAAGAAAATGCCGTGCAGCAGAGAGAAAGTGGAGGAAAACAAGGATCACTATCCACTACAATATCTACAAAGATACACTAACCACCTATAACAAAACTATCCGTCTAGCAAGGAGAGAATATTTATCCAACATTATTACAGAAAATGCCAGAAATTCCAGTTCTTTTCTCCACCATTGACCAGCTGCTAAACACTGTCCCTGCCCCCCCCTCCATCCTCAACAGTTAAATGTGAAGAGCTTGCTTTGTCCTTCAAGAACAAAATAACTTTGATCAGAGCTAGTATTATTAATAGTGGGGTCGAAACTGACATCAGTAGATTCTGCTACATAACCATGAACTCATTTACCTGTATCACACTTGGTGAACTTTCCAAAATTGTCAGCGAATCTAACTCCACAACCTCAGATATTGATCCTATACCCACAACATTTTTAAGCGAGTGTTTGATAGTGTCTCAGCTCCGGTGCTAGAGATTATAAACACATCCCTTAGAACTGGCGTCTTCCCAGATGCCTTCAAAACAGCTGTTGTAAAGTCCCTATTAAAGAAACCCAAATTGGATAACAGTCTACTTGCAAATTACAGACCCATATCAAACCTTCCATTAATAGTACTGGAAACGATAATTTTAGTCAAATTAAATTATTTTCTTGAAGAAAAAAACATCCTGGAAGTCTCGGTGGTCTCACCGCTCAAGACTGCCAGGTCCCAACACAAGCTATTCTCCTGCCTGGCCCCCCAATGGTGGAACCAGCTCCCCACCTCCAACAGGGACACTGACTGTCTCCCCACCTTCAAGAAAAGGCTCAAGACGCACTTGTTCCGGGAGTACAACGGCACTTAGGAATGCTTGGCTAGACCTGTTGTTAGTTTCCTCCAGGATCACAATGACTCTTATTGAGTGACTTGTTGCTCTTGTAGGTTAGTTATAACGAAGTTAAGTCTTGTACTCGTTGTGAAATATTTTACTATTGATTGTTCTTCTACAGGTACAGTCCTGCACTTTTTTGTGGTTCATGTTGTTTTAATTTGTAACTTGTATAACTGCATGCTCTTATGGGTCTTCCCTTTTGGCACTTGTTTAGTTTTTTCATAATGTATGCTTCATGTTTTGGCTGCTTGCAATGTTTGGGACTACCTTGTTGTTATGATCAGTGACCTATGCTCTTTTGTAAAGCTCTCTCTTGGAAGTTGCTTTGGATAAAAGCGTCTGCTAAATGCATAAATGTAAATGTTTCAGGAAATATCACAGTACTGCAACTGCTCTCACCAAAATAATCAGCGACCTCAGACTAAACAAATAAAGTCTCTATCCTTATCCTGTTAGATCTCAGTGCAGCATTTGATACCATTGATCACGACATCCTAATCAATAGACTGGAAAAGCTTATTGGGTTCACGGATAGTGTATTGAACTGGATGAAATCATATATCACAGGGAGGAAGTTTTATGTTAGTTTAGGGGACCATAGGTCCAAGAAACATGAGAACAGCTACGGGGTTGCTCAAGGAAGCTGCCTAGGTCCATTACTTTTTTCTTTTTATATGTTACCATTCGGCGACATAATCAGAGA
This sequence comes from Hypomesus transpacificus, assembly GCF_021917145.1. Classification (NCBI taxonomy): domain Eukaryota; kingdom Metazoa; phylum Chordata; class Actinopteri; order Osmeriformes; family Osmeridae; genus Hypomesus; species Hypomesus transpacificus. The sequence goes on along the minus strand of NW_025814037.1, from coordinate 992,614 downwards.
ACATAACATAGATTTCCATAGCTATGCGGATGACACACAACTATATATATCCACTGAACCCAACGATGGAACGGCCATCAATTCCATTATCAACTGCCTGTTGGCAATAAACAAATGGATGAATGATAACTTTCTTAAATTAAATGAAGACAAAACCGAAGTCCTACTATGTGGCCCCAAATCCAAAAGAGAGATGCTTTGGGGTGGTATTTTTCACTCGTAATCCAAGCTCCAACTTGCGTGCTAGAACGTCTCTATCACGTTGTATCCATGTGTCATTGCTAACATGTGCTGACGTAGTGACGTAGGCTAGCAAATAGTGCCCTTCGTTGACAGAAGACACTTTTTGCCACAAAAATGTTGTAACCACCTAAACTATGCAACGGAACGTAAATTAAAATACAAGCAACTCAATCGCTACCAAGACGAAACCTTTGACCCCTACGTTGTCTATGTAGTCCAAATATTGACAGATCCTTAGGGGTGGGAAAATAGATAATAAATATATATGTGAGAGAACAATGGTTGTGCTCACCAAAGGCGTAAGCACAACCCATAAAATCTAAAGCCTATGTCCTCCTTGTCAAAATACCTTTAACATAGTATGGTTGCCAAATTAACTGATGGAAATGAAAATCAAAACCAAATCTGCACAACAAAAGTCAAATGAACTTTCTTTTCAAAGAGCTGCACCTCCTGCCAAGGCCACATCAGAGTGGCATGCAAAAAGTGTCCCTTGTTTGGTGCAGTCCAGCCCATGAAAAGTAAATTTGAGTCACAGAAGAAACGCTATGATACCCAGTGGGCAGCAACGACTCTTAAGGGAAATAACATCCCTAAAGTCCTTAACGCTGCCAATTTAATGGTAGGATAACAAAAATCTTCAGTCCCTGTCTCTTCACGAAGAACTAAGTGAATGGCATGAGTGACTAATACATTTTGTCCTTTCATTTTATCAGGTACACAAATTAGATAAGCTTGGGTTCGTCCCTTTGCTTTTCCTGGGACGCAAGTCCAAAATGTCCTGTGGCTGTTCTGAGGTGGTGTGTCCTTTGGAATTTATGGATATGAATGGGACAGCCATCAAAACCATAAAGGACATTTTTGACAGTGCTTTGACAAGTAGGTGACAGACCCAGTGTTGATATATGTGTGTAGATAGATGTGTCGAGCATGGTCATGTAAACATGTCGACATGTAGACAGATGTGTTAGGCATACTTCGGGTTGGCAATGTAATAATTGTATTTTCCCCTCACAACTTTATCAGGTTCAGGATAAGATACATTGTAGAGAGTCCCTAAAGCCATAACATTATGACCACCTGTCTAATATTGTTTAGGACCTCCTCTTCTCCTCGTCAGAACAGCCCTGATCCTTCGACTCCACTAGACCTCTGAATATGTGCTACATTTACATTTATTCATTTAGCAGACGCTTTTATCCAAAGCAAGCTTCCAAGAAAGAGCTTTACAAAGTGCATAGGTCACTGATAATAACAACAAGATAGCCCCAAAAACAATGCGGGTAGCCAAAACATGAAAAACATATTGTGAACAACTAAAAATAAGTGTCAAAGGGAAGAACCATAAGAGCATGCAGTTAAACAAGATACAATTAATCAACATGAATCGCTATAAGTGCAAGTGTACCTGTAGAAAAGCAAGCAACAGTAAAAATATTACACAGCGAGTACAACAATTTAAATCAGTTGCCACTAACCAACAAGAGCAACACGTTTCTAAGCAAGAGTCATTGTGATCCTTGAAACTAACATTGGGTCCAGCAAACCATTCCTAAGTACCGTTGTACTCTCGGAACAAATGTGTGTGGTATCTGGCACCAAGACATTAGCAGCAGATCCTTTAAGTTCTGTAAGTTGCGAGGTGGGGTGTCCATGGATCGGACTTGTTTGTCCAGCACATCCCACAGATGCTCGATTCTATTGAGATCTGTGTAATTTGAAGACATAAAACTTTTTGACAACATAAAACTTTCACTTTCATGCCTAATAGGCTATATCCGACCCATTGACAGGTGTCATGATAATGAGATAATCTCTGCTTTTCACTTCACCTGTCAGTGGTCACAATGTAATGGCTGATCAGTGTACACAAACTAGGATTTTGTTCTTAGGAAGTGGACACTTAAAACAACAATGTACTTAACTCAAAATTATCATATACTCATTTGCATTTTTATGTATTTTCCTTCATTTTTCTACAGAAACAATGATATTGCAGATGCTGGGGACATCTGCCCCCCCACTCCTGCAGAAGCTGAGAACATCAGCCCCCCCACTCCTGCAGAAGCTGAGGACATCAGCCCCCCCCCCCCCCCTCCTGTATGTGTAGGAGATGCTGCTCTCCAGAGAAATACAGAAAAAGATATATGAAACTGTAAAAGATAGAATCAGAATGGGTTTTAATCGCCATTAAAGTTTGCACAGACAAGGAATTTACTTTGGCAGGCAAGGAATTTACCCATAGATATTTCAAATATATTGGTCTCACTCACTTCAGTATAATATAATATCTACAGTTTGTACAGTGACCACGTTCATTGCATGAGACATGTATAAATGCTAGTCACTGCATAGTTTATTTGTTTAAGATTTGTCAAATCTGTCTATTTATGACACAACAGCAGATTGGGAAGCTTGCTGCTGATTAGGTGGACTAATTCCACTAGACACACCATTGTAATACAGGAAGTACTGTTGTTGTAATGGATGCATTTGGCTGTTCCGGCTCATTCTAAAGATGCAATCCAGGGAAGGAAAAGAAGCCGGCCTATAAAATGTGGTTCAACCATCCCCTCCCAAAATGAAAGGTTGACCATGCTTTTCAATAAGCAGACATATTCTTGGTTATACTGATGTCCGTCTCCCAGAGATACCAGAAGGCATTATTTGAAGTAGATTTGTACTCTTATTGGAACCTAATAAGACACTACCTTCCACAGTGGACAGACTGACATTGTTTAGATTTCAGAGTTAGTGTTAGACAAGAGGCCATGTTTAGGGTTAGGGTTCCTTTCTTGACACATAGTCCTGGCTTGGTACAGTGAATAACTGGGGTTGAATAAACTGTGTCTTTCAGTTTCATAACCCTAGCCCCTACAGGGGATCAACAGCGCCACCTAGAAAAAGTAATTTCCTAAAATTATTTTCTTTTTTTTTGCTGAGGCTAGATGAGCCTGGGATTTTGTTTTTAGACAAATATTGACCCTCTTCACATCATACTGGAACCATGTTTGAAGATTATGATGTAAAATAATGTTAAGTAAAGGTTACATATAAAGACATTTACATTTTGACTTTTCGAGTACTCTTCATAAAAGACCAATAAATGTATATTTACATTTAGCAGACGCTCTTATCCAGAGCGACTTACAGTAAGTACAGGGGCATTCCCCCCGAGGCAAGTAGGGTGAAGTGCCTTGCCCAAGGACACAGCGTCATTTGGCACGGCCGGGAATCGATCTGGCAACCTTCAGATTACTAGCCCGACTCCCTCACCGCTCAGCCATCTGACTCCCAGTATGCCCATTCAGACCCCTCTTAATTATTTAATCATTTTAATTTCAATTCCAGTAAATTTAGTAAATCATAATGCAGTCAGTAAACAGTCAGATAAACCATTTCAAAATTAAATGCAGAAATATTAGAACGACATTGAGACATTTGACATTGTGACAACATAATGAAAACAAGCTAGAGATGCAACAAGCAGACATTGGGTAGCATGACTTGAGGCTCTGGATAAATGTGTATATATTAGTGCTGTCAGTTTAACTCGTTATTAACGGCGTTAACGCAAACCCAAATTAACGGCGTCAATTCTTTTATCGCGCGATTAACGCTCTTTTTGACCCAGCAAACTTTGTAGTTTTTTTTCACATTCTGTTGCAACAACCACTGACGTTAGAAAAACTACAATACCACACCGGATCTAGCTAGACCGGAAACAAAGCAACAGGCACGCCACACCCACTTGTTTGGGCTTGCGAGCCGGCTAAACAGTCGTAGCAGAGCCCGTTTACGGATATTAGACATTCTCTGGTAGGAGGCTAACGTTATGTTTTGAGTTGATTGCCAGCGCCAGACGCCGAAATGGATGCCAATAAGATTCTGAATGGAAAGTTTACTTTTAAAAGGTTGCCAAATGGTTCCATTGACAAGACCAAAGTGATCAGTGTGTTCTGTCGTTGTGAACTGAGCCGGAGGGAATGAGCTATCATCGCAGCACGTCGTGGAGTCGAAAATATAATTTTGATGGCACAAAGCCAAGCACACAGCTGATGCGAATTCTCCGCCTGCTCGTCAAAGCCAGGCGATTGCAATGTTGTTTTCAATTTAAAAAAAAAACATTTGCACGAAGCAATCCGAACCATTTTTCCATGTCGATAAGAGCATTACAATTTGAAAAAAGAATGGATGAAAAAGAAATCAAGGGACATTTAAAATAGATACAAATGTGCGATTAATTGAGATTAATCGCGAGTTAACTATGACATTAATGCGATTAATCGCGATTAAATATTTTAATCGTTTGACAACTCTAGTATATATATATATATAATATGGATATCTAGATGCCTAACACCTAAAAACAAAAAGGGCTTAGGCTAATAAAAAGAAAACAGGAAAAACAAGAATAACTTATGCAGAACCAAGGGGTGTATGTGAGGTAGTTTCGTGGTGTTGTTTGTCTTAAGGTCAAATTTGTGTAAATTGAGTGTAGGTGGTGTTACAATTCCTCAGGTTTTTAGTACATGTCCAGTCTTGACTCCATAACAGTTCAGAGTCCAAACCAGACCAGTTTGATAGTCAGTGCAATAACGAAATATAGAAGTCTGTGCAATAATGAAATATAGAGCATTGGTCGATAGGGCCAGGGCTGTACACAGCACAGGGCTAGGGGGCAGGGTTTGGGGTTGGTGTCGGGGACCAGCGCTGGATGCAGAGCAGGAGGCTGGACCAGCGCCGGATGCAGAGCAGGAGTTAGTGGCAGGAAACCGGGACCAGCGCCGGATGCAGAGCAGGAGTTAGTGGCAGGAAACCGGGACCAGCGCTGGATGCAGAGTAGGAGGCTGGGACCAGCGCTGGATGCAGAGCAGGAGGCTGGGACTAGCGCTGGATGCAGAGCAGGGGGTAGTGGCAGGAAACCAGGACCAGCGCTGGATGCAGAGCAGGAGGCTGGGACCAGCGTTGGATGCAGAGCAGGGGTTAGTGTTAGGAAACCGGGACCAGCGCTGGATGCAGAGCAGGAGGCTGGGACCAGCGCTGGATGCAGAGCCGGAGGCTAGGACCAGCGCTGGATGCAGAGCAGGAGGCTGGGACCAGCGCTGTATGCAGAGCAGGAGGCTGGGACCAGCGCTGGATGCAGAGCAGCAGGGGTTAGTGGTAGGAGGCTGGGACCAGCGCTGGATGCAGAGCCGGAGGCTGGGACCAGCGCTGGATGCAGAGCAGGAGGCTGGGACCAGCACTGGATGCAGAGCAGGTGAAAGAGTAGGAGGTGAAAGGCAGCAGCAAGCAGTCAGCAGGTGGGATCAAAATCTCAAGCCATCACTGGCAACAGCAGGAAGCACGCTCAGGGTAGCAGGGGTTGTGGACCTGAAAGACAGGCTAGTAAATAGCTGTTCTGCTTTGAGATTTGAGGATGGTCTCATGGTTGGATATGTCTAAGCATGTAATACAGATATATGTTTTTACATGTAACTGAATGCAAAAAGGTGACTAACAACGTTAGCATCAACCCACTAACTAACAACGTAACAGTAGCTAATAGTAGCATCAGAGAACTCTGATGGCTTTATCACTTTTTAATTAACAAATCACAAACAAATTGCATTGCAAACAACGTCTGACTTCAAAAACGACAACATTCTAGTAATAAAATAAACATATGTTGACAAAACTTGCTACTTTAAGTACCTGTTTTGTTTGATGCCGGTTCATACATTTCAGAATTGAGATTTGCGCGGTTGTATTTTTCTGAATGCCATGGCAACCATTTTCACCAATGAAAATCCATTTACAGAGCCGAAGTTAGACATTAGGTGCGTTCGACATGACCCCATTTCATGCGGCGCCGCAGCCGGCTGCAGGCGGCTGACTTGAAAAAGTGCATTCTGGGGCCAGTTGCATAAAAATAGACCTAGTCTTAGACTTAAATGCAACTTTAAGTCCGACTTGCAATAGACACTTCAATTTACCTGTTGCATAAAGCTTTAAGATCAGTGACTAACGTAAGACTGACTTAGATAGCCTGTTGCGTGCTGCGTTATGGGTAAAATAAGACACTTCGCGAAAAAAGAAAAGATGGCGGACAAAACAGCGACACTTAACGGCGAAAGATTGATACATTTTAACCTTATGAAAACCTATATCTGTTGGAGGAATACAGTATTGAAAAAGTTGTCTTATTAACAAATAGTGTATGCGTTTTTAAGTTTCTTAATTTAACCCCAACGCTACTTCCATTTATCAACAACAAGCCTTAACATGCGTTAACGCAGATGGCTGGTGCTAGCGTCAATAAAGTGAGTTATGTTGTCATCTACTCACTCGTTTAATAAAACATTTTATTCTGCGGAAAAGCAGAACCCCGTAAACATTTTCTGCAGTTACAAATAACACTTAATTCCTTTCGTAATACATTATGCTAAGATAATGACGTAGCCTACTAAAACAGATCGTTGGCATAGCAACTCAGCCCTTACGGCAAGGTTTAGCCAGGGGGAGAGGTGGCTAACTTTTCTACCTCAAATTAAGTCAGTCTTACTATTTATGCAACAGACAGGCTTAATTAGACTAGTCTTACCTGACAATTTAAGACAGTCTAAGGCTAAGACTAGTCTTAAACTAAGTTTATGCAACTGGCCCCTGGTTAGACTTTTTTTTTTTTTTTTTTTTAATTAGAATTCAGTTTACAACTATTCATTTTTACATTTTGCAACATAAAAATAAGACAAAGAAAATAAAATATGTTACAAGGTGACAGACTTGCAAACTTCCTTAAAGACAATGACAGCAATAATTCTTAATTGAATAGTTTTGAGTAGATATCTATTGTTATATTACCTTCTTATTTTTTACCAATTTAAGAGACTCAAAGTACATATCAGTTTCAATTAGGAACATTTTAAAACATGGGGTCGATTTGGAGAACTTTGCTTTATGAATATGGAACTTACCTAATAAAATAAATAGGTTAACAATATTACCCAAAGTGCTATCTATACATTCAAAATAAGTAATAATATGTTTCCCTTCCAGTGAGACTGTATGTGTCGTTTTAAATAAAATGTAATCTTCAAGACTTTTCCAGAATGTAATACAGAATGTACATCCATAAAAAAGATGGGTCAACGATTCTTGTTCTGTTTTACAAAAGCTACAGTAATTATCAACAGGCATGAATTTTGAGACAAACAAGTTTTTAGGGTATATATTATGCAGTATTTTCAAATGTAATTCCCTAACTTTGTTTGTGATACAATATCTAAAAGGAACAAGCCACGCCCTTTGCCATTTAATATCAGTAAAATGAGAATTCCAGAAAAACTTTCCCAGAGGTGTTACTTTCTTTGAATTTTGGAAGCAATTTCTAATTAGCTTATTAGTACATTTGCTGCTGATAATATCAATACCGTTTATATAAAGAGTAGAATTAAATCCAGAAACCTCATTTTGTTTTTTATAACCTTTCATTAATTCTAATATGCCAGTAGGTATAGATTTGAAAACTGAGCTATATTCTTTAAATGTTATCGGGAATGACTTCTCTCTGAGAAAGGATTCATATTTAAGTAATTGTCCATTAATCAAAAAGGTCTTTTAAGAAGATAATATCTCTATCAATCCAATTCTGCAGATAGAGTGACTTGTTCCTCCTAGTGATGCATTCATTATTCCATAAAATAGATTTGTGTGGAGAAAAGTTGTGAGAATGACACAGCTTCCAGGCCAAAAGAGCTTGTTGATAAAATTGTGATAGTTTCAGCGGCAATCTTGTAAAACTGTAGTTACATTTCAATACAAATTTAAGACCTCCTATACTGCGAAAAATATTATTGGGAATGAAGTACCATAAAGACTCTGGCACTCTCAGACATTCCTTCAACCATTTCACCTTAAAGGTGTAATTCAAGTCCAAAAAGTTCAGAAGTTCAAATCCACCTTCATCCTTAGAACCAGAGAGCACCACTTTTTTTAAATGATGGTGTCTATTTTTCCATACAAAGTTTGTAAACGTAGTATTTATGTCTTTGCATGTTGAATCATGAACATTGAGAGAAAGTGCAGGATAGACAAATCTTGAAATCCCTTCTGCTTTCGTCAAAAGAATCCTTCCCAAAATAGAAATGTCTCTCTGAAGCCATAAATTCAGTATTGTTTTAGTCTTCTTCAATTTAGATGAAAAATTAAGCTGTTGACGTTCCGTGTGGTCCTTGCAGATATGAATACCCAAATATTTAACACATTTTTTAACAGGTATATTAAACATGTTTTCCTCTTCAAACTGATACAAACATAAAATTTCACCTTTAGATTTGTTAAGTGTTAAACCCGAAGCAGCTGAAAATTGGTCAATTAGGGTTATAGCATATTCAATCTGATGTTTGTCACTCAAAAAGAGAGCTGTATCATCCGCTAGTTGAGTTATTCTAATTTCCTTACCAAAAATAGATAAACCTTTAATGATAGGATTATGTCAAATATGTAATGACAATAATTCAACCACCAGCAAGAACAAGAATGGTGAAATAGGACATCCCTGGCGAACTGATCTCAGTACAGGAAATCTTTCTGTGGTGTTTGGATATAATATCACAGAGCTGTCAATATTTTGATAAAGCATTTCTATTACAGATATAAAATGTTGTCCAAAATCAAAAATCTGAAGTGTTTTACGGTAGTGTTCTACCGTATCAAATGCTTTATAGAAGTCAAGAAATAGTACCAGTGCATCAGTATTGATATTATCAGAATAGTCCAACAGGTCAAGAACAAGTCTTATATTAGAGCTAATGTGACGGTTAGACATAAACCCTGTTTGTGTTTCATGTATTATCTCATGAAGACCTCTTTTTAACCGTTTAGCAAAAATCAATGATAACATTTTGTAGTCAATATTTAGGAGTGTAATAGGTCTCCAATTTTCTATCATTAAGTGATCTTTATCAGGTTTAGGGAGAAGACATATTAAACCTTGCTTCATAGTTGTGGACATTTCCTTATTTAAAATGCATTCCTTGAATAAATCAAATAAAGGATTTTCAATGGTTTCCCAAAAATGCAAATAAAATTCAACTGAAAGCCCATCAATACCCGGAGATTTCCCTTTTTTCATTGCACTAACAGCCTCTGAGATTTCCACATTAGTAATGGGACGTTCGCATTCCATCTTAAAGTGATCAGATATAGTTGGTGTAAATTCTTTAACTGATTCAATAAATTTATCACAATCACTAAATTGAATATTTGACTTGTAAATATTGCTATAAAATGTACCAACATGTCTTGAAATGTCCAGAGAATTAGAGGTGATGTTATCATTAATTTTAAGAGTAGTTAAATTATTTCTTTTGTGATTTAGCTTCTCTAAAGCAAAGAAATAACTCGAATTTCTTTACCCTTGTTCCAGCCATTTTGCTCGGGACCTTACAAATGCCCCTTTAGCCATTTCAATATACATATTATCTATTTCCTCTTTTAATTTTTTCATTGTCGTTTCTTCTTCCTCTAAAAAGATTACCCTTATTCATTAACACATTTAATTTATCCATAATACTGACTTCTTTGGCTATGTTTTTTATTTTTATTACTTTACTTCGTTTAATTGCCATTTCTCTGATTTTAAACTTGAAATATTCCAATTTTTGTATGTGATTCATTTCGTTATTACCAATTATGCTTTTTGCTGTTTCTTTAACTAAATCACAAAACTCATCGTCTTTTAATAAGTTATTATTTAGTTTCCAATAACCACGTATATTACCCTTCTGTTGTTTTGTTCCTGCTAAATGGATTGAAATTAATTTGTGATCAGAAAGTGGGGCATAACTATGTGATGATTCTGTCACAAACTGCAAACAAGAGGGAGATATAAGCCATAGATCAATACTAGATTGTAAGGATCCACTGGCATTGCTCCAGGTGAATTCGTTAATGTCGGGGTTTAAATATCGCCAAACATCTATAATTGACAGTTGTTCACAAATATATACAGTACTTTTGAATCTTGAACATGGGATTGATTTAACAGGCATTCTATCAACAAGATCATCTGGAGCATCATTATAATCACCTCCAATAATCAAGTGTGCATCCTTATATTTATTTTTAAAGGTGTCAAGTTTAGCACAAAGTTGTATAAACATTATTTTGGCCAGAGCTGCATTGTTATAATTATATAAATTGCAAACTATAAAGAAGGAATTGTCAAATTTGAAAACCAGAATTATCCATCTACCCTCATTTGAGATCACTGATTCAACTATATCACCTTTAAACTTGTTAAGGAAAATGGCGACACCTGCTGATTGTTGAGAGGCATGAGAAAAATAACAATGATCGCCCCATTGCGCTTTCCAAAACTTCACATCACTTTCGACCGAATGAGTCTCTTGTAAAAATATCAAATCGGCATTCTGTCGTCTACCGAACAAAAACATTTATTTCCTTTTGGTGCTGTCGCGGATACCTCTGACATTTAAAGATACTATTTTAAAGGAACTAAAATGGAAGTCTGTCATAATAAAAGAAAATAATACGTTTTAACTGGATGTCTGTAAGGTTATAGGAACTAGCGTTAGTTAAAGAAGAAACACTCTGAGATAGAACACAACAGAGATTAGCTTACCGCCAAGTAGAACGTTCTGAACACGAGTACCTAAATTAACTCCTGAAACTCTTATTTTAGCTATTGGAGTGAACATATTGCTATTAGTTTCATACAGGGAGAGCAAATTAACCCACTAAGTTTGGGTGTATTGAACTTGAAAAGTTTGCCTAACGTTAAGGTAATTTTAACAAGTCATGCCGTGTGTCTCACACCGTTAATGATGACAACAGGACCCTGCCATTTAGTTTTCTTCCCATCGGCGCGTGCTTGCTGCACAAGAGGCCACAGTTTATTTCTGCACTGTCTCTCCTGTTGGGTTAAATCCTCAGCTATCCGGAGGTTCTTCTTCTTGATGACGTCAGTGTTTAAAGAAGCTCTCCATATTTTGAATCTAAAGGTGCGCATAGTGAACTGAATGATGATGGGACGACTGCTTTTATCTTCTCTTGGGCGTCCAACCCTGTGCACGGTGTCCACCATAAATCCAAGCTTGCTCTTTTCCTCTGGGATGATTTCAGCTATAATCTCCAGCACCTCCTTCCTCACATCCTCGTTGCTGCTTTCTGGAAGATTCAGAAGACGAAGATTCCATCTCCTACTGTACCGCTCCGACTCTTCTTGTTTCTCCCACAGGGTTGTCATCTGGTCACTCATCTTCTTCACTGTGTCATCAGTCCCTTTCCACTGGATTTCCAGCCCTTTCACATTTTCCTGCACTCTGGCAATCTCGGCTGTATTCTTCATTACGATTTCTTCAAACTTCAAAAAACGGTCATTCAAACCATTAGTGGCTTTTAGGATGTCGGCATTTGATACTGTTAAATCTTCTTTCGTCCAGATCTTTTTGGAATTTGGGCTTTTCAATGGAGTATGAGGCAGAGGAGTACATAAACCGGGAAACGAACTTTCATCAGTTATATCCATCATCAAACCTCCCTTTCTCACATTCTTGGCATCTCTCTTTGACATTTTATCGCACGTGTCTTGGTATTAGCAAAACTTTGGCTAACAGCGACTAGTTAGCTAGATAGTTGTTAATTCACTCAATATGACCAACTAAAGTCTCCTCATTCGTGCAAATTAATTTACTGGAAGCAAGAGCAACCATTCACTCCTTCATTTCTCAAGAATATAATCTTAATTTTTCATTTTAAACAACTGGTACTCGGTCAGAACCTCGGAGCTCAGAGCAGAACGTCTGCACAGGTCGCCATCTTGGACCAACCCTGGTTGGTTAGACTTTTTGTCCGACTTGAGACGGCGCCGAGGACACGTCACTGTGACGTCGCCATCAAAGTACCGTGAGATCGATTCGAGAACTGCCGGCTGTGTAGCCGAGCGCATTTTCTCAAGAGCAACTGCACGGGTTCAAGTGACGACACAGCTATTTCATGATTGGCCAGACTCACACACGAAAACTTTGACGCGTGTTTTGGAATATTCGGACACCTTCAGTTTCGCCAATGCTCAAAAAAGTTTAATTGAATTAAAAATGTGTTGAAGAAAGGGTTTTAGTCAGCCTCTCCACTAACGGAAATACTAAGTTAAATTATAAATAAAGTAAAGTAAGCAAACAGCGCTTGATCGTCCATGACTGACATCAACACAGCAAAACCACGAGAAGCTGGAATGTCCGACTTCAGAGAGCCGTTTTCAACTCCTCCCCGACTGCAAGCGGCTACTCTCGTCGGTCGTTTCATGCAGCCGCAGTCCATGTCGAATGCACCTATTCTCTGCCGAAGTCACACGAAGTCTCTTCGTTTGGGTACGTCATTTCCTGATTTTCCATCCGGTGGTGTCCCAAGAACCGGGACCACGTTATTCCTCTCGTTCTTGGTGACTTGTGTTCTTTGGATTGGAACCGTACTTGGGCAATGAAAGATGACGTCAAACGAATTTGCGAGAACACAAGAACGGAAAAAAACGTGGATTGATAAACAGCCATTATGTCAATGGTGCTGCCAGTGTTGCTTATGTTTATGGTGCTGCTGTAGACCTGTAGAAAAATGGCGTTGATGGGATGTATTTTAAGAATGACTAGGAATTCCATAAATTCAGGAAACAGGTATGTATAAAATTTGATGTATAATACAAATATGTATCATTGACAAGTATTTTTAGGGGACCGGGGTTTATAAATCAATTCATGTAGGCCTACACTGAATTAACTAGCTAGGTAACAAATTGCCTAGCTTAATAGTGAGAAGAAACAGAGTCGACTACTGACGACTGAATCGCTTTGCACAGCCCTCTCAAGTAAATGTATTCTAGTAACTAGCTACAGTAGCTAATTATAAATCGTTGGCAACAAATAAATACATGGTGACATGTCCTTGTATTAAAAAACTGACTGCTGACCTGGCTAAAGCTTACGTAAGGTGCCTGTAGCCTAAAGGGTCCCTATAGGTACTGATCGGTAGCGAGGTGAAGTTAGTTTCATATTCGACATTCAACATTCGTCTCACATTCGGAAGACGCTCTTTGCAGCGTCGAGTTAGGGACCGGGTGAGAATTACCCATACCATATTGAAAAATTATGACTTTTATAATATTTTTATGACTATAAAACCTCAAACAAACAGCAGAGTATTCCAACAATGTATGTTATACTTCCACAGCCTTTACTTAATTTATTTTTATTTTTAAAGAATTATAGAAAATCTCTGAAAATAGCATTAAATCCTTGCCAATCTCAATAACTTTTTCAAACTTGTGTCAGAAAATCTCAAATACACACCAGATTATTCTAATAATGTCTGGTCTACTTCCACACCCTTTAGTTTTTCAAAAATAATTTTTAAAGAATGATAGAAAATCGCTAATCTCTGAAAATAGCATGAAATCCACGCTAATTTCAATAACTTTTTCAAACTTGTTTAAAAAAATCTCAAATACACACCAGATTCTTCTAATAATGTCTGGCCTACTTCCACACCCTTCCACACAAATAATGTCATACATTACAATCTGAAAATGGTTGAAGAAGATGCGTGTATCTGAATGTTGGTAAACCTAGAAAACTCCCTCCTGGAGGCCCTTTCTCCGTACGTTGCTTATTACATCCGAGATGAAATTAAACATACAAGATGACATCATCTTGCTAATCATGATCTGGTTAATTCGGTTCTTTGAACACCCATGTTGTTTATAATTAGTATAGCTGGATTGAGTTATGCGTTGGTGTAAAAGGGGGTATGTATCGATAGTAGAAACATTGTTCAGCAACGCTGCTATTGGCTGCTCTGGCTGCTCACCGTGGCCAAAATGAGCGCCCTGTTTTTTACCGCAACAGAGCCAAGAGCGCAACAGCTTGCTCGACGGTTACTCCGAATTTGAAGATGTAATCAGAACGCCAGGGAACACCTCAAAGTAGTCAGCAAATCCAAGAAAGAAGGCTGGCAAAAAGTAGCAGACCAAATTAAATGTACAGCAGTGTTTCCCCTAGGATTTTTTTTAGCAGTGGGGGCAGGTCAGGTCTAACCCCCCCCCCCCCCCCGGCCAAAACAAAGTGCTAACCCTATATTTCGGAGCAGCTTAATGTAATAGTCTAATAGCTAATGTAATATTGCACATATTTTCGTCCTATTTCCCCTAAATAAATACAATTAGCATACTTAAAGACACCTTACATTTACATTTATGCATTTAGCAGACGCTTTTATCCAAAGCGACTTCCAAGAGAGAGCTTTACAAAAGAGCATAGGTCACTGATCATAAGAACGAGGTAGTCCCAAACATTGCAGGCAGCCAAAACATGACTTATACATTGTGAAAAAACTAAACAAGTGCCAAAAGGGAATACCCATAAGAGCATGCAGTTATACAAGTTTACAGGTTAAAACAACATGAACCACAAAAAAGTGCAGGACTGTACCTGTGGAAGAACAATCAATAGTAAAATATTTCACAGCGAGTACAAGACTTAACTTCGTTATAACTAACCTACAAGAGCAACAAGTCACTCAATAAGAGTCATTGTGATCCTGGAGGAAACTAGCTACAGGTCTAGCCAAGCATTCCTAAGTGCCGTTGTACTCCCGGAACAAGTGTGTCTTGAGCCTTTTCTTGAAGGTGGGGAGACAGTCGGTGTCCCTGATGGAGGTTCCGCCGGTTCCACCATTGGGGGGCCAGGCAGGAGAAGAGCTTGTGTTGGGACCTGGCAGTCTTGAGCGGTGGGACCACCAGGCGGTTGTCTGAGGAAGACCGTAGGTGACGGGTGGGGGTGTAAGGTTGCAGGAGAGACTTGATGTAGTCGGGTGCAGTCCCGTTCACTGCTCGGAAGGTCAGTACCAGGGTCTTGAATCTGATACGGGCGTTGATGGGTAGCCAGTGGAGGGAGATGAGGAGCGGGGTAACATGGGAGCGTCTGGGTAGATTGTAGACCAGGCGGGCCGCTGCGTTCTGAATCCTCTGAAGAGGCAGGTTGCACATGCTGGGAGACCAGCGAGCTGCAGTAGTCCAACTTGGAGAGGACCATTGCTTGGACTAGCAGCTGGGTGGAGTGCTCAGACAGGTATCTCCTGATCTTCCGGATGTTGTAGAGGGTGAATCTACAAGACCGGGAGACTGCGGCAATGTGGGCCGTGAGGGAGAGCTTGTCATCCATGGTAACCCCAAGGTTCCTGGCAGAGGATGAAGGGGTCATCGTCGCAGATCCCAGGGTGATTGACAGATCATGGGAGATGGAGGGTTTAGACGGGATGATGAGAAGTTCTGTTTTGGCGAGGTTCAGCTGGAGGTGGTGCTCGGTCATCCAGGCAGAGATGTCTGCGAGGCAGGCCTCAATCCTAGCTGAGATCCCCGGATCAGTCGGGGGGAACGACAGGTACAGCTGCGTGTCGTCAGCGTAGCAGTGGTAGGAGAAGCCATGGGAGGTGATGATTGGTCCAAGTGAGGTGGTGTACAGAGAGAAGAGGAGAGGGCCAAGGACGGAGCCCTGTGGGACACCAGTGGAGAGCTGGCGATGTATGTTCTAAATGACATAAATGCTGCCAATTAATAATTGACGTAACAACTTATTGTAAATGCAGTGGCCTAGCCTACAGATTAAGGTAGGCCACTCGGAAGCATGTACACTGTCTGCTTCATTTGATCTTGATAGGCTAAGCATTCTGTAGCAAATAATAACAATATACCCACTATTTATTCATTAAAACTAGGCTACTTTAGCATAATAATGCACCTAAAATACAAACGTGAGCAAGGGCAGCAATCGCTATCGAATCAACAGACGTGCAATTTCGCTAGCAGGGGAAGAATGCAAACAACGAAAATCACCAGTTAACTTAATTTAAATTTGCAAGAACTATAGACTAATACAATAACAGGCTTAAATGAACTGACAACATAAATTATACGACTTTCAGTTCTCAAGGATGCACACGCGCAATCTCAACTGCGCTGTGAAGCGTGTCTGTGCTATTCTCCGACATGCGCTCTAACAATCGCGGCTGATAGACGGCCTAAAATTTTGTACAGCTCTAATTCTGAGACCGTGGCGGCAGAAATTTAACCGTGGCGGGCCAACATAGGGGAAACACTGTACAGTAGTGACCATGCGTTTTATCGCTTATTACAGTAAGCTAGGCCTATTTTTTTTTTCATACTTTCATATTTTCATTTCATTCATTTCATTTAATTTCCTCTCAAAAAGTATAGGCTAGCATATCGCGCTGTGCTTAAGGAGCCTATCTATCACGCAATGAGCAATTAATTCCGTTTCATGTTAAATTCTGCTAATTATTCTTGCACCGTCTTCAACAGGTTCCTGTAGTAAAAACGGACAAGACATATCTGTGACAGACTTCCTGTATCACCTTTGCTTGTAAAGCCTCAATCGAATCGTGTTTACATAAAATAAACCTGTTCCTGAGCAGGTTTAAGCTTGCAGACCTGTTGCCAGGACAGCAAGTCCAGGATGAGCTTCGAAGAACCGAACAATCCAAGATAATGACAAATCGTCAACAGTCAAATCCAGCTAACTGAGTTAGCGACGTAAGGAGAACGGGCCCCAGATATTCGGCTTAAAAGGTTGCCGGTTCGATTCCTGGTCGTGGGGATTTTACCATGCCAATGTTTGGTATTGCCTAGTGCAAATATAACATATAAAAGGTAAAATGGGGAGACAATCTTACTAGGCATGGGCCAGTATCAGATTTTGACGGCATGAAAACTTTAAGAATAAATACCACAGTTTCACGGTACAATGTTTCCCAGAGATTAGAAAGCAATTTGTGGTGGGGGAGGGGTTCAAAATAATTCATTTGTTAATCATTTGTTACACAGAACTTTATTATATGTAATATTAATCAAAAATGATTTACACCTTCACAAATCGACATGCCATACCAAAAATCTACACATCTAACACCCTATAAGTGAGCGAGACATGGTCCTCATCCTCAAAACATGCCTTTTTCAGTCGCAGAAAATACTTTCAATACTCATCTGGATTGAAGCAATAAACATTCAGTGTAAGAGTAAAAAAATGACATAACATTAGGGCTGTCCCCACTCAGTCGACAAGTCGATTTTCTGGTCGATATGCTCTCGGTCGACTAAGATTTTTTTTAAGTCGAGCTGTGTCGTCTGTCGTATTTTCCTGTCTAAAGCAGACAAAAGTGGATCTTTTTACACTGACAATTTTCAAAAACAATCCCTGACCAGCCACGCTAGCAGACAGCACCTGGTGTGCGTGACAGCTAAGCGGATGGTTGACAATCCATCTTCCAGGCCATTGACCATGCTGGTCAGGAATTTTTGCACAACTTATAACATCGGGATATATATATATATTTTTTAGCGGCTTATAACAACGGCAAATCACGTAATTAAGACGAGCCAGCCGTTCGCCTCGTTCCCCAGGGCAGCAGAAGAATGGTGTTGACTTGGTACTTGGTATCATACTGATGAAATGTTATGGAAGCTTCTCTATATTAACATTGAGGCCCAGAGGTTTCAGTTTCAGCTAGACAGAGTTGTGCAGAGATGGCTGTCAGCAGGGAAGAGAGCACGTCACTTGGAGATTAAAAGTAAATTGTTTTGCTGACTATTACCTTTTTATTTTTTATCACTAGAAATGTGATTTCATTTTTGTTCTTTTAAATCCAGGATGTGTTTAATAAATGGTTATTGGTAACAATAACATAATTTAGAAGTCTTTGGTTTTGTTGTAACAATGATAAACTACAACTTTTGGAGGGGGGGCCAGTAAAAATTGTCTTGGGGCCAGTAAGTTTCAAACCGACTGGCCCGTTGCTATTATTATTGCTGCTATTACTATATATTGCTGAGCACAATATATTTTATTTTTAAGCAACATATAACATTTTTGAACAGCAGTAAACATGTCAAGTTAAATGGCTAAATTCTTAGTTGTTTTTTTTACTAAATCGCAGAAATGTAGGAAAGAACCATACAACGTTTCTTGTTGTCTGGTTTTTAACTCTGTATAACTCGAGACAACTATCTACTCCGCGGAAATCTGCGCTTCTCAGCGTGAGAAATGGTTGAAATGCAGGGTGGAATTAAGATATTTTGAGGCCTGGGGCCCCTGTATCGCCCCAACATACATCATGACACGCACACAAACCCACGCCAGGTGCACTGGCACATCATTGCTTTAAAGTCCTCAGAACCACTCTATAAATATGATCCGTTTAAAGCAAAGTACAAAATGTATGTGTGTAGTAGGCTACGCTGTAGACCAATAATGTAAATGTATACATATTTCCAATAAAAAACAAAACAAGGCTAAATAGCCAGGGAATGACCATTTATAGGTTACTCAAAAACCCAAACACAAGAAGGCAGACAGTCAGATGTACAGTGCAACATCTCCTGGGTGGAAAGCATTTGAATTAACTTACATACAAACAAGCTATATATATTTTTTTTTACAATATTGGGACCATGTTGAGCAGGGCCGGTCCTTCCTACAGGCGACATAGGCAGCGGCCTAGGGCGGCATGAAGAGGGGGGCGGCATTTTCCTAAGTACATCCATTAATTAACCCTGCCGCACAACTAGCAGAGGGCGCCAACCACGCCACGTCAAATCTCCGTGTTGCGTTTGGGGGGGGGGCCGGACCACTGTTGATACATTTCGCCTAGGGCGCCAGATGTGCTAGGACCGGTACTGATGTTAAGTGTTGGCAGCCGCGGCCTAACATAGAACAAACGTGATTCATCACCATCATCTAGGGCTGGGCGGTATGACGGTATATACCGTGCGACGGTAGAAATGTGTCTACCGGGAGAGATTTGGCTATACCGTTTCAACCGCGGTATACTTTATACTATATTTTTGTATTACACGTGTCAATTAAATGTCTGGTTGTTGTATTGTATATAAGCCATCATATAAATCGCATTCTTGTGATATTTAGAATTGTAGTTTAACTTCTATTTGATTTGCTATTTTCGTTTGACCTGAAGCACATTTGCGTTGGTCTGACGGAATTTTCGATGTGGAGTGTATTTTGTCTTAGCGGACCACATTCATGCCGATGCTAATTACTTATATATTTGATGTCCCATTCTGCAGGTAACAAATTCGATTTGTTGTTCAAGTTTTATGTCTCGCGCTGTAAAATTACACTGGTGGCGTTGCTAGCATTCTTGATCTAGGATGACTAGTGAAGGCTAACTACTTACTGAGAGTGAGGTCATGCCGGGAAATATCAAACTGAAACGTATCGACCAAGCTTTAACGAGGTACGCCGAAACCGAAGTTATATGGATAGTAAAAGTCAGACTGATCGCTTTTGCTCATTTTGAAATTTTCGTCGGAGGGCATTACAGATCCGTATTGAGCTGTGAGTAGGTCACCACGCGGAGGGCATGACTGCGCATCAGCCAATCGGAACGCTCGTACTCGTAACTTTTTTTTGAGTCTTTTGTTTTTAACTCAAGTGTTGTCTCATGTGAGGCAGTTGTTTTTGTTTGTCATAAATAAATAATAGAGTGTGATGATGTACGGTATGGTTATTTTGTACCATTTCTTAATTGAATTTACAGAACAATTACTATACCGTGATATATACCGTAACCGTGATATAAAATTACTCATACCGTGATAGAAGATTTCGTCCATATCGCCCACCCCTACCATCATCACATCAGTGAATTTAAAAGGCCTGTTTTCTGCTCTTTCTTAATGTAAACTCATCAATGAGCTCTTCAAAGTCATTCACATTAAAGTCAAATTGTTCGGTCTGTCCTCGCACATTGATGTTCTCAGTCTCTGCTTAATAATTCCTCATTTGGAGAATGACCTCTCCCCACTGGCATAATGGGCAATGTAAGGTAAATCCGCAGCGCTATGCCCACGTTTGGGAAAACACTTTGGAGATGCCTCTCCCGTATTAATGAAAGTAGGTTTCTCGGTGTTGTTGGGTCAGTGGGATCAACTCGGGAGAAATTCACTAACTGTGCTAGTTCGTCGGGAATGTCACCCGCTAGATCTTTGTTGTGTTTGGTCTGCAATCTGACACTTTGTTCACATATTTCACAGAGGGAGAGTTTTTCAAGTCGAGTAAGAAATCCAAACTATTTACAGGTTTCTTTATAGACTGCATGCCTCTGTTGTAATGCATTTAGAAGTTTGTCTGTTATCAAAGAATGTCTCCACACACAATTTGTCCTCGCCGGCATTGACATGGTCAGGTTCGGTGGAGTCATCGGCTCAGGTGGTGCGCTTAACAGGTCGAGTCGTTCTGTTCTTTGACTGAAAATGGAAGATTCTATAGCTAAGCTAGCGTAGCTAATAGAAGTGTAAAAGAAAAGCAAGGGAAAAATGTAAATGTGTATGTATACATACTGTATATGGTGTGCAGCATTATAGAAAATGTATGCAAATAAACCCGTTGTGCTTTTTTTCCCTCCCCTTGGCCAATAAGAATCGATAATAGAATCGATAAGGAATCGAATCGATAAGCAGGAATTGATTAGGTATCCGAATTATAAAAATCTTATCAATACTCATCCCTAATCAGCAAGGGGGATTCTTTCCTGAATAGGAGCCTTCAATCCCTTGTAAGCACCTGACATATTAGATGCATTGTCAAAGCACTGTCCCCTGCAATTTTTGATGTCAACATGCATGTCCTGTAGCACCTTCGTCACCTGTATGGCTAAATATCAGCAGAAATTTTAAAAATCAATTTTCCCTCCTGAGAAACATAACGTACCACAAACGTTAGCTGGTCTGTGTGACTTAAATCGTGTGTTGCGTCGATAATCAAGGAAAAGTACTTTGCTTTCTACAGCTGAAGAATTATTTCAGCTTGAACCCGCTGAGCCATATAATTTATGAATTCTTCGTAGATAGTAGAAGACAGATATGAGGTTGTCCCTCAGCCTTTATTCACATATTTTTTTTTTTATGTTCATCAAGAAAAGGGATGAACTTGCTCAGTAATTCCAAGATTCCCAAGTAATTGCCATTTTGGACAGAGCCTAATGTTTCATTGTCTCCACGGAGTGCAAGGCCACGTTCTGACGAAAATGTTATTACTGCCACAATTCTCCTCAGTTATTCTCGCCAGTAACTAGCCTCATCTCTGAATGGATCCAGCAGCTCCGCATCTATCCCACGCACCTGCGTGCGCGCAAGCCAATTGAGCGTGGCATTTCGGTGCGACTGGCCTGCTTCATGCATCTCCACCCGGTCAACAGAATGCTTCCAATCGGAATAACCAGAATGAGTGAAAGCGGATGATCCATCGCCAAATAGTTTACAAAAAAACAACACACATTCCCAGTGGATGGGGAGTACACAAGCCATTCTCTTGTAACTTTTCTCAATTTCGCAGTGTGCGGGCGAGTGCCTAGACATCGTTTCTGACTTTTGTACGTCTTTTCCGAAGCAGAAAAATCTGCTTCTGACACAGCGTGGGTGCCATAACTCCTTTCCCGACACAGTAGGACTGAACCTGAACTAGTACTTGGCTCTTCTCCATCACCATCAGTTGTCTCAGCAGAGATTGTACTGCTAATGGCACTGGCAGCAGACTGGCTAGCAGTTGGCAGTTGGTTGGTCAGTGCTGGGAGAGGTAGCCGCAGCAGCAGGCTGACTAGCCGGCGGATTTGTTGCAGCACTCCATATATTGTTAATTTTGGAGTCTTCTTTAGTAATTCTGACACATGTTTTAGAGCTTGTAATTTACTTTATTTGCCCCACTCTCGTGCTTTCTTTGACCGGACATTTTTGCACATTATTTCTGTTTTCACTCTGAAAACGTTATGCGCGGTGCCGTTGACTTACTCGACATCGGGCAACCTGAGGCCCCCTGGTGGCGAGGCCCAGGGCTGCAGCCTCTAAAGCCATTTTGTTAATGCGGCCATGTTGAAATGTGTGAGTCTCACAGCAAATGTGTGAGATTTGAGAGACCTGTAGTAGGCTAATCTGCTCTTCCCCAGAAAAATATTTCTATATGGCTCTGGTGTAGTGTAACGTGAAACTAGCTGATGCTAGTTAGTTAATTGGCCATGTTATCTGCCTCAGTCGGTAGCATGCCAATAGTACTGTTCAAAGTTTATTTCACCAGTGCAAAACACGCTTACTCTCTTAACTTGTTGCAAATGTTCATTTCAAGACAGTTATCTTGAATTTTGCGAATAGTCATGGGTGTGCTCCCGTAGATGGGATATCATACACATTGCCTCCTCGAGCAACCACTCTCAAACATGTCTAACAAGTTGTATTTTCTTCATCCATGGACGTCTGAAGACCCGAAAAAAAATCCCATTCTGCAGGGAAAGGTTCCAGAGGTGCACCTCCTTCGGCTATTTTATACACCTGGTGGTGACTGACTCACTACGTTTCCATGATGGTATCAATTTGAATCTAGCTTTATTCGGATAATGCAAATTTTTGGGGCAACTGCTATTATCCTAATATATATGGCAGTGAATAAACCGAATAATTGTCCGAAAGCATGTCATATCCCAGTACGATACGTGGCGCTGTTTTCATTACAACTAGTGGTGATACAGCCCTTTCCGCTTGACCTCTTCACCTCTACCAATAACAACAACATCAACATTTCGAGAAAGACGGCAAATGGAGAGCAAGGTGAAGCTACGTCCCTCTATATTTCGTGCATGATGACAATAGGAGTACTGCGAATGCAAATGGCGCTATCCGCGCTATTGGCTCGCGTTGTTTGTTTGTTTCTGCCGGGCCGGCTGCCGGCAGCGACAACTTATCGTCTTTTTCGACTTCCAGGTCACGACCTGGGAGGAAGGGCGGCGGGATCTCAAGCATGCGCAAAGACGCATAGTCCAGTTCATAGTCCAATTCACCGTTTACAAGCATGCGATGTCCGAATTATCAACCGACTCGGATCGAGTTATCTCGGGGTGTCGATCGGATCGTAGCTGGACCACAATTATTAGAACAAAGGCGTTATAATGGAGGATAATTCTATTTTAGTCCAAATAAGTAATTTGAATCCATGTGACCACGGTGACTTTTTGCTTGCACCAACCGGAAAGTTACCGTATTTTCCAGACTAGAACTCGCTTTTTTTCATAGTTTGGCTGGTACTGCGACTACGTGTGACCTATATATCAAAATATATATAATTTAGTGGTGGGCATAGATTTTTTTGTTTATCTAGATTAATCTCACTGTAATCTTGGCGTTAATCTAGATTAAAGTGGCTCATTTTAATTCCGCTGAAGGCATTTAGAATATGTGTGCTACCCAAATAATGACTAAAAGTAAGTCTTTGAGAACGGGTTTCTCAAGCCAGGTGGCACATTAGACCAGGGGCTCATCTCCTGTTTCCAAAATGCATCACAAACTGCTTGAGAAAGCTGTTCTACCATGATAATTGGTGATGAAAATAAATTAGGTTCAATAAGATGTACTTGTGTTTATCAACTGTTTATTAGATTAGTTAGCTTGGCTAACTCGGTTGCACTCAAACATTGTAGTTTGATGACGACTCTTCCCCTGCGCTACATCAGTGCTTGGCCCGGCATCTTCCACATTAGCTAAGGGATGCTTTGCGTTTAGTTGGTATTTGAGACTGTAAGAACTTGTACAGTAAACTAATTCTACATAGCACAAGGTGCAAACAACCTTAATCTTGTCGAGGTTTCCATTGGGAAGCTTCTTAAAAATACATTTTCCCTGAAGCAAACCAGGCGGGTTCATAGCTGCATCCATGTTAGCACGTCACGTTTGATGTGATAATTTCATACACAAGGCATACACACAGGTTCGAAGATTCGATATAACGGCCCACCAATAATACAATTGAACATGTTTTTACATTTTAATTCATACTGACTGACATGAACCAAAGAGTTCTACGGATTCAGAGATGTGGAATGAGATCAGGAGTTTGGTTAACTTGGTTAACTTGCTTTTTGGACTTGCTATCTTATGCCTATTCAGGTATGTTCTTTATGCTATTGTGTAGCTGAATAACTGTTACTGTGTTACGTTAACATACCGGACACCTATTCAGCCTATTGTTCTGTGTGCTATTGTGTAGCTGAATAACTTGCCTTTCCAGATTAGGTGTCTGTTCTTGGTCTTGGATTTTGTGAAATACTTTTCAAAGTACATGCGACCTATGTTTTTTTTCCTCTTCATTACACATTTTTTGACTGATGTGACTTATACTTCGGAGCGACGTATAGTCCGGAAAATACGGTACTTTCTCCGCTGCGTAAAACCTGAGGGATTCCAACACTTTCTGTCTTTGACGAGACATTAAAAAAGCTCATAACGCAACAACGGTATAACGGTAACCGGACCATGCCTAAATCTTTCTACAACTATTTCCAACAAAAATCAGACGTGGCCATGGACATTTTTTGAATGTGTTTATCTGTGCCACTCCTTTAAAATGTTTCTGTCAACAATGACACAGATGGCTACATCACAGGCCTTGCATTACCATGGTGTGAGATTCCTTTTCTTCTTAAAGGGGTGATTGATTGCAAAAACGATTTTACCTTGTCATAGTTGAATAACGACAGTTCGGTGGGTAAATGTTCATCAACGACAGTTCGGTAGTATTCAAATAAATAACCCATGTTGTTATGTAAATCTACAATTCACAATGCATGTTTGTCCAGATTTTTGTCAGGTTATTTTTCAGCAAGATATCTAGAGCTAGCTAACTGAAGCTGAGTTGAATCACAATAAAGTTTGGTTGCTAAGCTGTAACGTTCTACCCACTTAAGTCAATCCAGTTTGCTTCGACAACAGAAGTGGAAACAAATAACTTTATCATTTCAAATTATATCTAGTCAATCTGTTGAAAACAGTGTTGTGTAGACACAATAGATTTATTTGCCCGTTTTTATTTCAAGTCTCCACCTTCGGTGTTTCAGTGAGTGCTGTTGACCGTGTTTGGTTTTTGCTCCCAAGCTTCACTCCTTGAAAACCAACCAATCAGTGCTTAGCTCATCTAAATATTTTCCCGGTAAAATTTCAGAGGATCTATCAGGGGGCATAGAACAGCACCCAGGCCATTTTCAACCCAACCAATGTTACATACCCTATTCGGAGACCTTAATGAACAGTGTGAAATAGCCAAAAACCCCAGTCAATCACCCCTTTTAAAAGCAGTGTATATTGTTTGGCAGGGGCATATTTTGAGTTCTCATATTGGGCTGGTTTTGATTGGCCATTGGGCTGGTTTTGTCCCACAGACCTGGCAACCCTAATTACAGGGCACTGTATTGCAGGGCACTGTATTGCAGGGCACTGTATTGCAGGGCACTGTATTGCAGGGCACTGTATTGCAGGGCACTGTATTGCAGGGCACTTCGTAAAGTGTTCGGTAATAGACACACCCAGTGTCAGAGGGCGGCGGAGACCAATGCGGAACTGTAGGCAACGCTGTATATATTTGTTTCTCTCTGTGTTTCCCGCACAGACTAATTTGTGGCGGTGCGCCACAGAATCAACACCGCCCGCCACACATTGCGTTTCGTGAAACATTTTTTTTATCGCGATTTAGGTTAAAACACGCAGCGTATTCGTTCAGCTGCATTTCCTTTCCCCTGCCTCCGTCTCTCTGTCACTCGTGCGTCTTTCTCACATATGCGCTTGATGGCATCAACATCCAGTCTGATAATCAAAGATCATTAACTTGAATTGTGTCTCTTCATTATAATACCCACACACAAACCCACACACATAAAATCCAGGTTGAATCAAATAGCCACCATTTTTGGTGGTCAAGCATATTGTTTTTCATTGTCTCCTTATATTCCTATCAAAGTGTATGTTCTGGGCTATATGTGACATTTCAGATTGGTTATGGATAGTGAAATATTTGCTGTCTAAGAGATCCAAAAAGAAAAAAAATGTTAAGTTAGGGTTAGTTAAGAGGAAATATCTGGAGAACGGCCGGTTGTTGCAGTTTTGATTCATCGTCCAGACATCGTCTGGAGGTCAGTTTAGATCAAATGCCGACGTCTTGGCGACGTCTTGCCAATTACCAAACGATATCCATACATCAGCCCGCCGACGTCAGCAAGACGTATGTGTGCTATCTGGGTAATGTACTTTTTTCATGTAAAAAGTCTGGCGAGTAAAATACAACATTTACCAGCCAATGGCGACTCAAGCTTCATTGTGTCCGTAGAGGGTTGAGAGGCCACCTGCTCCAAAAAACACTAGCTTTTCTTTGGCGTAGTTGGTAATGGTCGCGCTTGAGATATTGGAGGTTCTATCCCGGGTGCGGGCGAAAGTTGACCAAGTGTATGACGGGGGCACAACCACGTCTGCTCTAAATGTTATGATATTTGTTGTCAGTACATTAATTTGACTGACTTCCATGAACAGCACACTGATTGTGGAGGGTTGGGGGGCCCGGGTTAAATTGCCAGGGCGGGCTTTATACGATGATGGACAGATGATCAACAGTAACGTAATCAACCACGTCACAAAAGAGCGCTTAAGTTGAATTCGTTTTGAACAAACATGGCTACCGCTGGAGATCTGGGATGTTATGATTCTGCCATCGAGTCTGTTTTAGAAGACATCGACAGCGCATTAATTTAGGAGAGTCGCAATCAAGGCATTTGTCGATGGAAAATATGTTTTTGCCGTCCTTCCTACGGGATTCGGTAAAAGTTTAATTTATCAGCTGGCCCCAATGGAGTTGTAATCCTAAACGGAGAACTTGTTTGTATATGCATTGCCCTTTATCGTTTCGCTCAAAAAGGTTGACCGTGTGAACAAGTACTCTCCCTACCCTTAAATTAATTTTACAACACCGGCAAAAATCGTTTGTATTCATTCTTCAAGCATACTTCAAGTCTGCTTGTAGTTTAGTTCTGTTGACAACAACTATGCGGTGCTTAACATACGTCACATACTCTGTTGCTCTGATTGGTTGTAGATCTATCCAATTGAGCGAAGAGGCATTTGTTTTCCAGGCGCGTTTGAAACACGCCCTGAAGTCAAAGCCCAACGGAGAGTTCTCAGACTCATATTCTGACTAGAATTATGAGTATGACAACGTCAGGCTAGGCCCGGGCGCAAATTTTTTTCATCTATTTATCGAAGTAATGACTTCCCTCAATTGAGATATCATAACATTAATTCATTTTCAATAATATAGATAATGTCGATAGAGAATAATTAGGAACAGCAGTCCATTTAATTTCTGTGATGCAGTAGGACGTTACAGAGAAATGGTAGCCAACGTACGCTCAATACTGATTGAGCACCTCGAGTGGAGTAGCTAATGTTACGTAAAATGAGTCATATTGCCGAAAACAGTGGCAGCGATAACCATGGCGAGGGAGCAACTTCCAATGAAAAAAATATTGATAAAAAGGGTTTGTCTTCTTCAGTTATTTGGAAGTGGTTTGGCGTTTTTTGAAATCCTTCAAAGAGCAGAGCAATGTTCGGTGCAAATTGTGTAGTAAACAAACAGGTGGCTACCAAGTCTGGTAATACGACAAACGTTTTTTACCACCTGGGGGGTATTCCAGGTAGCGGGTTTAGTGAAAAATTTGAGTTGTTTAACCCTGAGAAGAGGCATAGCCTACTCCGAGTTCCACGTTCTAGAAAGAGAGGTAACGAAACCTTTTGGTAAGTTTCCACGGTAACTTACTGCGTGAAACTAACCTGCTCGCTAGCAGGTTTTCCATGCCAAACTCTGCATTTCTACCGATCCCCTCCCACTTTATGAGCCCGATAGCTTTGGTAGACAAGGCATATCATTTCCTGGTTCAGCCGAGCGATCTCGAACTAAATTTATTTTGCTTAGTTATACGCTGGGAGACGATTTTAAGATGGCGATTTGATGTGCTTTAATTCCCTGATGAATACCTAAGTTAACGTTACCGTTTCCCGTCACAATCTGTCATTTATTTTAGCAACATTCTCAGCGCTTGGGCCTTCGTCGCAAGTGTTACATGCCGTGGACATGCACTCAGAATTGACCAAATGCTTTTGGGCACTGAAAGAAATACAAATAATTGAAATTGTATTTGGTCTTCTTCATTGCCTACAAATAGAAATCACAATGAGTAGCCTAGCCTATTCCTATTGGCTATTGTTCCAACAATTTTAGGCTACATGATTCATATGATTCCTACAATTTACATGATGTACCATCCTAAAACTGATGTTTCAGCAAATCTATTTCAACATTGCAGGGGGTCAATATTGGCAAAACAACCGAAACTAATTCCCCTACGGTTTGAAGGAAGATAGGAAACTGAACAGTGATAATGCCAATACCAATGGAATTACAGTTATTTGACTATTTAGATTTTTGGGTTAAATCAGAGCAAGAATGGTCAAATTAAGGTTGAATAATTTGTATCATATTGCAAATAAATGATATCAATGAAGGTTAACTCTTATGCCTACTCTACCATGATTATTGTAAACCATTTACATTTACATTTAGTCATTTAGCAGACGCTCTTATCCAGAGCGACTTACAGTAAGTACAGGGACATTCCCCCCGAGGCAAGTAGGGTGAAGTGCCTTGCCCAAGGACACAACGTCATTTTGCGGGGCGGGGAATCGATCCGGCAACCTTCTGATTAGTAGCCCGACTCCCTCACCGCTCAGCCATCTGACTCCCTCTGACTCCCTCCCTCCACTCTGAAACCAGAGATAGAAAGCAAGAGTGAGGAAGAAGGAGTAGGACAACCTAGAGCTGAGGAGAAGGTCTCAGGAGATCAATAATCCACAGAACAATGCTTCACAATTCCTTAAGAACAACTACAATCATACCAGAATCTTGACCCTTACTTATCAACATGACTAGCAATGCTACAGTAAGTTACACAATGAGATGTGAGAGCCATCAAGTTGAGACTCCATCCAGTAACTCCATATTTTACCATATGAGAGGTGGGGGCAGGTTGATAGCCTTATAAGATCAGCCTTTATTCTTCTGTCCTAAGTAGGCCTATACCATCTCTTGGTCAAAATAGAAAATCAGAAAATTCAACTATTAATATTCATATAGGTTATTGTTCCTACAATTAACATCACCTGTGCATGCATCCTCTCGTAACTGGTGTTCCAGTAAATCTTTTTCGAGATTAGCCTTTATTCTTCTACCCTAAGTGGGCCTACACCATCTCTTGGTCAGTTTTTGGCACTTTCTTCACGAGGTGCAGTTTGTAGGCCTACAACTAATTTACTTGTAACTGGGTATACATGAGATTACATTAGCTACATTTCACTGTTCCACATGCAAAATTCACCTGCCATTAAATAAACATCTCACTGTATACAGCATGCCCTGTCAGAATGTGCAAATCGTTTTTTTATTAATTATTAATTCTCATAATGTCAGTGTAACTGACAATTACAAAAAAAAGCCTGTAAATAAAAGTAGACTACATGGAGAGAACTAGCAGTTATTACCATACATAATTCTCTGCATCCATTTCTGCGGCAGCAGTCATTAATGTCTCTTCGTCATCTTAATCATCATCATCATCCTTTGATAAAAAGCATTCTGTTGAGGGGAACTGCTACTACTAAGTTGAAATAGGCACCAATTGATATTTAAACTTTGTATCATGTCGAATATGATTAAAACCATGGTGACGTCGACGCTACAATCACAAGCGTAGCCTAGGCTATAAGCAAAATATGCATTACCTGTTCGTAGTATATTATTTAGTGCTGTCAGTGTAACGCGTTATTAACGGCGTTAACGCAAACCCAAATTAACGGCGTCAATTTTTTTATCGCGCGATTAACGCTCTTTTTGACCTAGCAAACTTTGTAGTTTTTTTTCACATTCTGTTGCAACAACCACTGACGTTAGAAAAACTACAATACCACACCGGATCTAGCTAGACCGGAAACAAAACAACAGGCACGCCACACCCACTTGTTTGGGCTTGCGAGCCGGCTAAACAGTCGTAGCAGAGCCCGTTTACGGATATTAGACATTCTCTGGTAGGTAGGCTAACGTTATGTTTTGAGTTGATTGCCAGCGCCAGACGCCGAAATGGATGCCAATAAGATTCTGAATGGAAAGTTTACTTTTTAAAAGGTTGCCAAATGGTTCCATTGACAAGACCAAAGTGATCAGTGTGTTCTGTCGTTGTGAACTGAGCCGGAGGGAATGAGCCATCATCGCAGCACGTCGTGGAGTCGAAAATATAATTTTGATGGCACACAGCCAAACACACAGCTGATGCGAATTCTCCGCCTGCTCGTCAAAGCCAGGCGATTGCAATGTTGTTTTCAATTTAAAAAAAAACATTTGCACGAAGCAATCCGAACCACTTTTCCATGTCGATAAGAGCATTACAATTTGAAAAAAGAATGGATGAAAAAGAAATCAAGGGACATTTAAAATAGATACAAATGTGCGATTAATTGAGATTAATCGCGAGTTAACTATGACATTAGTGCGATTAATCGCGATTAAATATTTTAATCGTTTGACAGCTCTAATATTTTAATATTATATATATTTTTTTTTATATATATATTATATATATTATTAAATATATTTCTAATATTTTATATGTAATATAACATTGCTATTTTATTAAGTCCACCACTTTTTCTCCTGTAATATTAACGGACAGTGGGGTTAAATGTTCAATGTATGGACTGGCTATTGCATTCAAATAGTAATGCATTGACTCGGCAGCAATTGTCTCCCACGCCAATTGTAGCTATAGGCTACGCTGCTACAGCCCTGTTGCTTTTTTCCGGAATATGTGCTCAGATTGACCATGAACACGAAATAAAACTTATATCTAAAGTGTGCTGAAGTATGACAACGTTTTTTGTCGTCGGTTACCATGGTGAATCCTAGTATCGGAGCTCCATAGAAGTTTTGCTTTTGGTAGTATGCACGCGCTAAACTCAGAGTTGCCGTACTCCGAGTTGAGTTAGCTAACAAATTCATATCAGCTTTTCTGGAACCGAATTTTCGGAGTTTACCATGTTAGAGAAACTCAACTCAGAGTTCAGGGTTAATCTCAGAGTTTGTTAAACCCGCTACTTGGAATACCCCCCTGAAGCAAAATCACTTGTTGGAACATGCAGAAAGTGTGAGTTTGTGCCAAGGTATTGATAAAAAGCAAGTTACTTGACCCCAGGTACGTGCTCCCTGGCCGCAAACATTTCTCTCACACCGCGCTGCCTAAACGTTATGCCGAGTGTAGGGAAAACGTTGAGGAAGAGACTTATTTTGTGATAATATTTTACCCATATCGCCCAGCCCTAGGCCCGAGCATATATTTTGTCACAGGCCCCGGGATTCCTAGCAACGGCCCCTGCATACCATCCACCCCTAACTGTAGGTCTATTGGAAATGATCTAACTTGTTGAAATTTGGCCCTCAATTTGCTGCTACACTGTCATTGCGAGAGCTGACAAGTAAGGAATGTTAGGAATAGGATTGTTTTCTTAATGCTTGCAGGTTGTATACCGGTAGTTTCTATATCTTAAATGTAACATTGCGGTTTAAACAAGATGATCCTTTGCGGTTTAAACATTTTCCCAAAATGTTTACAACAACTACAAATTTTAAACAAAAGTTTAGTTTTTTAATGCACTTTCATCAATGCCTGTAACACACCTGTGTGGAAGCATCAGCATTTATGTTTTTCAGGTTTTCCAATTACTATGATCTGGTCTACAGATTTATCATCAATACCCAACAGAGATGTGGCTTCAGGAAAGCAATGAAGAAGCCAGCTATCAAGAAAGGGAATGTAGAGCAGCTGAGCAACTTACCGGCGGAGTCAAGTGAAGGACTCATCCATAGGAGGGGGGCCTCCCCCAATGTGGAGTCACATGCCCCCTATACACATCCCAGGGTCTTAAACAGGCTGGTCAAGCCCCTGTTTTTCTCAATAGGGGTATGGTTAGATCTGCAATATTTAAATGAATTATCCAGTATCATGTAATTCAACATCCACAATGAGCATTGTCTTCATCACATTCACATCAAGTTTGTTGTTTGGCAATGCAAGCAGACTAACACCATGTCAGTTTACAGGCTGTTCCTTTGGAACTGCAGCCATCTGGCAGTATGAGTCACTGAAGTCACGGGTGCAGAGTTACTTTAATGAAGTTCGGGCAGACTGGCTTGAGAAACTACGACCACAGAAACAAGGGCACATTCGCAAACAGGTGAAAGGACTGACAAGGCCACCCGGTCACTGATCCTTTATGTTGCTGGTTTCAGTGCGAACTGACGAGATTGTGCATGTCTATTTTTTTATTAATCTTTTTCAGATCAACCAGTGGTGGAACAGTTTAAGTGAGGGCCAACAAATTGTTTCAGGTAGGTCTGAGATCAGAAAAATGTGGGGTTCATATGTACTGTATGTGTTTGTTTCTTTGGCTTTGTTGACTTACATTTTCCGACATAGACTTCCTTCATTTTATCACACAGAAAGATAATGTCTGGTTGCTCAACGGCTGGTTGACAATGACCTTTGGGTCTTTTGAAATACTCTTTTTTATTTAACCAGGGAGAAAGGTTTCTGGATAAGAAATTCCAGCAACATATTAAACATACTTTAATGTAAATGTGGGGGGAAGGTAACAGATTTGAGAAAACATGATGCAACAAAATAAATGTTCAAGGCTATTTAGCCTCTGAACGTCGAAAATATATCAAAATCTTGCATTTAAATGTATTTGATGAAGACAGGACTAAAAGCCAGCTCTCCATGAGTACCAACATTAAGGATTGAGTCCTGAACCCAAACAGAAAAATTCCTTCATACAGAAACGTAACAGTCCAAGACTATTCCATAATTTTAAATCCTTAGGAGTCTTAATGGTGGAAAAACTGGGTTGACTTCGAAGTGTCCATTGAGTGGAAGAAGTTATGAGATTTGCAAAGTAAACATGCACTAAATGGATTGTGGTAAAACTCTGTACATGGCAAATTTTAAAGCAACTTTCATTGCTCTGTACTTCAGAAGACAATGTTGCCATATGTTTTAAATGCCATATTACCACTCACCTCTTTCTGTGTACTCACTTTTAGGGATAATTGCTGCTAATGCTGTAGTCTTCTGCTGTTGGAGAGTACCATCCTTGCAGCAGTCCATGATCAAATACTTCACATCAAACCCTGTATCAAGTGAGTATGGGTCACAGTCTTTATTTTATTATGTTTTATTAGGGATACAGTGGTATTAAATCTTCTGGGTAGTTTTTTAAGTTACACATGATTTGCAGTCAACTCTGGAATGATAGGCACACATGGGAAAGATGAGTAAAAAGGGTTATAATAAATAAATCACTTTTTCTGGAAATGTTGCTTAATGTCACACTAAACTTGTTTTACCTAACCAAAACAAAGACATTTTGTTATCAACAAATAAATGTTTTTAACAAAACCACATGCCACAATTATTGGCATCCCTGAATTTAATACTTTGTACAACCTCCCTTTTCAAATCAAATAAGGTTGGACTATACAGAGCAATGGATATAAAATTATTTTCTTTACAGAATCTTTTCAGATCATCCAAGGTCCTAGCAAACTCCAGGCGCTTTGTCTGTGGTGAAAATATAGAAACCGCTTTCTTTCTCTGATATGCCTTACAAATAATTTGTTGGCATGGAGATGGTATCTAATAGTAGTTTTGGAGACTTGGTGACCCCCAGATTTTATTTTCCTCTGTAGTTCTCCAAATGTGAATTGGCTTACCATCTTATCACTTTACATGGGGCCCAAATAAACTTGGGTCCTCTTCCAGGCAAGTTTTTAACAGTTTCATTTGCTTTGAGCCTTTTGAGTACTTTTGCTTTACATAATGCCCGTGAAGCAGTCGATGATAAAGATTTCATAGAGACATACAGGACTGTCTCAGAAAATTAGAATATTGTGATAAAGTTCTTTATTTTTTGTAATGCAATTAAAAAAACAAAAATGTCAGGCATTCTGGATTCATTACAAATCAACTGAAATATTGCAAGCCTTTTATTCTTTTAATATTGCTGATTATGGCTTACAGCTTAAGAAAACTCAAATATCCTATCTCTAAATATTAGAATATTTCCTCAGACCAAGTAAAAAAAAAGATTTATAACAGCAAAACAAAATCAAACATTTGAAAATGTCCATTAATGCACTCAGTACTTGGTTGGGAATCCTTTTGCACGGATTACTGCATCAATGCGGCGTGGCATGGAGGCAATCAGCCTGTGGCATTGCTGAGGTGTTATGGATGCCCAGGATGCTTCAATAGTGGCCTTTAGCTCATTTGCATTGTTGGGTCTGGTGTCTTTCAGCTTCCTCTTCACAATACCCCACAAATTCCCTATGGGGTTCAGGTCAGGGGAATTGGCAGGCCAATCGAGGACAGTAATGCCATGGTCAGTACACCAGTTACTGGTGGCTCTGGCACTGTGGGCAGGTGCCAGATCATGCTGGAAAATGAAATCCTCATCTCCATAGAGCTTTTCAGCAGACGGAAGCATGTAGTGCTCTAAAATCTCTTGGTACACAGCTGCATTTACTCTGGACTTGATGAAACACAGTGGACCAACACCAGCAGCTGACATGGCTCCCCAAACCATCACTGACTGTGGGAACTTCACACTGGATTTCAAGCAACTTGGATTTTGCTCCTCTCCAGCCTTTCTCCAGACTCTGGCGCCTTGACTTCCAAATGAAATACAACATTGCTTTCGTCTGAAAAGAAGACTTTGGACCACTCTGCAACTGTCCGGTGCTTCTTTTCCATAGCCCAAGTCAGACGCTTCTTCCGTTGTCTTGAGTTCAGAAGTGGCTTGACCATGGGAATACGGCTATTGTAGCCCATTTCCCGGACACGTCTGTGAACAGTGGCTTTTGATACCTGGCCTCCAGCTTCAGTCCACTGTCTTTGAAGCTCCCCCAAATTCTGGAAGCAACTCTTCTTCACAATGCTGTTAAGGCTGCGGTCATCTCTCTTGGTTGTGCAGCGTTTCCTGCCACATTTCCCCCTTCCAACAGACTTTTTGTGGATGTGCTTTGACACTGCACTCTGTGAACAGCTTGCTCTTTGAGAAATTTCTTTTTGTGTCTTACCCTCCTGATGGAGGGTGTCAATGATGGTCCTCTGGACAGCAGTCAGATCAGCAGTCTTCCCCATACTTGTGATTTAGTTTACTGAACCAAGCTGAGTGTTTTTCAAGGCTCAGGAAACCCTTGCAGGTGTTTCGAGTTAATTAGACGATTCAAGTGATTAGTTGAATACCCTACTAGTATACTTTTTCATGATATTACTACTAATATTTAATTGATGTATTTAATTGATGTAATTGATGTATTTAATGATAATACTTAATACTAATATTTAGAGATAGGATATTTGAGTTTTCTTAAGCTGTAAGCCATAATCAGCAATATTAAAAGAATAAAAGACTTGCAATATTTCAGTTGATTTGTAATGAATCCAGAATGCATGACATTTTTGTTTTTTTTATTGCATTACAGAAAATTAAGAACTTTATCACAATATTCAAATTTTCTGAGACAGTCCTGTACACAGATATTCCTGGAATTATAGATGTATAGTGCTGTGCTTGTGATGTTTGTGACTTTTATGCAGCTGCAGTTTTTGTCTTTCGTACCCACATTTCTCAGATCACAATTGAATTTATCAATACTACTTGTTCAACCTCCACATTATCAAATAATTTATGCATATATCATTAAAGCATTTACTCCTTACAAATAAATTGGCAATGCTTTTTTACATTCACCCAAATTTACGTATCCTACAATAGCCTGGTGTATCCTACATAATTGATAGGATGATGTCTGTCGGAGGCCGGAAACATGCACGACAATTAAGTGTTGAATTCATTTATTAGAACGAGCTCGGATCATGTAACCATAGGAGAGAATGGTCATATGAGTGAAGCACAGAGATCACAAACATCCCTTATATACAATAGATAGACAGTAAATATAGTTTCCACAGAAAGTGTCCTTACAAGGCACAGCAAATGGTCAGCAAGTTTGTGACAACATTGTAACTCATAAGTTTGTTTCTGCATATTTTCTTGCTGTCTCCATGGAGTCTGGACACATGTTCATATCTATCAGTGGACTCTACTATGTTATAGCATATTGAAAACATGTTTAAGAAACTTATCTCTATCATGGTTGGTATTATTTGTGGGGAAAATAGTAGCACTCTATAACAAAATGATATGCTTATCTGATATACACTATAGAAACTATTAAAAAACGATTCCATGAAATGAATACGTTCTTATTTTCTTTGGTATTTTTGTGATTAGCAATGATGATTGCTGGGTAATATGTATGTTGTTGTGCAATGGCAAGTCTCTATTTGATCATGTGACGAGACGATACGATATAGACAAGGCTCTGGTTTTGTGAATTAATTTCTCCACCACCAAGTGTATAATCCAATGTGAAAAATGCTAAACAAAAAGACTGATATAATTGGAAACAAAAGATCCATACAAACTGTATGTACAGTCAAAACTACAATGTACTACTCTAGGTCACTAAACTGTGACAGTCAGTGCACACAGTGCTCACAATAAACTTTCTCTCCAAGAAGTTCTCATCACAGACGTCTTTCAAGAAGACGACCTTAGAGAAAACGCCTTTCTGTCGAAGTCGTCAGCGTCGTCGTCGAGTGTTTATGTACCTCCTCCCGGCTTTCCTCTCCGCTTTTCCTTTCCGTTTGGAAATGACGTCGTAGCGGACGTCATTAGCGGAGGGGTATCCGTCGCTGTACAGCACGGCATGACGGATCCACAGGAATTTCAACGGTGCACAGGAGAGCTCTCCGAGGGCCCCGGAGACGACGGAGAGGGCGTTCCAGGGCGTTCCATCTATGTGTAGGCCCTTCCCATGTCTCCGTAATCGTGAAGTACCAAGTACCATATAACGGCCTTTAGTGTGTGATGTGTGGAATGGTTGAAAGGTGTGCTGTACCTGAGGTGTTTTCTGTGTATGAGGTGGCCATTATGTGTGGTGTGTGTGCTGTCTGCAGTGAGCGGGACATCAGGTGTGTAAGGTTTGTAGGATGTGTATTGTCTGCTATACCAAGTGCCTCTACTTTATCTTGTCAGCACCTCTTCATATATTGCTGTGTAGACCACAGCCAACTCACTAGGGTTTATTTCCATTGCTTTAATTTGATTTGTTTGTTGAAACACCTAAATCCATTGTTCAACTTGGGGCAGAGTTGGTAAATGTTAGTTTAAGCAGAGGTAACCACAGGGCTGGGGGACTGATCGGCCCAGCATCACAGGCAGGTGGATGAGGGAAGGGACCAGGAACTCGCCGTTGTCCTTCAGGGAAACCAATGTCCACTTGGCAACTAGATCCAGTTTTGGCAGACTGTCACAGATCGATGTCGACTGGCGACCAGGTCCAACGTTGGAAGACCGACGACCAGGCAGATGCTGACATCTCAAACTCCCCACACCACAGGGGATGTGTGGAGGGGGGACAGAGAGAGGACAGCAGGAATTGGAGAATGCAAGGAGAAACTAACAGTTACAGTAATATTAAGAACGAGGTCCCCACCGGTCAAGTGTGGACTAGTGTAGCAATTTAGCAGATCAAAAAGGGTGTTTGATGCAGCCCTAGACACTAAGACGGCGCCAGTCGCCCTCGGTTGGAACATGAAATCTGTTCCAGGGAAGAGAAACTCTAAAATATGGATAAGAATGCCATGTCTGCCGTCGTCTCCAGCTAGTAACAGAAACA
Organism: Hypomesus transpacificus; assembly: GCF_021917145.1. Lineage (NCBI taxonomy): Eukaryota > Metazoa > Chordata > Actinopteri > Osmeriformes > Osmeridae > Hypomesus > Hypomesus transpacificus. Next base: position 954,575 of record NW_025814037.1, on the reverse strand, counting down.
ATAACAGTAAATATAGCTGCAAGCAGCAATGGCGGATTCCTCCTTCAAAATAGCAAGAATAATAATACATACCAGGGCTTGAGAGTGCGACCAATTTGGTTGCATATGCGACCAAAATTTGTACGGGTGCGACAATTTTTTTTTCCTAGGTCGCACCGGTGCACCGAACCTCCGCTGCCTCTCCAGGAACAAAGCGTTTTGTTTCTTTTTGACGGAACTCACACTCATGGTTGGATCATATCGTGGTCTAAACTAATCAGAGACAGAGATGGGGCGGGTCTTTGCCTCTGATTGGCTGTGGTCCAGATATTCCTGTAGGCCTACACTGCTCCGTGCTGCGTGATTGAAATTACTACCTGAGCACCAGAGAATCAGTTATGGCAGACCTGGGCATTGTACGGCCCGCGGGCCACAACCGGCCCACAGGCTGTCCCAATCTGGCCCGCGTGAGGTAAATCAAAAATTAAAATAAATAAATGTGTTTGAGCTGTAGTTAATATGTAGTCCTGAAAGACTTGTGATCAGGCGATTTACAAATGTGCTCTTGCGCAACCTCACCGACAGGAGAGTTAGCCCTCGAAAATGAAAAACAAAAGGTTGATACAGAATGTAGAGTTTGTAACAAGACATGGACTTCTAAGTATATGTTTATACTTCAAAGCTGTGTTCTTAGTTTTGGAGAATAGGTCGCTGTGTTGAAGGATTATAATTTGAATCGGCACTAAGCGACTAAAGAAAAAAACTAATGCGGACATAATAAGAACTTGACTGATTCAGTGGCGCGGGCTGATGGTTAATGGTTTGCTAGTTAAACTGTAGGTCCCTGATCATCACCTGTCAGCTGTCCTTGGCATATCCACGTCAGACATTCAGCCAGATTTCAACGCACTTGTTCAAGCCCACTGGATTCCTCTCACAGAACAAAATTAACTGGAAAAAAAAGTATTGTTTTGTGTTTGAAGTTGATCAATTTCATATCTTTAACATACTGCAAAACAACTTTTCATGGTTTGTGATTAACTAGATTAACTAGAAGATTAACTAGTTAGAAATCAAATGAAACACTGATGTCATGATTATTTTAGTTTTTACTGTTATTTCAATAGTTTTTTCCTAGTTGACCAACATGTAAAATATTTATATAAAAATGTACAGAATATCCTTATTCTTCTGATAACCAGTAGCAGCTAATCAAAATATATACTTCACTGCTTTTTACAATGGGGGGAAATGAATAGTGAGCAGAATTAAGTTATTGTTGATGCGGCCCTCCAACACATTTCAAGTTTCTCATGTGGCACCTTGTCAAAATGTATTGTCTACCCCGGAGTTACGGAGCTGGGCCATGGAGCTAACCCATGGAGCTTGGTTTTGATGCTAGGGAGAGTGTGGCAAGCTGGTTTAGCCAAGGCCAAGAAAGCCAAATTACAGGTGTTGGCCATCTGGAGGGCATGCGACAGCAAGGGGGGACCCGCTGTAAGACTTTGAGCCATGAAATGTTAGGTCAGTAGCACTTTCTATTTTTAAATGTTTATTTTGCTTGCAATTTTTTTGTTTGGCAGCTCAGTGAAGCACTGATCACAAGATTTGTATTTTTATATACAGTTTAATTGTGCTTCAAATAAAACCAACATTTACCTACACCTTATTCTTGTTTAAGATCATTTACATAATATAAATGAATGTATAGCGTGATAAAAAGGTGACCTTGAAATTGTGGCGATGCAAGGAAAAATGTGGGTGCACCTAAATAAAAAAGTTAGGCGCACCAGTGCAACCAAGGGAAAAAGTTAATCTGGAGCCTTGCATACCTTTGTCTGGATTAGAACCCACCACCCTTTGCACATCAGCACTGCGTCTCATCCTACTGAGCCATTCACAGACTTTAGTTTTTGTATCAGAAAATAAGAAATTTCTCAAATTGCAAGCATTGTCAGATTTGGTTAAAGTTCAAACAGCTGTTAATCAGTCTTATTTATATATGGGACATAAAAAAGGGACAACGGGATGTTGCTGCTGTAAAAGAATAGCATACTCGTAGTGCTTCGAAAAGGTTGTTTGGGGTGCCATAACTTGTCATGGAAGGGAATTTCAAATCATGCCTAGCATCAGTGGCGATTTGTCCTGGCTTAGGTTACTGAAATGAATTTGCGCAACAGGCAAGGGATCTACCTGAACAATCAATATACTTCACTAAAGCTAACTCGGATGTGAATCTGACACTACCTTGCATAGACTCCAAGTAGCTAGCTACTGTGGTAAACCTGTCTTGTTTTGCGGTGGTTTACACAGTCTCGCTAAACAGATGATTGGAGTGTTGTTATGGGCTCAAGTAAACACTCATTGCTATGTTTTACAACCGGAGGACTAGAAAAGAAGACTAGAAACCTTTCTGTCCAAAAAACAAAAAAATGTGCCTTTGATTGGTTTTGAACCTACAACCCTACATTTACCAGCACAACATCTCATCCAATTGAGCCATCCCCAGATCTGGACTTTGCCATGTTCAGTAACTGGATAATAAAATAAGACAAGCATTGTCGGATTTGGTCCAAGCTCAAACAGCTGTAATTCAGTCATATTTTGACATATCAAGGTGAAAGTTTGCATGGTACTTCAGTGGCATGTCACCTTAAAGCCTATTAGGCTTGAACCATCCTTCAAAAATACATTTGATTTAGTGACACAAACATATTGAGGCAATGTGGACATGTACATAAATACACCCCTTTCAGCTATTTTGTACTTGATTTTAAGTAACATTTTTTTAAATGTCAATGATACATATCTTTACCACATTTCAAGTCAATTAGACCTTTGGTTCAAGAGAAGAGGAATTTTGAATGTTTTCCAAAATGATCACTGTACAGGAAAATCCATCATCACAGTATACATTACAATGGTCACATTAACAATACAGAAATGTGAATTATTATTAGAATGTAATATATTAACAGATAATAATGCAATAGGTTATCTGCTGAATGTGATTAACATGAGCACAAATCCCTGATTTCTCCCACAACAGATCATAGTTAGGTACCAGAGGTTGCTAACCATTAGCTTTGATCCTACTGCCACATGCTATAGGGGTGGTGCTGGTGATAAATCTTGCCTAGGGCGCCAAACGTGCTAGGACCGGTACGGAGTAAAACCTAATGTTTATCTCCGCTGTAAATAAGTTAATTGGTGCTCTTTTGTTCTACCAAGTCTCGAGTCCCTGGTGAGTGCATGTGAGTTGAAACTGAACTTTGAAAACTGAATTGAAAAAGGAACAAAGTTGAAAGCAATACGAGTTAAATTCTGTTTCCAACCATTCAATTGCATTTCAGTCAGTGAAATACAATAAAAAATGTACCAAACAACATTCAGTTTGAAAATGTAAAATTCAGAAACTATTACATTCAAATTAATTTTTTGTTGGCACCAAAGCTCCATAGGTCATTCTGTTGTTGAAATTGTAAAAATGATGTGGGTGTATCTATTCCAATTTCCTCTCTATATCAACAGACACCCTGTGCTCACCTATGTTGCTGTCAACATTCAGCCACTACTCTCTCTTCCACATGGCAGCCAACATGTATGTGCTTTGGAGCTTCTCCAGCAGTATTGTGTCTATACTCGGGAGAGAACAATTTGTGGCTTTCTACCTGTCAGCAGGTTTGTTTTCAAATGTGTAATTATAATGAGTTTGGACCTAAAAGTGGTGTCTACAGTAAACCACAGAATTGTCATTTTTGTCCATTTGTCATCCTTAGGTGTCATCTCCACATTATTCAGCTACTTGTGCAAGACAGCCACTGGGCGTTTGGGTCCTTCTCTTGGAGCTGTAAGATTATTGACAATATTATTTATGTATTTATTTGTATTCATTTTTTATTCTCAATTTATTTAGAAAAACAGAGAGTAAGAGCTATTATTGTGCTCTAATGTAGATTCTGTTTCTCTGGTGTCTGAGAAAGTCACTCACTGTAATTGTGCAACTCACTGTCCCTGAAGGCTATATCCTGGTTTCACACAAATCTTCCCGCTAAAGCACCTGGGGGCTATTCAAGAAGGCGGGTTTGACAAACTGTGAGCCTAACCCTGAACTCTGAGTTGATTTACCCTAGAATTAGAAACTGACTTTTCGGTTCCAGAACAGCTTATTTTAATTAGTTCAATCAACTCAGAGTATGTCCACTCTGAGTTAAGCGCATGCATGAGGACTATAAAAAGCCAACATCAATGGAACTCCAATACTAGGATCCACCATGTTACCCGGCGACAAAAAAAGTTCTCATTCTTCACCCCACTTCAGTTAGAAGTGTTAATCGGTGTTTATGCTGAATCTGAACACATATTCTGGATAAAAGCAACACAGCTGTAGCAGCGAAGGAGAGACAATAGGTTTGGGAGACAATTGCTGGCCGAGTCAATGCATATTAAATCTAATAGCCTAGTCCATACATTGAACATTTATCCACACTGTCCATTAATACCCAGGTAAAAAAAAAAGCAAAGTATACTTAATCTTAGCATACTTGAGTATACTTTAAGACTGATTAATCATCAGTATACTTCAAGTTATTGAATGATTAGTTAATTTGAAGTTTGCTATTGTGGAACAATTAATTTTGTACATAATATATTTAAGTTGTATTCAAATTGTACCAAAGCACAATTTAAAGCATATTAAGTGCACTTTTATGTGCTAAAGTGGAACAACTTCAAGTATACTTAGTACACTTACATAAAGTGTACTAAGTATACTTGAAGTTGTTCCACTTTAGCACATAAAAGTACACTTTATGCACTTTAAATTGTGCTTTAGAACAATTTAATTACAACTAAAATATACTTAATACAAAATTAGTTGTTCCAAAATATCACACTTCAAATTAACTAATCATTCATTAACTTGAAGTACACTGATGATTAGTCAGTCTTCAAATAAACTCAAGCATTTTGAGTTTTAGCATACTTGCCATCATGGGCGTCAGCAGCATTTTTAGAGTGGGCGGCACACATTTTGCCGGGGGGTCTAGGGGTTTCTCCCCCAGAATCTTTTTAAAGATGTAGATACAATTTCCCGCTTTCTGGTGCATTTAGCACAACTATTTACCATAGTTGTTATACATGTACTGAGGGGCTGGACATGAACATATTTTGAAAACTAAACTTCCCAATAAGCTATGGGACATCTTCAACTACCTATCACCTTTCAGCACTCACCTCAGCAACAGAGCTGTCTCCACTGCCCCTGCATGCTGCCCCTGCCTCTGACTCACTCTCAATCTCAGCCAAAAACAAGAAGCACACATTGTGAACAACCAAAAAATACGTGCCAAAGGGAAGAATCATAAGAGCATGTAGTTAAGCAAATTAAACAACGGGAATCTCTAAGTGCAAGTGTACCTGTAGAAAAAGCAAGCAACAGTAAAAATAAAAATAAGATTAACTAAAATAGAATATTTCGCAGCAAATACAACAGTTTAAATCAGTTACCACTAACCAACAAGAGCAACAAGTGTCTAAGCAAGAGTCATTGTGATCCTTGAGGAAACTAGCATTGGGTTCAGCAAACCATTCCTAATTACCGTTGTACTCCCGGAAAAAGTGCGTCTTGAGCCTTCTCTTGAAGGTGGAAAGAAAGTCTGTGTCTCTGATGGAGGTGGGGAGTTGATTCCACCACTGGGGGGCCAGGCAGGAGAAGAGCTTGTGTTGGGACCGGGCGGTCTTGAGCGGTGGGACTACGGCTGGGCGATAAATCGATAAAAATCCCTATCGAAGTAATGACTTCCCTCGATAAAGATATCGTAACATTAATTCATTTTCAATAATATCGATAATGTCAATAGAGAAAAATTAGGAACAGCAGTCCATTTAATTTCTGTGATGCAGCAGGAAGTTGCGGAGAAATGGTAGCCCACGCTCACTAAAATATACCGAGCACCTCGAGTGGGGTAGCTAATGTTAACCGCAGAAAATTAGTCTTATTGCTGAAAACAGTGGCAGCAATAGCCATGGTGAGGGAGCTACTTCCAATGAAGAAATTATTGATAAAAAGGGTTCGTTTTCTTCAGTTATTTGGAAGTTGTTTGGCTTTTTGATATCCGACAAAGAGCAGAGCAATGTTCGGTGCAAATTGGTGAACTTAGTAAACAAACAGGTGGCTAGCTACCAAGTCTGGTAATACAACAAACTGCAAATGTGGACTTCTTGTTGACCTTGACCTACGGTCTCGGTTAACAAACGTTTTAACAAGTCTGCTTACAAAGGTGTTGGTAGATCTGTCGAAAGTCTATATTCGTTTTTTTATATAATATAACAACACGTATGAAAATCCCAAATCAAACACGACGAATCTGGAGCAGACGCCATGTTGTCAACATCTCCAAGGCAACCGCTTGCTAGGTCCGTAAATCGTTTGCTGACCTCTGGAGAGGTCTACAAACGGTTTTGCGGATTTCTTAGAACGTCTTTGGACATATAAGAACAGCGTTTTGGTCCAATTATAATACTAATATATAAGAAACCTTTTTTACCACCTGAAGCAAAATCACTCGTTGGAACATGCAGAAAGTATGAGTTTGCGCCAAGGTATTGATAAGTAGGCTAATGATAAAAGCAAAGTTTTAAAAAGCTAAAGTTACTTGACCCCAGGTACGTGCTCCCTGGCCGCAAACATTTCTCTCACACCGCTCTGCCTAAACCTTATGCCGAGTGTAGGGAAAAAGTTGAGGAGGAGACTTATTTGGCTACTACTACAGATCTGTGGTCTATCGTTTAATTATCGTTATCGAATGTAAATATCAATATCTATATCGATCATTTTTTACCCATATCGCCCAGCCCTAGGTGGGACCACCAGGCGGTTGTCTGAAGAAGACCGTAGGTGGCGGGTGGGTGTGTAAGGCTGTAGGAGAGACTTGATGTAGTCGGGTGCAGTCCCGTTCACTGCTCGGAAGGTCAGTACCAGGGTCTTGAATCTGATGCGGGCCGTGATGGGTAGCCAGTGGAGGGAAATGAGGAGCGGAGTAACGTGGGACCGTCTGGGTATATTGTAGACCAGGCGTGCCGCTGCGTTCTGAATCCTCTGAAGAGGGTGGGTTGCGCATGCCGGGAGACCGGCGAGTAGCGAGTTGCAGTAGTCCAACTTGGAGAGGACAAGTGCTTGGACAAGCAGCTGGGTGCTCAGACAAGTATCTCCTGATCTTCCGGATGTTGTAGAGGGTGAATCTACACGACCGGGAGACCGCAGCAATGTGGGCCGTGAGGGAGAGCTCATCATCCATGGTAACCCCAAGGTTCCTGGCAGAGGATGAAGGAGTCACCGTCGCAGATCCCAGGGTGATTGAGAGGTCTTGGGAGATGGAGGGTTTGGCCGGGATGATGAGAAGTTCTGTTTTGGCAAGGTTCAGCTGCAGGTGGTGCTCAGTCATCCAGGCGGAGATGTCTGCGAGGCAGGCCTCAATCCTAGCTGAGATCCCCGGATCGGTCGGGGGGAACAACAGGTACAGCTGCGTGTCGTCAGCGTAGCAGTGGTAGGAGAAGCCATGGGAGGTGATGATTGGTCCAAGTAAGGTGGTGTACAGAGAGAAGAGGAGGGGGCCAAGGACGGAGCCCTGTGGGACACCAGTGGAGAGCTGGCGAGGGCCTGACAGTTTGCCTCCCCAGGAGACCTGGTAGGATCTTCCCGACAGGTAGGATGAGATCCACTGGAGTGCAGTGCCAGTGATGCCCATCTCAGAAAGTCTGGAGAGCAGGATCTGGTGGTTAACTGTGTCAAACGCTGCAGAAAGGTCCAGCAGAATGATGACGGATGACCTGGAAGCCGCTCTGGCAGACTGGAGGGCAGTGGTGACTGAAAGAAGGGCAGTCTCTGTGGAGTGGCCAGTCTTGAAGCCCGATTGGTTGGGGTCAAGCAGGTTGTTCTGAGAGAGAAAGTAAGACAGTTGGTTAGATACAGAACGTTCAATTGTTTTTGAGAAGAAGGGTAGCAGTGATACCAGTCTGTAGTTCTGGAGGACGGCAGGGTTAAGGGAGGGTTTTTTGAGTAGAGGGGTAACTCTGGCCTGTTTGAAGGCAGAGGGAAAGGTGCCGGAGGTAAGGGAGGAGTTTAGGACATGGAGAAGAAAAGTTATGATGGAGGGGGAGATGGTTTGAAAGAGAGGGGAGGGGATAAGATCAAGAGGACAGGAAGTGGGGCGATGAGAGAGAATGACGTCAGAGATCTCTGCCTCGAACAGAGGAGAGAAAGAGTTTAGACATTTAGTTGGGTCAGTCATGGAGGGTGAGAGGGTAGGAAAGGTGGGTTTAGGGAACCGACTGCTAATGTCGGCGACCTTTTTCTCAAAGAAGGAGGAGAAGTCGTCTGCTGTCAGGGTGGAGGGATGGGGTGGGGGAGGTGGGTTAAGAAGGGTGGAGAAGGTAGAAAAAAGCTTGGGGTTTGAAGCAGAGTTAATTTTATTCAGAAAGTAGATAGTTTTAGCACCAGTTATGTGAGAGGAGAAAGATTTAAGGAGGGAGTGATACTTATCAAGGTCCAGACCGTCTTTGGACTTGCGCCATCTCCTCTCCGCGGCCCTAAGGGTGGACCGCTCTTCACGAATAACATCCGTAAGCCACGGGCAGGAGGGAGAAGATCGCGCAGGCCTGGTTGACGGGACAGAGAGAGTCAAGTGACGCAGTTAGAGTGGTTAACAAGGAGTCGGTGGCAGTGTTAGTGGGGTGGGACGAGAACTCGTCAATGGGAGGGAGGGAGGATGTTACAATAGAGGAGAAATGGGAGGGGGATAGGGAGCGGAGGTTGCGGCGGAAAGTTACAAGGGGAGGGGACGTAGGAGGGGTTGGAGGGAGAGAGACAGAGAATTGGATAAAGTAGTGATCAGAAGTGTGCAGTGGGGTTACAGAGGTTAAGTCAGTGATACAGTTACGTGTCAGGACGAGGTCTAGCTGTTTGCCTGCCTTGTGGGTCGCCGGTGTGCTCAGCAGCGTCAGGTCAAAGGAAGTCAGGAGAGACAAGAAGTCGACGGCCTGCGTTCCTTGGACGTGGATGTTGAAGTCCCCAAGGACTATCAGGGGGGTTCCATCATCCGGGAGGAAGCTGAGGAGCATGTCCAGCTCCTCCACAAAGTCGGCTAGCGGTCCTGGTGGGCGGTAAAGAACAATTAAGCATGCTTTGATAGGATCAGTTAGCATAACATAATGATGTTCAAATGATTTGGCAGTAACAGGGAGTGGTGTGGATGTGTATTTTATATGTAGGGATAGAAGCAATCCTGTCCCACCACCCCGCCCGGTTGAGCGGGGTGAGTGAGTGAAGGAGTGGTTGACGAGAGAGCAGCTGGAGTTGCAGTGTTCTCTGGGCGGATCCATGTGTCAGTCAGCGCAAGGGCATGAAGAGAAGCATGAGATGCAAACGCTGGGATGAAGTCTGCCTTGTTCACAGCAGAACAGCAGTTCCAGAGCCCTAAAGAAAGAGAGAGGGCAGTTGGAGAAGATCTGGATAGGTAGTGAAGGTTAGAAGTAGACCGTATATACTTTGTGACATATCTACGTCTACGGGTAGTGTAATGAACAGGAATGCTAAAGAAACACATGCTAGCTATGAAAAATGTTCTAGGTAAGAGTAAATATAAATATGAATAGGTTGATACTTATCAGAAGAGGTGATCCGGCCCCGTCGGCCTTCCTCGGTGGACTCCCGCCGGTAGACTCCCTGTCTTTGTTCGACTGAGTCTTCATGCTCTAGAGTGCCAGCCGCCTTAAATATGCAAGGCGCAGCTGACAATGACCCTAATTATGTCAACAAAGGCCAGGGTCTCACGCAGCGGCAAGTACCCTGAAACTCGATCTTTCGCTAGCTACTTTACTTAACGGCCTGGATAACTGCTGTCTATCAGCCCTGCCTAGACACAAGATTTAGCAAAAACACCACACAATACTACAAGTTGAAGTCACTTACTTAGTCAGGAGACAGTCACGATGTACACTCAGTTAAACACTATTCGCTCTGAATCTGTTTACAGAAGTCAGGGCTATTTAGCCACTTTCAACAATGACCCTAATTATGTCAACAAAGGCCAGGGTCTCGCGCAGTGGCAAGTACCCTGAAGCTCGATCTCTAGCTAGCTACTTTACTTAACGGCCTGGATAACTGCTGTCTATCAGCCCTGCCTAGACACAAGATTTAGCAAAAACACCACACAATACTACAAGTTGAAGTCACTTACTTAGTCAGGAGACAGTCACGATGTACACTCAGTTAGACACTATTCGCTCACGGCCTAAATTAAATTTAAGACAATTTAATAATTTTTAAGGCCTTATTTTTAAGAAAAGTGATTTAATAATTTTTAAGACTTTTTAAGGACCCGCGGCCACCCTGTTGTAACTTTTATAAGCTCTTATGGGTCTTCCATTGGCACTTGTTTAGTTTTTCACAATGTATGCTTCATGTTTTGGCTGCTTGCGATGTTGGGGACTACCTCGTTGTTATGATCAGTGACCTATGCTCTTTTGTAAAGCTCTCTCTTGGAAGTCGCTTTGGATAAAGGCATCTGCTAAATGCGTAAATGTAAAAGTTGGAACCTAGCGAAAAATAGCCTAAACTTTCCACGACTTTTAGCTAGGTTTATAGGTACCTAGCGTAAAAATAGCCTAAACTTTCCTATACTTTTAGCTACGGGTGCTGAAGGCTCGCTGATATTGCTGTCTAACTAGAACCGTATGCTGATGTTGTGCACATCCAATAAATTCCAAATTTGTAGGTCGCACACGCGCGAGTGCTTGTAAAAAATGCTTGCACTGTCTCAAAAACTGGTCGCAAAATGCAACCATTTGGTCGCAGTCTGGAGCCCTGCAGCCCCAAGAACCGTATTGTCAGAAGTTGTGAAATTTGGTACACTCTTTGGGGCCAGTTCCCTCATCAATTTCACCAAGTTTCATGTCTCCATTTCAAACCCTCTAGTGCCACCAATGGGTCAAAATTGAAGGTGTGTTTACACACGTTACTTTTGAACCACATGCCTAATTTTTGAAAATGAGGTATCGTTGTATTCCCTGGATCAAGACGAGTCAACTGGGTATGACTTCATACCCAGTTATTTAGATTTTCAGCTATTTTGAATTTGAAGGAAAAACGTTTTTTCACAACTCCTCCTCCATTTCCAATTATTTTTCAGAATTGCTACAGATGATCTTCAGACCGAGCATCACAAAAGTTATCATATTGATTTTTGAAATTGTTTGTTAGTAACAGCCAATCAAATTGAGCAACTGATCTGGAAAAAGGGAAGTGAGGTCAATTCTAAGCCAATCTTTGATGCATTGACTCCAAACTTGGTTTGGACTCAGGACCCTCTTATTAAGAGGTCTGACACAGGTAGGGTCATATGACCTCTAGGGGCCACTACAATAGGCAGGATTGTGTGTTGACCAATAACTGTTGATTTGTTTGTCTTATTTAAGTTATTACTTTGTCTTGTGAAATCTTAGTGGATCCCGTGTTTGAACACGTTAACTTGTGATACCAGCCAAATTGATGTGGCCGCCATTTTGAATGAATATAACGTTTTTTGCTACCTCTCCTATTAATTGTTGATTTTCGAAATTTCTATTTTGACCAAGAATGATGTAGCCTGGTCCTAACCAGACCCTCGTACGTTTCATTTGTACAGAGGGTCTGGGATCTCTCCATTGACAAACGTTAACTTCCTTGAAGGCGGGTCCTCTGTTGAAGTTTAAAACTATTGGATCCGCCCACAGCCACTCTGATTTGCCATAACCAATCGCAAGTGCTTGCCTTAGCCAACTCCTTCACCACTACTGTAACGGAGCTAGCTGCCGTAACTGGAAAATCTAACTTTTCCCGAACCCCCGTGGGGAGGAGGGCCACAACATCATGGCCACCAACAAAACTCAGCAAGGAATGTTCTTGCTCCATCTTTAACCTATATTCAGCAGCGTTGCCACAACCGCAGAATAGTTTCGCTCGCATCTTTCTCCGCCGCCATTACTGAACTACTCAAACAAGTGCACGACATTAACGTCATCGTTCACAGCCACTCCCTCTGTTTGCTCCCAGACCTAGTACAGAAGCAAAATCCAAATTGAGCGGAAGTACGTAGGAGGGCAGAGCCAGGCTAGAGATGATGTACCTAGGGCAGAAGAATAAAGGCTGATCGTGTAAGGCTATCAACCTGTCAAAGAAGGTCCTCAGGAGTGCTCCCTGCACTCCAAAAGACCTCAGTCTCTTCAGCAGGTAGAGTCTGCTCTGTCCCTTTTTGTAGACTGCATGAATGTGATCAGTCCAGTCCAGTTTGTTGTTCAAGTGAACACCCAGCTACTTATAAGAGCTCACAATCTCAATGACCATGGATGTTCACTGGAACCGGAGGAGAGTGTTAACCCCGGCAGAATCCACCACCAGCTCTTTGGTTTTGCCAGAGTTGATCTGGAGGCGGTTCTGCTGGCACCATCCAATGTAGTCCTGGTTCAGTTCTCTGTATTCCCTGTCATCACCGGCGGAAATTAGGCTGACGATTGCAGTCATCAGAAAACTTTTGCAGGTGGCAGTTAGTAGAGTTGAATCTGAAGTCTGAGGTGTAGATGGTGAACAGAAATGGAGCTAGAATGGTTCCTTATGAGGCCCCCGTGCTGCAGGACACCAGGTCGGACTCACACTCCCGTATCCGCACATACTGTGAACGGTTGGTGAGTTAGTCCAAGATCCATCCAGTGAGGTGGTGGTCCACTCTGGTCTGCTCCAGCTTGTCCCTCAGAAGTAAAGGCTGGATGGTGTTACAGTTTTTTTCAAATGCTTACACACAAATTCCTTATTTTTCACACAATTTCTGAAACCTGACACTCAAACACCAGAACCACACCTCAAATCTTCAAATACGCACATTTTGGCAACACTTTGTGCAAAACACACAATTCTCCACATAACACACAAAAAACAAGAAGCATCTTAATTTCCTTTTTCAAACACAACCAATCAAAATGCCAAACTAATTCTTCAGTGCCTCACACTAATTCCTCACATGTGCAAACACTCATTGCTTTCCTCAACACCAACCAATCATGGCTTTAGAATAGGCCTATAAATTGTCTAATTTGAGTCGATTGGTGGGTATAATTTGAACCTTTACTGTAGAAAGTGTACAGGTATGTAACAATATACAGTAATATACACATGTTCTAATGTGCACATACTAGTGATGGAAAGAAATGAACAAATCTTTTTTCGAGTCATTCGTTCATTTCAACGGGGGGGGGGGGCTATACGTCCACTGCAAACACGTATCATATTCTCATGTAGGTTAGTGCATGACGTGCACCAGCAGATACTATTTCAAAATAAATTCCTGCATTAAAATAATGTATCATGACAGTTTGTATGATTTGGTCATTTATTATCACACTAGCATTTAATTATCATGGCAAACAATTACACTGCACTAACCTGTAAGTGTAAATGTAAAGTGAAAATAACAAAACCAGTCAGTATGATGACTTGAGCGAATATCATTCACGCCCTACTAAAACAGCGGCCACGCGAAAGGGAATGAGGAAACTGTTTCCTCTACTAAAAACGTGCGGGTCACGTGTAAAAAGGATCCAAAGACTCGTAGAAAGACCGAGTCGGGAAATGAACGAATCATTTGTTTCCTGTAGCTACAGAGCCTATGCAGGTCACATGAAAAATGATCCAAAGTACACTGATGAACGAATAATTTCTGTTTACTTGGACGAGCCTATGCAACAGTCCCGATGTGCGGCCACGAGAAAATGAACGAATCAATCTTTGAGAGGACTCGTTACTCCCGAGTACTTGTAAGGATTCGTTCAAAATGAATGAATCGTTCACGAACGACACATCACTAACACATACTGTAATAGTTGGTTCAGCACAACACACGGTATACTACAAACAAACATATATTTTACGTAGCACCCATGCATCCATTGACTGCAATGCACTGCATGATTGGTCACAGTCTGGTGGATAACTGTATCATACTCTGCAACAGTACAGTGACTGTAAGAAGACATTCTGACAATATTGTAGAACATAGTATATATTACTGTATGCTACAGTTCATGGCACACACACACAGACACCATTTCGTAATCACCTTTTTCAAAATTACTGTAGGTTTGGTTTCTGTCCTACTACACTCTTTCTTTTGTACTTTGTAATACTGTATTCACAACCACAAATGCTTATAGTAAAAAAATTAGTTTGGTTTCAATCTTGTTTTTGTGTTAACGTAACATGAATTTTTCATCATCTCTGCCATTTTATATCTTGTAAAGAAATTTACAAATCAGCTCATGAAAGAAGAGCTTTAGGTTTTGAATAACTGTGTGTATATGATATGTCCAAAAATGTAATATAATGGCATAAGTGTTTGCAACATGAGACAAATGTGTGCTTTTGAGACGTGTTTGTGATATTTTGAATGCAGTGCTTCATTTTGCAAGAGAAGCGAGGCACTTAGCATTTTATGCGTGCAGTTCTTGGATTTGTATGTTAAGTTTTGAAAAAAAGAGGACAAGTAAAAAAATGTGTGTAAGCACTTGAAAAAAACTGTAAAGGCACTGGAGAAATCAAGAAACATGATTCTCACGGTGCTTCCAGCCTTTTCCAGATGAGAAAGGCATCTGTGTAGCAGGTAGATGACAGCATCATCCACCCCAATGCCAGATTGGTAGGCGAACTGAAGGGGGTCCAGAGCTGAGCTCACCAAGGGACGAAGATGTACAAGCCTCTCTAGCGTCTTCATCAGGTGGGATGTTAAAGGTCTTTGCACACTGGACGCGCCACGAATAAACGGCACGAAATTGCGAATAATTCGGATGAATTTTTCGGAAAATTTATGACGCGCCTTAACATGCACATCAAGCGCGACGCGATTTTGCAAATAAATTATTAAAGTTCTAAAATAATAACGGAAAAAACAGAAAAAAATTACTCAACATCAAGCGATGATGAGTTGGTGCTTCTTTTAATTAATAATAGAAAAATAAAACAAAATATCTGGGTACACCCGTTATTAACACGGAGAGGAGCACCTGGTTCCACTGCCTGGTTCAGGAGATAAAATTGTACCACAGCCGCTTCAAAGCGTACTTCAGGATGTCCGTCGGAAAATTTGAAACACTGCTGCAACAGCTGGCACCAAGCCTGAAGAAGCAGACGACGAATTTCAGAAAGCCAATTGACCCAGAGCATTGGCTAGCTGTATGTCTGAGGTAAGATGATCTTTTTAATTTAATTTTAGGAAAGTCCCGTTTATGAGTAGGCTAAACAGTTGTAGCTGTGCGTAATGAGCATTTGGTCCATCCCATTCTTGGGTACTATAGCCTGTAGCGCAGTAAAAAATAATTCAAAACGTCTGATCTCTCGTTAACATATGCACCCATCAGACACTTTGCTTGGTCAATAAACACCCATTTCTGTTGTATAGTCATTTTGTGCGCTCTGCAGGCAGCAAACTGCAACATGATGGTTTTCATTTTGTTTGAAGTCAAGTATTTAGCAATTCAGAATATGAAATACTTTTTTTCAATTTCTATGCAGATTTTTTATGCACTGGTGATAGTTACACCACAATTGCAGCAAGTTTTCGCTTAGGTAGCTCAACTGTGGCACAAATAGTGAGGGAAACCTGCAATTCCATCTTGAAAGAAGATTACATGCAATGTCCAAATAAGGATCTGTGGGTGAATACTGCTAGGAGATCTGAAGAGCGATGAATCTTTCCACATTGCATAGGTGCACTGGATGGGAAGCACATTGTGATCCAGGCACCTGCCAACTCAGGATCACAATTTCATAATTATAACGGCACCTTCTCAGTGGTCTTGCTTGCCCTGGTAGATGCAGACTACCGATTTCTGGCTGTTGATGTTGGAGGTTTAGGCAGCAACAGTGACGGAGGCATCTTTGCCTACTCTCAACTTACATTACATTACATTACATTTAGTCATTTAGCAGACGCTCTTATCCAGAGCGACTTACAGTAAGTACAGGGACATTCCCCCCGAAGCAAGTAGGGTGAAGTGCCTTGCCCAAGGACACAACATCATGTGGCACAGCGGGGAATCGATCCGGCAACCTTCTGATTACTAGCCCGACTCCCTCACCGTTTAGCCACCTGACTCCCAACAACAACAACTTGGCAAAGCCCTCCAGGCAGGTGACCTTGATGTCCCCCCACCAGCTCTCTTACCTTCTGCACCAGAGTTGGGACATGTGCCATATGTAGTGGTGGCAGACGAGGCCTTCCCAATGAAGCCCTACCTCCTCCGGCCTTATCTAGGGCGACACCTTCAAGAGGACATGAGTCTTCAATTACCGTCTCTCAAGAGCACGCCGTATAGTGGAGAACTGTTTTGGCATTTGCAACGCTGGAGGGTCTACTGTCCAAGACTGCAAGTGTGTCCTGATGCAGTAGACAGTATTGTGAAGGCAACATGCATACTCTCTACTCGCCAACTATCTGCATTCTGCTGAGGAGGGTCAGAATCCAGACAATGGGGAGTCAGCTGAAAATGATGGTGAAGAGAACATCCTAGATCCAATCAGGAACCTGCGGGGAAACGGCATTGGCAGAAGCCCTGCGAGCGCGGGATACCTTCCGTCACTACTTCATCTCGCCAGCCGGACAAGTGCCTGGGCAATATGCCCATGTACACCGTGGTTCTGCTGCCTAAAGAAAATGTATATCTGTCCTGATCAGTTCCTTAATTTTTTTTTATCCCAGTAGAGCATACAAATCAAAACTTTATTTTAAACATTTCACTGATTAATAGCCTATTTACACTTTTAAATGTTAACTTCTTTTTGTACAACCCATGTTTCTTGAACTTGCCTTACCACATGTTTTTCAGCCAATGCAAACCAATTTGTTGTTAAAATAATATTTTATTGAACAAATTCAACAATGGCAATAATACAACTTAAATAAATATGAAACATATAGCAGTACCATTACAAGGATGTACAATTTGTGTATGGCTGAGAATAAACAGCTCCAAACTCTGCCTCATGACACATCTCCTGCATCTTGAACTTAACCCAGGATTGCCTTTCTGGGGATAGACGTCTCATTGCAGGGGCTAAACTGAGTGACCCCATCTCTCTGTAGTGCTCTCTCTCTTTCTCTCTCAGCTTCTGACTTCTTTCTTCTTCAAGTAATCCTCCAGTATGCTGTCATTACTCTTCCTCTTTGCCTTGGCTGGCCTGGGAGCTACACTGCCCTACAAAGGCAAAAGACCGTAACTCACCGAAGTGTAGAACGGAGAAAAACGACTTCAAAGTTTTTGCACTTTCGAAGTAGTTGTCCTGCCAAATGTATTTTAGGTAGGACACTGGAAATCTAGCAGTTTGATGTTTTAGTGATTACACATTATCTAAATGAGAAATCTTTGAAATTGTTGATCTTAAACTGCACTTTTGACCCCTATTTTAAAGTTACAGTAGTATACTATAGTCTATCATAAGTGGTCATGCCAAGGCAAAATACAGTAACTTCCGTTTCTTCGCTCATTTAGGTGCTTATCACGATATAAACTCTGTATTTTATAAGCCAATGTAACATACACATGGATACCTGTCACAAGACTCACAAGACAAGAGTGTTTTTGATTTAACTGCCAGGGTAAGATACTTACAAACGACTCATGTTTGGGAGGTTTGGTGTTGAATGCCAGCGAGTAGGCTAGGCTAATGCTAGATGTGTTTGTTGTTGCTAGGTTACGTATTAGGTCAATTGAAACCGTAACTCCATTTGAACGTTTTTGAATGCCGCAAAACAAAGGCAAAGCACCGTAACTGATGTTACGGCATTCTGCATTGGCTTTCTAAAGCCAAAGCAGGCTTTTGGAAGTTACGGTGAAGACAACAACCTTATTTTCTCTGAAAAACAGACGAGTTCATTTAAGATATTTGGCCACATGATAAAGCAGACCTTAACTGTTCCGAAAATGAAAAAAAATCATTTTCGACAAAATAGAGGTTACGGTCTTTTGCCTTTGCACGGCAGTACAGCACTACCCTCTTGCTCACTTTCCTCTTGATCACACACCTGCTCTGCTAGCCCTGCATTCTCCAGCTCTTCAGTCATTCTTAAATATAATATGCAGGCCCTGTGTAGATACCATTTTTTCAAATTGAGCCTACCTCTTAATTGAAGTGGACTTGTCTAGGAAAGAAATTGCCTCCATATAATTCCATCTCTTTTTCTGTCTGTTACCTGCCTGGCCACTCTTCACATCTCCCTCCTCCCTCTTCTGTCTCACATAAGTGTCCCTCAAATTTTTCCACAACTTCTTTAATTCTTCAACTTACAAGTACAATTAGTAAAGTACAGTAGTAGTTATGCTGTAATGGTTAAACCCAGCAAACAACAACACCTAGCTAACTGACTACACTTAATAATACGGATTAAAGAGCACAATACAGCTCATTGTATAATAGCTAGTTTGTTTGGAAACGTTATCAAGCAAGATCATTTCTTGTCAGAATCTGAAAATAATTTTTCAACGTCCTTTTTTGGAATGAAGAAAAATATGGTATAGTTAACTTGAGCTAGCTATAACGGTAGCTAGCGTAGTGGGAAGTTTACACAAATACGTTTTACATTTGATGCTTGATATACACACACCATCGTCACACTGAATCTCCTGGGGGGTATTCCAGGTTAGCCTGGCTGCCAGCCCAACTTCTCCCCGCCCCCAAAAAAATTTGGTCGGGAAGTTGGGTCTGGAGGGTCTCGTATTGGGGACCAACTACAGAAAACCAGAATCTGGGCGAACCAATTAAATTGCCAGGGCGGGCTTTATACGATGATGGACAGATGATCAACAGTAACGTAATCACCCACGACACAAAAGAGCGCCTAAGTTGAATTCGTTTTGAACAAACATGGCTACTGCTGGAGATCTGGGATGTTATGATTCTGCCATCGAGTCTGTTTTAGAAGACATTGACAGCGCATTAATTTTGAAAGAGGAACAGAGAGACGCAATCAAGGCATTTGTCGATGGAAAATATGTTTTTGCCGTCCTTCCTACGGGAATCGGTAAAAGTTTAATTTCTGTTTAAACTCTGTTGCTCTGATTGGTTGTAGATCTATCCAATTGAGCGAAGAGGCATTTGTTTTCCAGGCTCGTTTGAAACACGCCTCGTAGTCAAAGCCCAACGGAGAGTTCTCAGACTCATATTCTGACTAGAATTATGAGTATGACAACGTCAGGCTAATTCCAGGTAGCGGGTTTAACAAACTCTGAGATCAACCCTGAACTCTGAGTTGAGTTACTCTAACATGGGAAACTCTGAAAATTTGGTTCCAGAAAAGCTAATATGAATTTAACTCAACTCGGAGTACGTCAACTCAGAGTTAAGCGCGGGCATGAGAACTATTAAAATCCAACATCAATGGAGCTCCGATTCTAGGATCCACCATGGCACACGCGAAAAAAAACGTTGCATACTCCACCAAACTTCAGATAGGCCTACAAGTTTTATTTCGTGTTTATGGTCGAGCACATATTCCAGGAAAAAAGCAACACGGCTGTAGCAGCGTATACAAGTGGCGTGGGAGACAATTGCTGCCGAGTCAAGGCATACATTTGAAGGTAATAGCCAGTCCATAAATTGAACATTTAACCCCTCTGTTTGTTAATATTACAGGAGAAAAAGTGTTCAATGTTTTATTAAATGTAAAAACATACTACGAACCGGTAACGCATATTTTGCTTAGGCTATACGCTTGTGATTGTAGCCTCGACGTCACCTTAGTTTTAATCATATTCGACATGATACTGAGTAAATATCAATTGGTGCCTATTTCAATTTGTAGTAGCAGTTTCCCCCAACAGAATGTTTTTCATCAAAAGATGATGATGATGATTAAGATGACGAAGAGACATTGACTGCTGCCGCAGAAATGGATGCAGAGAATTATGTATGTAGCTACTGGTAGTTCTCTCAACATCTACTTTTATTTACAGGCTTGAACGGAATTGTCAGTTACACTAACATTGTGAGAATAATTAATATCAAAAAAACGATTTGCACATTCTGATCCTGTTGAACAGAGCATGGATGCTGAACACAGTGAGATGTTCATTTAATGGCGAGTGATTTTGCATGTGGAACTGTGAAATGTAGCTAATGTAATCTCATGTATACCCAGTTACAAGTAAATGAGTTGTACAAATTGCACCTCATGAAGAAAGTGCCAAAAACTGACCAAGAGATGGTGTAGGCCTACTTAAGGTAGAAGAATAACGGCTAATCTCCAAAAAGATGTACAGGAACACCAGTTACGGGAGGATGCATGGTCACAGGTGATGTTAATTGTTGGAACAATAAACTACATTAATATTAATTGTTGAATTTGCTGAATTTCTATTTTGACCAAGAGATGTTGTACATAGGGCAGAAGAATAAAGGCTGATCTTGTAAGGCTATCCACCTGCCCCCACCTCTCATTTGGTAAAATATGGAGTTACTGGATGGAGTCTCAACCTGATGGCTCTCACATCTTTGTAACTTACTGTTGCATTGCTAGACATGTTGATAAGTAAGGGTCAAGATTCTGGTGTGATTGTAGTTGTTCTTGGGTATAAAAGGAATTGTGAAGCATTGTTCTGTGGATTCTTGATCTCCTGAGACCTTCTCCTCAGCTCTGGCTTGGCCTAGGCCTACTCCTTCTTCCTCACCTCATGCTTTCTATCTCTGGTTTACAATAATCATGGTAGAGTAGGCATAATAGTTAACTGAATTGATTGCATTCATTTGCAATATGATAAAATGATATTATTTAACCTTAATTTGATCATTCTTGCTCTGATTTAACCCAAAGAGTCAAATAACTGTAATTCCATTGGTATTGGCACTATTTGGTTAATGTTAATACACTGTTCAGTTTCCCATCTTCCTTCAAACCAAAGGGGAATTAGTTTTGGTTGTTTGGCCAATATATTGACCCCCAACAATGTTGAAATAATAGATTTGCTGAAATAACAGTTACAGGACGGTAGCCTACATCATGTACATTGTAGGAATCATATGAATCATGTAAATTGTAGGAACAATAGCCGATAGAAATAGGCTACTAATTGTTGGATTTCTATTTGTAGGCAATTCTGAGTGCAAATCCACGGCGAGTAACACTATGATGAAGACCCTAGGGCTGAGAACGTTGCTAAAATAAATTACAGATTGTGACAGGAAACGGTAACGTTAACTTAGGTATTCATCAGGGAATTAAAGTACACCAAACCGCAGTCTTAAAATCGTCTCCCGGCGTATAACTAAGCGATTTACATTTTGTTTGAGATCGCTCGGCTGAACCAGGAAATGATATGCCGTGTCTGCCAACACTATCAGGCTAAGAAAGTGGGAGGGGATCCGTAGAAATGCAGAGTTTCGCATGGAAAACCTGCTAGCGAGCAGGTTAGTTTCAAGGAGTAAGTTACCATGGAAACTTACCAAAAGGTTTAGTTACCTCTCTTTCTGGAACGTGGAACTCGGAGTATGCCTCTTTTCAGGGTTAAACAACTCAAAGTTTTCATTAAACCCGCTACTTGGAATACCTCCCTGTGCTATTACTCTCCATACGTTGTCTTTATTATCGTTGTCCTTGTAGTTATTTTCTCTTTTATCAAATAGTACCGGGTGCTGAGAAACAAACACAATCATCCGGTCCGCCATGATGAATGTTTTGACTATGTGACGTGATCAACAATATGTGTTTTGATTGGTCAGATGTGAACATGTCAATGCAAAACTTCAGAAAAATCAACCTTGGTTCGAAAAAATTAATGCCGCAAAATCGCTCAGAGAAATAAAGTCTCTAGTGTGCAAGCTTGCATTGACTACATACAGGTTCGAAACGTATTCATAATTTGCTAATTAATAGCACAAAACATTTTTGTCCAGTGTGCAAAGACCTTAACGCCACCGGTCTGAAGCTGTTTAAGTCCTTGGGTCGTGGGGTCTTTGGGACTGGTACCACACAGGATGTTTTCCACAGCTGTGGTACTTTCCCCAGCTTCAAGCTCAAGTTAAAGACGTGCTCCATTATCCCGCACAGCTGGTCAGCGTTAGACCTGAGGAACCTTGAGCTGAGCCGTCCGGACCCGTGGCCTTCCTCACCTTGATCCTTCTCAGTTCGTTCCTCACCTGGTCAGTTGTGAAGGACAAGTTGGGGGAGGTCGGCTGAGTGCTGTGGGTTGTTGGAAGGGGGGTGGGGCGCCGTTCGTGTAGAGTGGTGTATGAGGAATGGGGGAGGGGCAAGTGCTGTGGGGAAGGGGGTAGAGGAGAGGAGGGGCAATCCACAGGGGGGTGCAGCAGCAGAGAGGACTGGATGGGGGGGTGGGGTGGATTGTTGATCGAATCTGTTGAAAAATAAGTTCAGGTCATTTACCCACTTCTGGTACCCCATAGGCTGTTGGTTGGGCCCCTTGTATCCAGTGGCGTGTTCAGGGAGTGGCCTAGGGTGGCACGGGCCACCCCTGAAATCTGATTGGCCACCCCAATATCCTAAAATATGATTGGCAATATGCCCAGTCAGTAGCGGGCCACCCCTTGTGCCACCCCTATCAAAAATGTCTGGACACGCCCCTGCTTGTATCCAGACAGATCTTAAGGCTCTTCCAGACCCCGCTGCAGAGCCGCGTTTGTGCAATGGGCAGGAGGAGCTGCTGCCCCGGGCCCCGGCCACTAGGGGACCCCGGCACGGGAGATAAAAAAATAAAAAATAATAATAATAATTTACCCACCCGTAGTAAAGTCCACGTTCTCTTAGCGTCACGTGTCGTTGCTGGTATCAAAGCATGCAAGACAACAATGGCTTCACATGAAGGTGATGTCAAACGATTTTGAACTGCGCCAATTTGACTTCAACAATTAGATTCGTGACTTTGCCTTCAAAAAAAGTAGACGAGTGGACTTAAACTAGTCCCACACTGATTATCTAGCCTATGTTTTTTTTATCAGTAGGCGGCCACAGCCTGATAATTAAATTATTCAATCGAGTTGTTTGTAAATATGTGTTCGCTGGGCTGTGTGTGTGCACGCTAGACTGCATGTTCCAATGTATTTTGACATTGTGGCTGGCTAGGGGTGCGTGTTACAATGTATTACAATCAGTGGCGATTTCTTTAACCTGGCCCTGCCCCGCCGATGTTGTTCTGCTGCAGCTGGCCTTCCATCTTCGTCCTGTAGACTTTTCCCCTCCGTGATCCTCCTCCTCAGCTCCCTCTGCCTTTAGCTCCTCCTTGTTGTTTCCTGATCTAAAGACCCTCTTCTTCTCCTTGAGGAGGGCCTTTATTTCAGGAGTTATCCATGGTTTGCTGTTAGAGAAACACCTTACAGTCCTGGAGGGTACGATGTTCTCCGTACAGAAGTTAATATAGTCCGTTATGCAGTGAGTGAGACCATCGATGTCCTCCTCATGGTCATCACTGAATACTTCCCAGACAGTGGAGTCAAAACAGTCCTTCAGAGCCTCCTCGGCTTCCGCGGACCATCTTTTCACTGTGCAAGTCACAGCTGGCTGGAAGGTGCACTAGGTTGTGGTCAGGTCTTCCCAGGGGAGGGAGAGGTGATGAAGAGTAGGCCTCCTTGGTGTTGGCATAGAAGAGGTCAAGTGTCTTATTGTCTCTGGTGTGGCATGTGACATATTGGGTGAATGTGGGTAGAGCGGAAGACGGAGGGCCATGATTAAAGTCACCAGAGAGAAGGAGGAGTGCATTTGGGTGTTGGGACAGCAACCTGCTTGTCACCAAGTGGATGACGTCACAGGCCGCTTCAGCGTTAGCAGCAGGGGGAACATACGCCGCTATCGTTATAACATGCGAGAATTCCCGTGGTAGGTAGTTTGGCCTCATACTAACGGCTAACAGCTCAATGTCCTTAGTGCAGGTCTGCTCCTTTACAGTGATGTGCCCTCGCCTGGCTGCCAGCCCAACTTAGCCCCGAACACCAAAAAATGTGGTCGAGAAGTTGGGTCTGGGGTCGCTAGTTTGGGGAAAAAGTATGTCCGAACACGAGCTGGTTGGACCAATCAAATTGTCAGGGCGGGCTTTATACGATGGTGGACAGATGATCAACAGTAACGTAATCAACCACGTCACCAATGAGCGCTAGGGTTGAATTTGTTTTCAACAAACAACATATTACGTTGCTCTGATTGGTTGTAGGTCTATCCAATTTAGCGAAGAAGCATTTTTTTCTGGGTTTGGTTGAAACACGCCCCATACTCACAGCCCAACGGAGCGCTTTCAGACTCATATTCTGAGTAGAATTATGAGTATGACAACGTCAGGCTAGATGTGCCCAGGGCTACACCATCTATCATTAACAAACACTGCCAAACCTCCTCCCTTCCTTTTCCATCTCTCCGTTGTCCTGTCCGCCCGTACGATACGGAACCCGTCCAGTGTAAAGGCCGATTTAGGGTTCTCCGTTTTCCAAAAAACGGACACATGGGAACGCCCTCGCCTACGTGAAAATGCTCTCTCCGAGCTCTCCGAAAGCCCTCGGAGAGCCCGGGGAGCTTGACGTGCACCTTCAACATTTTCTAACTATCCGTCCTAATTTTGGATAGTTACGGATACCCCCTTGGCTGTGATTGGTCAGTATTAAGAACCGCTTGCGTCAGGGGCGAGGTTGCCATGATAAACAGGAAAAACAGAATCCTTTGACCGCCATTGCTGTAAGTTTTTACAATTCATATTTCAGCTAAACAGTACTTGTAAATAAGCATCTGAATTAAAATCAGTTGCTGAAAATGTGCGTATTTTATTGATGAAACGGCGAATTTATAAATTTGCTCAGACTTCTTGATAACCTATTTAATAAACACTCGACAACGACTTCCACACAAAGACGGTTTCTGTAAGGTCATCTTTGACAAAAAAAAACGTTGCACCACCTACTCTTCTGGCGGTGAATTGTTTTCAGCACCCACAGCCTACGGAGAACCATAAACAATGTCTATCCATCCGTATCCGTCCACCCGCCCATCTGTAAACAGAGTCGGAGTAGCATATTGCGGCCTTTACATGCATGTCCGCAGTTATCTCCGTTAGCCATGTCTCCGTAAACACCATATGGCTACACTCCCGGGAGTCCCTTCGGTGGTGAGTAAGCGCTGATAACTCATCCATCTTGTTGAGGAGAGACCGTACGTTTCCCATGATGATGGAGGGGAGGACGGGTTTAAAACGTATCCTCCTGGCTCGACATTTTGCCCCCGCCCGTCTCTTTCTCCTTAGCTCATGGGCAACCTCATGTCTTTCCTTAGCTAGCAGCGCCGCTGTGTCCCAGTATGCTAACAGCTGATCCCTGGCGTAAACAATGTAACCATGGCTGCATGCTGGGTCCCCAAACACGGTGGTAAAAAGTTCAATAAACATCAAAAAGACAGCGACAAACTCGGCGAGTCTAGCTGCCATAGTGCACTACAACAATGTACAGATAAAAAGTAGCAAAGTAACAATAAATATATATGTGAGATAACAATGGTTTGTGCTCGCTGAAGGCCAGCACACCCCAATAACATAACAGAGAAGCTCAGTGGCGAGCAGAAGCTGTAAAAGGCTGCCACTCGTGCGGCGCCATGGTAACCAATGAAGATGAAGAGACATTGGCCGGGTTTCCCAGATTCGTTAAGAAGCTCTTAACGCTAAGAGCGTCTTAAGAATGTTTTAAGGGCGCTCTAGAACGCTCTTAGAACGTTCTTAAGAAGATCTTAGCGTTAAGAGCTTCTTAACGAATCTGGGAAACCCGGCCAGATTCTGCATCCCTATCTGCGACTGTTGCCGCAGATAGGGATGCAGAGAGGCATACATGTATGGTAGCTACTGGTAGTTCTCTCCCCATGCACTTTAATTTACAGTCTTATGTGGAATTGTCAGTTTTTTATGTACACTGAAGTGATGAGAATAATGAATGGAAAAACAAATCACACATTCTGAACCTTTTGAACAGAGCATGGATGGGCATTGCCAGGACCACCTCCTGGTAATGCACATCCAGTGCATGATGGGGGTCCCATCAGCCTGCAGAGCTGCACACAGTTCATTTAATGGCAGGTGAATTCTGCATGTAGAACTGTGGAATTTAATGTAATCTAATGTATTCCCAGTTACCAGTAAATAAATTGTACAAACTGCATCTCATGAAGCAAGTGCTAAAAATTTACCAAGGGATGGTGTACTTAGGGCAGAAGATTAGGAAGGCTGATCTTGAAATGTATTTGCTGGAACACAAGTTACAGGTGGGTGCATGGTCACAGGTGAATAGTGTTAATTGTAGGAACAATATATAAATACTCATTGTTGGATTTCTGTTTGTTCAAGTTCAAGTCTTTATTGTGAGATGCACAGAACAATGCAAAGTCAGACTGGGCACTGAAATTCATAGGCAAAGACAATGCAAAGCAACCTGGCATATCATAACATAAGTGGTACGTCTGGACCAGCAGCTCCCCGTCGACGCTCGGATTTGCCAGTACTAAAGGCGGCGCTGTCCAGTGCATTACGCGCCATTGCGCACACCTGTGTTTCTTTTTGCTCACCTGTTTCTGATTATCGTTAGTAGAGTATATAACCTGGGTTTTTGTTTTACTTGGTTGTCGGTTAATATGCGTTACATTGTCCTGCCGCATCTAGCGTCAGAGATTATCGTTTGTGATTCAGATTATGGGCCTCCGTTGTTGTGAATCCCTGGAAGGTTATTAAAAGGACCATCAAATCTGCACTTGCCTCCTCATTCCTGCAAATACCGTAACAATAAGTACTCTGAATATAGAATACACCTATGATAAGCAAAAATATAATAAACCTCCTAAATATACAAAATAATATACAATACAGTAGGGGTGGAACGGTACACTGAAGTCACGGTTCGGTTCATACCGCGGTTCAGACATCATGGTTCGGGTACGAGTTCGGTACAATGGAGGGAAAAGCAAAACAAACCAGGTTCCTCTACAAGTGAATACTGGCGCATTGAAGATTACATGTAAATTCCGATTGCGTCATTTTTTTGGCCCCATTTGTATGTGTATCTAAAGGTTGGTTAAGCACTGTAGGGAGGACAAGTTGGACAGTTTTTGAACTTTCCAAAATCATCAGGGAATGTAACTCCACACTTCACAACATTCTTTAAGCGAGTGTTTGATGGTGACTCAGGTCCGGTGCTAGAGATTATAAACATCCCTTAGAACTGGCGTTTTCCCAGATGCCTTCGAAACAGCTGTTGTAAAGCCTATTAAAGAAACCCAAATCGGATAACAGTATACTTAGTAGTAAATTACAGACCAATATCAAATCTTACATTTAGCAAACGCTCTTATCCAGAGCGACTTACAGTAAGTACAGGGACATTCCTCCGAGGCAAGTAGGGTGAAGTGCCTTGCCCAAGACACATCATTTGGCACGGCGGGGAATTGAACTGGCAACCTTCAGATTACTAGTCCAATTTCCTAACCGCTCAGCCACCTGACTCTCATTGATCTTCAATGTATTAGTGAAGTATTGGAAAAGATAGTATTAGTCCAATTAAATTCCTTTCTTGAAGAAAATAACATCTTGGAAGTCTCTGTTAGGTTTCAGAAAATATCACAGTACTGAAACTGCTCTCACCAAAATAATTGAGACCTCTGACTAAACTCTGATGCAAATAAAGTCTCTATCCTTATCCTGTTAGATCTCAGTGCAGCATTTGATACCATTGATCACGACATCCTAATCAATAGACTGGAAAACCTTATTGGGTTAACGGATAGTGTATTAAACTGGATGAAATCATATATCAGAGGAAGGAAGCCTTATGTTAGTTTAGGAGACCATATGTCTTAAGAAACATGAGAACTGTTACGGGGTTGCTCAAGGAAGCTGCTTAGGTCCATAACTTTTCTCGTTGTATGTTATCACTCAACTTTCTTCAATGAAATGAAGACAAAACTGAAGTCCTACTATGTGTCCCCAAATCCAAAAGAGAGATGCAAACTAAGAATCCAGGATGTTTAGTTTGCATCTCTTAAGTCTGTGTAATCCTGGACTCTGATTTTAATTTCAACTCTCACATTAATAAAGCGATCAAAACTGCTTTCTTTCACCTCAGGAATATAGCGAAGGTACGACCATTCATAAACCAAAATTATGCAGAGAAGTTAATTCATGCTTTTATATCCAGCCGGCTGGACTACTGTAACGCACTTTTTGCTGGTCTTCCCCAAAAAAACACTGAAAGACTACAGCTCATTCAAAATCTGCAGCTAGATTATTAACCAAAACTAAAAGGAGAGAACACATTAGTCCTGTCCTAGCTACTTTACACTGGCTCCCTGTTACCTTCAGAATTGACTTTACGGTACTTTTCCTCACATTCAAAGCTCTAAACGGACAAGGACCTAGCTACTATGCAAACTCTCTTAATAACTACACACTAGTTAGAACACGATGATCATCAAATGCAGGCCTATTAGAGGTCAGCAGAAGCAGTCATAAGAAGATTGGTGATGCGGCCTTTGTCAATTACGCCCCAAAACTATGGAACACATTATCCATAAATATTAGGGAAGCAAACACGGTAGAATTTTCAAAAGACAGCTTAAAACCTATCTTTTTACCAAAGCATGTAACTAATTTTATCTCAGAAGGGTTTTATTACTTTTATTAGTTGTTTTGTTGTTTTTATTGATTGTTTGGATCCCCGCAAAGATTGCGGCCTGTGTTTTGTTACATTTTACTTATATTGGGAAACCATAAAGACTGTGGCTCGAAATACCGCAAAGACTGTGGCTTGTAATCAAAAGGCTTGAGCAACATAAGTTCTGGACTGCTCTGCAAAAGGTCTGAGATTATGTGTTTGGGATTTGAATCAAAAGGCTTGAGCAACATAGGTTCTGGACTGCTCTGCAAAAGGTCTGAGATGTTCTGGATTACCGCAAAGACTGCGGCCTGTGTTCAGAAGGGTTTTATTTAGTGCTGTCAGTTAAATGCGTTATTAACGGCGTTAACGCAAACCCATTTTATTGGCGTTATTTTTTTCCCGCGAGACTAACGTTCTTTTTGGCCTAGCAAATGTTGACGATTTTTCACATGCTGTTGCAACAACTACTGATTTGAGAAAAACTACAACACCTCACCGGATCTAGCTAGACCGGAAACAAAAAAACAGGCACCCCGCACACACTTGTTTGGGCTAGCTGGCCGGCTAAAGAGTAGTAGGCTAACATTACGTTTAGAGTGGATAGCGAGCGTGAGACGCCGAAATGGATGCCAATTAGATTCTGAATGGAAAGGTTACTTAAAAAAAGTTGCCAAATGGTTCCATTGACAAGACCAAATTGTTCTGTGAGTTTTGTCGTTGTGAACTGAGCTATCATCCTAGCACGTCCAGTCTGAGATACCACTTGATGGCCAAGCACACAGCTGATGCGAATTCTCCGCCCCCTCGTCAAAGCCAGTCAATGTTGCAATGTTGTTTTAAAAAATAAAATAAGCATTTGCACTAACTAAGCAATCCAATCCACGTTTCCATGTTGATAATAGCATTTAAATGAGAAAAAATAATGGAACAAAAAGAAATCAAGGGACATTTAGAATAGAAAAAAATGTGTGATTAAATGCGATTAATCGCGAGTTAACTATGACATTAATGTGATTAATCGCGATAACAATTTTAATCGTTTGACAGCACTAGTTGTATTACTTTTATTACTTATAATATTGTTTTTATTGATTTTCTGTAAAGCACTTTAAGCCGCAATTCTTGTATGAAATATGGTTTGTAAACAAGTCTTCGAAAGATTCGTAATTCTGAAAGTTGTAAACAACTTCTTACATGATTACATTTGGAAGAATGTTAATATATATGTAATAATTAACTAAATGCAAAGTGAGTGAAGAAAAATATATCAAATATATCAAATCAATATCTGCAACATTGAGATCAGGGCTCTGTGGGGGCCATACCATTGCTTTCAGGACTCCCTTTTCTTCTTTACGCTTAAGATAGTTCTGAATGACTTTTGATGTATGTTTGGGGACGTTGTCATGCTGCAGAATCAATGTTGGGCCAATCAGATGCCTCCCTGATGGTATTGCATGATGGATAAGTATCTGCCTGTATTTTTCGGCATTGAGGAGACCCTCAATTCTGACTGAATTCCCAACTCCATCTGCAGAAATCGATCTTGAGCCCTTCGGTGAACAAACTGCCTTCTGCTACAGCCAGATATTTCAAATATTGACTCATCAGTCCAGCACCTGCAGCCTTTTTCTGCCCACCGGTGTTTTCATGCATAGTTGAGTCGCTTGGCCATCTTTCCATGTCGGAGACATGGTTTTTTGGCAGCAAGTTTTCCATGAAGGCCACATCTGACCAGACTTCTGCAGAAAGTAGATGGGTGTACAAGGTCCCACTGGTTTCTGCCAGTTCTGAGCTGATGGCACGGGAAGTAAGCATGATGTGTCTTTCGTCTATTGCAGTAAGTTTCCTTGGTGCATACAGTCCTAAATGTTGCCTGTTTCTTTGTGCTTCAAAAGAGCTTGGACAGCACATCTGGAAACCCCTGTCTGCCTTGAAATGTCTCAGAGAGACCTTGCTGATGCAATACAACTTGTATCTTGTTGCTGTGCTCAGTCTTGCCATGGTATTTAACTTTGGACAGTAAGCTATCTTCAGCAACCTCACCTTGTTAGCTGAGTTTGGCTGCTACTCATCCAGTTTGTATTATCCTACACAGCTGTTTTTTTCAATTAATGATTGTTTTTCAAATTACATATTGAATTGATAATCATTAGTACCTAGAGAAATGTATGCAGTTTTGAACGCAAAGGGTGGTCACACCAAATGTTGATTCGATGTGGATTTTTCTTCTGTTCACTCACTATTTAGTTAACTGAGTTAACTGAACAATGTGATATATCTTTATAATATCCATTCACTTGTTGTGAAAGTTGTTGACCAAAGTCTCAAAGTTGAGGTCTCTTGTGGTGTTGGCCTTAGCTAGATTATACAACTGTAGTTACGGTCTTGTTGCGCA
The DNA here is from genome assembly GCF_021917145.1 of Hypomesus transpacificus. Classification (NCBI taxonomy): domain Eukaryota; kingdom Metazoa; phylum Chordata; class Actinopteri; order Osmeriformes; family Osmeridae; genus Hypomesus; species Hypomesus transpacificus. The sequence continues at coordinate 923,505 of NW_025814037.1, read as the reverse complement.
ATTTAAAGTGAATAGTCTCTAATATTACTCTCTATCTAGTCGGGAGCCATCATGACGGTTTTGGCTGCAGTCTGTATCAAGATGCCGGAGGCCAAGCTTGCCATAATCTTTCTCCCCATGCTGTCTTTCACTGCAGGAAATGTAAGTGAATACTTCCTCATTAAAACTCCATGACCCTTGATATAAACCATTAATATAAATGATTAAGGCAACATGTGAGAGGAGTGTTTCTTGTCTCTGAACAATTGTCCACTGTTGTCAGGCATTGAAAGCAATTGTGGCAATGGACACAGCTGGAGTGCTTTTAGGATGGAGGTTCTTTGACCACGCTGCTCATTTAGGGGGAGCACTTTTTGGCATGTAAGGAACATCTTTTCCTGTCTATGTACTTGACAGTTACTCAAATCTGTACATATTTCTCATCTTTTCCTTAATTTTTTTCTCCCTACAGATGGTACATTATGTATGGTCATGAGCTAATATGGAAGAATCGGGAGCCCTTGGTGAAGATCTGGCATGACCTGCGGACCAAGGGTCCCGGAGGGGGAGCAAATGGAGGAGGCTCACTATAGATTTAATTTGTATAGACTGGACCACAAACATCTGTTCACATTTACAGATGCATTTAATACATATAAAAGCCTTCCCTATCATATCCTCTTAAACACCATACTGTTGTCTGACATACATTCTTACAGTCCATATTCTTGAGTACTCATGTTTGGGAAAATAACTTGGATGTTTTTAAAGGCTGTATGTGATCATCCTTGTAGCTCCATATATTAAAATGATAATGTATAAAGTATCTAGGGACTCCACCACCAAATTTGTTTAAAGGGAAGAGGAAACCTTGGTCTATTATGTAATAATCAGTATCCGAAGTAATTAATTATTTAAAAAAAGAGCAGATCAGATAACATGAGGGACAATGCAAGTAATATTATACACAATGATTTATTTAAGAAATTGTAATTATATAATGTACAATACTAAATAACTTATGGGTTAGTCTTGAATTTGAATAGCAATATGAACAACGGGATACACAATGGATATGTGAAGAGCGCGTGGGTAGGGGGAAGGGAGAGAGATGGGCCTTGTTGGAAACAAATCTAGCAGTAACGGTAACCCTAACAAAAGTTAAGTTATTTTACTAGTAATTTAAATCAAACAGACAATTTATACCACAAATTACACTGCCTTTAACGTCGTTGAGTTTTATTACAACAGAAAACTAACGGAAAGACGTGTGGATTTAGCAATGTTTGTTAGCTCGTTGCTGTCATGGATCAACTGAAGCCTCCTGCGGAATTGAAGCTTACTGGCAATGTTGAAGACCAATGGAAGCGTTGCAAGCAGCGTTTCAGTCTCTACCTTATGGCAATAGGCATGGGCATCAGCAGCATTTTGGGAGTGGGGGGACACACATTTTGTCTGGGGGTTTGTCCCACAGAACTTTTTTAAAGATGTAGATGCAATTTCCCGCATTCTGGTGCATTTACCACAACTATTATTACCATAGTTGTTATACATATACTGAGGGGCTGGACATTAAAATATTTTGAAAACTAAACTCCCCCCCCCCTCCTTGAGTCACCACCTTACCGCGGTGGAGGGGTTTGCGTGTCCTAGTGATCCTGGAAGCTATGTTGTCGGGGGCTTTATGCCCCTGGTAGGGTCACCCAAGGCAAACAGGTTCCAGGTGAAAGACCAGACAAAGCGTGGCTCAAAAAACCAACCATGAAGAAAAACAACAATGGTTCTCAGTTGCCCCTGCCCGGAAGCGGGTCACCGGGGCCCCCCCCTGGAGCCAGGCCTTTTCCCATGGGGCCCGGTCGGGCACAGCCCGAAGAGACAACGTGGGACCCTCTTCCAGTGGGCTCACCATCCGCAGGAGGGGTCATGGGGGTCGGGTGCAGTGTGAGACGGGCGGCCGCCGAAGGCGGGGGCCTTGGCGGTCCGATCCTCGGCTGCAGAAGCTAGCTTTAGGGACGTGGAACATCACCTCGCTGGCGGGAAAGGAGCCTGAGCTGGTGCGCGAGGTAGAGAGTTTACGGCTAGATATAGTCGGCCTCGACGCACAGCATAGGCTCCGGAACCAGTCTCCTTGAGAGGGGCTGGACTCTCTTCCACTCTGGAGTTGCCCTTGGTGAGAGGCGTCGAGCTGGGGTGGGAATACTTGTTTCCCCTCGGTTCGGCGCCTGTACATTGGGGTTCACCCCGGTGGACGAGAGGGTAGCCTCCCTCCGCCTTCGGGTGGGGGGACGGGTCCTCACTGTCGTTTGTGCTTATGCACCAAACGGCAGCTCAGAGTACCCACCCTTTTTGGAGTCTCTGGGGGGGGTGCTGGAAAGCGCTCCTCCCGGGGATTCCCTCGTCCTCCTGGGGGACTTCAATGCTCATGTGGGCAATGACAGTGAGACCTGGAGGGGCATGATTGGGAGGAACGGCCCCCCCAATCTGAACCCGTGTGGTGTTTTGTTGTTGGACTTCTGTGCTAGACACGGCTTGTCCATAACGAACACCATGTTCAAGCATAAGGGTGTCCATATGTGCACCTGGCACCAGGACACCCGAGGTGTCAGTTCGATGATCGACTTTGTAGTCGTGTCGTCGGACTTGGGGCCGCATGTCTTGGACACTCGGGTGAGGAGACGGGCGGTGCTGTCAACTGATCACCACCTGGTGGTGAGTTGGCTTCGATGGTGGGGGAGGACGCCGGTCAGGCCTGGCAGGCCCAAACGTAATGTGAGGGTCTGCTGGGAACGGCTGGCGGAACCCTCTGTCAGAAGGAGCTTCAACTCCCACCTCCGGGAGAGCTTCGATCATGTCTCGGGGGGAGCCGGGGACATTGAGTACGAATGGGCCATGTTCCGGGCCTCCATTGTTGAAGCGGCTGACCGGAGCTGCGGTCGCAAGGTGCATGTCGCGGCGGTAACCCTCGGACCCGGTGGTGGACTCCGGAGGTGAGGGATGCCGTCAAGCTGAAGAAGGAGGCCTATCGGACTTTATTGGCTGGTAGGACTCCAGAGGCAGCTGATGTGTACCGGCAGGCCAAGCGGAACACGGCTTTGGCGGTCGCGGAGGCAAAAACCCGGGCATGGGAGGAGTTCGGTGAGGCCATGAAGAATGACTTCCAAACGGCTTCAAAAAGGTTCTGGACCACCATCCGGCGGCTCAGGAGGGGGAAGCAGTGCTCTGTCAACACTGTATACGGTGGGGATGGTGCGCTGCTGACCTCGACGGGGGACGTCCTGGATCGGTGGAAGGAATACTTCGAAGACCTCCTTAATTCCACCAACACGCTTTCCGACGTGGAGGCAGAGTCTGGGGACATCGGTGGGGGCCCTTCTATCTCTGGGGCTGAGGTCGCCGAAGTGGTTGAAAAGCTCCGCGGTGGCAGGGCCCCTGGGGTGGATGAGGTCCGCCCGGAGTTCCCTAAGGCTCTGGATGTTGTAGGGCTGTCTTGGTTGACACTACTCTGCAACATCGCGTGGACATCGGGGACAGTGCCTCTGGACTGGCAGACCGGGGTGGTGGTTCCCCTCTTTAAAAAGGGGGACCGGAGGGTGTGCTCCAACTTTAGGGGGATCACACTCCTCAGCCTCCCTGGGAAAGTCTATTCAGGGGTCCTGGAGAGGCGGGTCCGTCGGATTGTCGAACCTCGGATTCAGGAGGAGCAATGTGGTTTTCGTCCTGGCAGTGGAACAGTGGACCAGCTTTATACCCTCCGCGGAGTCCTGGAGGGTACATGGGAGTTCGCCCAACCAGTCTCGATATGTTTTGTGGATTTGGAAAAGGCGTTCGACCGTGTCCCTCGGGGGCTCATGTGGGGGGTGCTCCGAGAGTACGGGGTACCGGATTCCCTGATCGGGGTGGTCCGGTCCCTGTGCGACCGGTGCCAGAGTTTGGTCCGCATTGCCGGTAGTAAGTCAAACTTGTTTCCGGTGAGGGTTGGACTCCGCCAGGGCTGCCCTATGTCACCGATTCTGTTCATTACCTATATGGACAGAATTTCTAGGCGCAGCCAGGGTGTTGAGGGGGTCCAGTTTGGTGACTTCAGGATCGGGTCGCTGCTTTTTGCGGATGATGTGGTCCTGTTGGCTTCATTGGGCCGTGACCTTCAGCTCTCACTGGAGCGGTTCGCAACCGAATGTGAAGCGGCTGGGATGCGAATCAGCACCTCCAAATCTGAGGCCATGGTAATCGACCGGAAAAGGGTGGAGTGCCATCTCCGGGTCGGGGAGGAGATCCTGAACCAAGCTGAGGAGTTCAAGTATCTCGGGGTCTTGTTCACGAGTGAGGGAAGAATGGAGCGCGAGGTCAACAGGCGGATCGGTGCAGCGTCCGCAGTGATGCGGGCTCTGCATCGGTCCGTCGTGGTGAAGAAGGAGCTGAGTCGAAAGGCGAAGCTCTCAATTTACCAGTCGATCTACGTTCCTACCCTCACCTATGGTCACGAACTATGGGTAGTGACCGAAAGAACGAGATCGCGAATACAAGCGGCCGAAATGAGCTTTCTCCGCAGGGTGTCTGGGCTCTCCCTTAGAGATAGGGTGAGAAGCTCGGTCATCCGGGAGGGGCTCAGAGTAGAACCGCTGCTCCTCCGCGTCGAGAGGAGCCAGCTGAAGTGGCTCGGGCATCTGATTAGGATGCCTCCTGGACGCCTCCCTGGTGAGGTGTTCCGGGCACGTCCCACTGGGAAGAGGCCCCGGGGAAGACCCAGGACACGCTGGAGGGACTATGTCTCTCGGCTGGCCTGGGAACGCCTCGGGATCCCCCAGGAAGAGCTGGTGGAAGTGGCCGGGGGGAGGGAAGTCTGGGCCTCCCTGCTTAGGTCGCTGCCCCCGCGACCCGATCCCCGGACAAGCGGCAGATGACGGACGGACTAAACTTCCCAATAAGCAATGGGAAATCTTCAACTACCTGTCACCTTTCAGCACTCACCTCAGCAACAGAGCTGTCTCCACTGCCCCTGCATGCTGCCCCTGCCTCTGACTCACTCTCAATCTCAACCACCTAGGCTATATCAGGAGACATGGAGATGCATTCTTTCATATTGATGAAGCTTAATGTGGATTGTTCATATGAAGATTTCTGAGATGTAAATCATTTTATCAGCATATCAAATTCACAATTGGTATAGGTTTAGAAGCCTAATAATGATGTAGGCTACATAAAACATTTCCATCTCCTTAAAGCATGACTGGACAGTTCAGAAATGGTCAATTGTGTGTTCAAACCTGTAGTCTTTTCCAGAGATCACATCCTTAGGATGTAAGCTTTCAGAAAATACATGGGTTAGGTGGTTGAATCCGTTTCCCTAAATGGCACAGCCCAAAAAAGTATCAGCCATATACTCTTTATTTATTATGCATGGGCAGCATACCAATATGGAGAGAAGGACGTGTCTCTTGTGTTATTAGATAACATCCTGAGGGTATAAACTTTCAGAGGATATATGGTTTTAATGGTTGAATCAGTTTTGCCTTCATGTTACAGACTAACATGTAGCAATGAAATTCAGCGAATTGCCAAAATTACAAGTTGAGCAACCTTGTTTAATTTGGAAGACAATTCTGAAATAAAGGGTTTTTCTTTCTTATTATTTTTCAGTCGTTAGAAAAACTAGGTAAGGTTAACTCCAGATTAGCTCACGGTTGTTATGGCAATAAAAAAAAACACCAGCAATTTATTTTGTAGCTACTTGGAAAAAACATCCTTGTCATCTCTTTCTGAATGAGGTCTAAACACGGCCAAAAGCATAAACATATTTCAGACCAACAAATGCTGTTCCACTTGTAATGGGTAAATAAAGTATGGTATTGCCTAGTGCTAGATGTAGGTAAAAAGCTTGCTTATCTAGCTAGCCATAATCATTATGTTTGCAGAAGGATCTTTGTGACTTAACTAATGCTATTATAGTCAGAGAATGTCTCATAAGGGTGCTTTGGCCACTGAAGGGAAAACTTGGGAAACTCTGACTTACTTCTTCCTCGAAAAAAACCTCCTTATGTCCATCTTACTGTGGAACAGTCATGTCTGAAGTGCTAGCTGCAAGCGCGATGTGCGATCAAAGAGTATGGGAGTTGAATCTGCGTGCGTGATGCTGTTTGTCTAGAAAACGCGGAGTGGAATTCTATTGCTGTGGGTATTCTCCCTACTGAAAAAGTGGAACGGATTTGATTGTGAAGCAATGGAAAGATCGCTGGACTAGTAGACCAGTCATGCACTAATATTTTGATTGCAAATGTGGGGGGGTCCAAACAACTTTTTTTTTTGTGAGGGGGATGTGACCGCCCCAAATTGCATTGCGGCGACGCCCATGGTGATAGGAGCAGCTGAAAAAGACGACCAACAAAAGGTTGCGCTGTTTCTCACAGTCGCTTGCTCGTACGCCATTGACGTCTTCAACAGTTTTCAGTTGACAGGTGAAGAACAAAAGAACTATGATTTTGAACACAGATGTTTGTAAATTAATCTTTTTTTTTCTTATATGAACTAAAACAATTTAAATGTGATTGTTTGTGTTGTTGGTGTCTTTTCTTGATTTCATTCCACACCATGAACAAAACTTTGTCATGGGTTGGATAGGTGGCTTGTTGCCTATTCACCTGCTTTAAGTTTCATTCTGATATCTGAATTTCAGTCTGATTCTGGGACATCAAACTCCTAATAAACCAGTTTCAGTTTCTCACGTTCCCATTCTACACAAACAACACGTGTGGTAGGTTTGAACACGTTGCACTATTAGCATAACTCCTTATCAATTTCCCACCAATAGAATTCAACCCGTCAAACATAGTTGTGCAACTTATGCTTTTCATAGGTGTTGAACCCTAAAACCGATTCCAAAACTATTCCTACATATTGTGTATGTCTCTTTGCAACTATGCAGGAGTTTGTTTTGCTATGACTGTCAGCTGTATTCCAAAATATAAGAACTGAAAAATGGGTTTCAATGATTTATCATTTAATTCACTGTATATAACAGGTTGACAGAGTGCAGTTTTTCTTTCTTTTACATATACATACATAAAACTAAACATTAAGAAAATATAGCTGCAAGTAGCAATGATGGGGCCAAGCAGGTCAAATTACTCAAAAAACATTTTAGACATCGTCGGAACAGGGTTCCGAGTACATATAGCAAGTTTGGGATGAATCCATAAAAGATTGGCTGAGATACAACCAAACTTCCTGTTTGGCGGATCTGCTGCCGATTTTGATGTTGATCACGAATATCACTACCAAGGGATCACTTAATTAACGCAAACAAATTAACAATCATTGGCAAAAACACATTTTTGCTTATTGCAGCACCCCCCAGAGGTCAAATGGCACAACCTTTTTGGGGGATCTTTAGAACAGGGTACCGATTGAGATCCAAGGTTGCGCAGCCTCAGCCTCTCAGTGCTCTCTGTTTTGTCTCGTTTTGTCTGTTAATTCAGTGTCCTGCCAGGATTCCCTGAGTTCTCTAACCAGAGACAAACTTCTAAACATCAGGGAAACAACCCCAGTGGATTTACTTCCCACTTTTCTGGTTCCAGCAGCAGAATTACATTTATTATTTTTGTATTATTTTTTACATTTACATTTATTTTTTTATTACTTCTAAGAGAGAGCTTTACAAAAAGTGCATTGGTCAATGATCATAAACAGCGAGATAGACCAACAACATTGCGGGTAGCCAAAACATGAAGCATTCATTGTGAAAAGCAAATAAGTGCCAATGGGAAGAAACATAAGAGCATGTAGTTAAACAGATTACAATTAAACAACATGATCCTCGAGTGCTAGTGTGTACCTGGAGAAATGCAAGCAACAATAATATAATTCACAGCGAGTACAAAATAGTTAAATCAGTTACAACTAACCAACAAGGGAAACATGTCCCCTTAATAATTGTGTTCCTGGAGCAAATAAGCTAACATCTGATCCAACAATCTTTCTTAAGTGCTGGTGTACTCCCGGAACAAGTGCGTCTTTAGCCTTTTCTTGAAAGTGGAGAGACAGTCAGTATTTCTGATGGAGGTGGGGAGATGATTCCACCATTGGGGGGCCAGACAGGAGAAGAGCTCGGGTTGGGAGCACTCTTGAGAGGTGGGGCCACCAGACGGTTGTCAGAAGAAGACCGTAGGTGGCAGGTGGGGGTGTAATGCTGGACGAGAGACTTGATGTAGTCAGGTGCAGTCCCGTTCACTGCTCGGAAGGTTAGTAACAGGGTCTTGAATCTGATGCGGGCCGTGATGGGTAGCCAGTGGAGGGAATGAAGAGCAGGGTGACATGAGAATTACTAGGCATAATGTTCATGCAGTGAAATGCCAAAGAAGGGCAAAGCGGGCCAGAGCGCCAGTCTGACTACGCAGACGTGGAGTTTATACAGCACACCCGACCCCATCCTCTGCCACTGTTGATGGTTCAGCTAAGAAGACGAAGCAGATGGATTACACTTATTTTATAATATGGATGCACCAAATCCAGATTTTTGGGGTTCGGCCAAATACCGAATCCACTGGTTAAGATTCTATATCCTCAGTCCAATAACACATTAATGAAGTAAACAACGTCCACAGCAGTGTTTTTTTGTATTTTTTACTGTAAAAAAAAAAAGAATATAGGAGGAAGACAAGTGGGGAAAACTATTTTGACAATTACCATTTGCCTATGTTAATCCTATCTCAAGAGGCAATCAATATCCAAAATATTAGCCTTTTATATTTCTTGAATTTCTTTTGGATGTTTCATACGCAAATGTTTTAATTTGGATTTATGGTTCATGAGAAGAATGTTGAAGGTTGTCCCAAATCTTGGCAGTACAAGAAAATTCATAAACCTGACGTATGGGTCCATTATACTTTTTTTTTGTTCCCAATGAGGAATAAGGCATGTATACCAATTTTCAGGCATTTTGGAGTAAAGGACTCAGGGGAAATTATGTAGACTTTAGGCATGGAATATATAGTGCCACCTATTTTGGCCATGGACTTTTTGAGCTATTGAGCCATTTCATGGAGAATAATAATAATAGGAATACAAACAATTACAATAGGAACCCAAATTAGTTTTACAGTAAGTATTTTTGGGGGTGCATATGTGATATTGAACATACCTAATGGCAGTGGTGAATGCCAGGAGTTGGGCTTTGGTGAAAAGGAACCCATGGCGTCATCCGTGGCACATTGGTTATCCTGGCTGCCTGCCTCACTGATAATCCCTCCTCCACTGCTCTCAGAGCCCTCAGCATATCTTCCTGCCTCCACACCTTCCTTATATGGCCCATCTAAATCAAACATTGCTACCTGTTACTACCATAAAAAAGGCACTACTATGTTCTTTGTTAGTTATCTAGAGTTCATAATAGTATACTATGTACATATTATGTCTATACTATCATTATTACTATAATGTCTATAGGCTACATCTTTAGCCTATACCACACTCTGAACCAAAATTTCAAATCCAATAGTAATGCGTGTAATCAGAACACACTAGATGTAACCTGGTTTAAATAGTTGTGATTGACTGTATCGGATGCAATGTCTGCCAAGGCTTATCCTAATCACAGTTGCAGACAACTGCGAGAATCCAACTTTTGTACTTTACTTAATTGTAAGTAAAGTACAAAAATGTCAAAATAACAAAACCTGTAATTATTAATTGTGAAAGAATATCATTCACGTCTTACTAAACCTAGTCACGCAAAAGTGAACAAGTATTTGTTTACCTCATTCACTTTTGCGTGACTAGGTTTAGTAAGACGTGAATGATATTCGTTCACATGTAATAATGATAAGTTTTGTTATTGTAACTTTTTCTTGGCCATGAGAAAATGAACGAATCGCTCTCTGAGACTACGCGTTACTCCCGAGCAGGGGTGAAAGTAGTTTTTCTTTCTTGGCGGTACTATGATACGTTTTAATTTAAGTTTAATGCGCACGAACAGCGCGGGCCGAAAATTTAACTTAGCCTAATTATTTATTGTTTATTTATTTGTTTATTTACTGTATTATAGTCTACTTATCAAGCATTCACTAGGACTTCTTATCACTCTAGTATCACTCTTTAACCCACCTGTATCTGTTTTTGATAATTCCGCTTCATGATGACTGCCAACCGACGAGGTATTGTATTTTGCCAGCAGCACAGATCATGAGAGGGGCCCCTTGAGGGGGATCCCGATAACAGTGTCATTGCACTTTATTCCATTGACTATCAAAGGGGCGCTCACACAGATTGTCGTTGCATTTTATTCTTAACCAGTCGTTGTCTTGGAGCCCTAAGCCAGCTCGGCGCCCCAAGCAATTGCTTGTTTTGCTTGCCTTGTCGCGACCGCCCTGTGCGGGTGTCGTAATTTCTTACCGATACGGCGTACCGGGAAGAAATTTCTTACCGGTACGGCGTACCGGCCAGCACCGGCTTACTTTCACCCCTGCTCCCGAGTCATACGAACGAAACATCACTACATTTACATTACATTTATTCATTTAGCAGACGCTTTTATCCAAAGCGACTTCCAAGAGAGAGCTTTACAAAGTGCATAGGTCACTGATAATAACAACAAGCCCCAAAACATTGCGAGTAGCCAAAACATGAAGCACATATTGTGAACAACCAAAATAAGTGCCAAAGGGAAGAACCACAAGAGTATGCAGTTAAACAAGTTACAATTAAACAACATGAACCGCTATAAGTGCAAGTGTACCTGTAGAAAAACAAGCAACATTAAAAACAATGTATCACAGCGAGTACAAAAATTTAAATCAGTTACCACTAACCACAAAAACAACAAGTCTCTAAGCAAGAGTAATTGTGATCCTTGAGGAAACTAACATCGGGTCAAGCAAACCATTCATATTACCATTCCACTCCCGGACCGTTCCACAAGTGCGTCTTGAGCCTTTTCTTGAAGGTGGAGAGACAGTCAGTGTCTCTGATGGAGGTGGGGAGTTGATTCCACCACTGGGGGGCCAGACAGGAGGAGAGCTTGTGTTGAGACTGGGCGGTCTTGAGCGGTGGGACCACCAGGCGGTTGTCTGAAGAAGACTGGAGGTGGCGGGTGGGGGTGGAAGGCTGCAGGAGAGACTTGATGTAGTCGGGTGCAGTCCCGTTCACTGCTCGGAAGGTCAGTACCAGGGTCTTGAATCTGATATGGGCCGAGATGAGTAGCCAGTGGAGAGAGATGAGGAGCGGGGTAGATTGTAGACCAGGCGGGCCGCTGCATTCTGAATCCTCTGAAGAGGGCGGGTTGCGCATGCTGGGAGACCAGCGAGCAGTGAGTTGCAGTAGTCCAACTTGGAGAGGACAAGTGCTTGGACTAGCAGCTGCTTGGAGTGCTCAGACAGGTATCTCCTGTTCTTCCCGATGTTGTAGAGGGTGAATTTACACGACCGGGAGACTGCATCAATGTGGGCCATGAGGGAGAGCTCGTCATCCATGGTAACCTCAAGGTTCCTGGCAGAGGATGAAGGGGTCACCATTGCATATCCCAGGGTGATTGCGAGATCGTGGGAGATGGAGGGTTTAGCCAGGATGATGAAAAGTTCTGTTTTGTCGAGGTTCAGCTCGCTCGGTTCATCACTAATAAAATAAAGAACAGGGTTGAACTTCTGAATCAGTCTGTAACTGCCCTTGAAATCCCTTGAAAACTGTAGCATACAAAAACAGCATCGATACTTCATTCATATTAACAAAATACAAATAATACACGTTACAAACTCCATACCTCACTCCGCTGAACAAGGGCGTCAAACAATGACAGGTAGGTAGCAACCAAAACGAATCTTTAACCATTTCAATGCAATGCAAGGGTGTCACGTGGCTGAGCGGTGAGGGAGTCGGGCTAGTAATCTGAAGGTCGCCAGTTCGATTCCCTGGCCATGCCAAATGACGTTATGTCCTTGGGCAAGGCACTTCACCCTACTTGCCTCGGGGGGAATGTCCCTGTACTTACTGTAAGTCGCTCTGGATAAGAGTGTCTGCTAAATGACTAAATGTAAATGCAATGCAGGATACTTCTGTTAGCCTTTTATTACCGGAAACCAGACAAAAATAAGTCGATGCTTTTGTACATTACGTACATTACGTATTATGGCTGCAGGAGAGACTTGAGGAGATTCACTGCTTGGAAGGTCATTACCAGGGTTTTGAATCCAATGCGGGCCGTAATGGGTAGCCAGTGGAGGGAGATGAGGAGCGGGGTAACATGGGAGCGTCTGGGTAGATTGTAGACCAGGCGGGCGGCTGCGCTCTGAAGAGGGCGGGTTGCGCATGCTGGGAGACCGGCGAGCAGCGATTTGCAGTAGTCCAACTTGAAGAGGACAAGTGCTTGGACCAGCAGCTGGGTGGAGTCGTCAGACAGGTATCTCCTGATCTTCCGGATGTTGAGAGTAGTGTCTCTCTTAGCCTACTGTCGGTGACGCTAAACACAATTTTGTTCCTGAGCATTAAATCTAATCTAATCTGCTATTTAAAAAGATCAATGTTCGACTTCCAACTAGTGCTAACCCAACTGTCAGTTGTCGTGTAGAAGTTAGCTTAGAAATGTTCGTTTTACCTGTAAATGCTTCTTTAAATTGGATTTGGATTCCTTGGATAGGGACAGCATGTTCACTGTGGGGAGGCATAAAACGCATTGTACTGTAATATTATTTACACTTTCAGACTTGAACACAAAAAAGTGGCGATATTTCCAGCCATTGAACGCATTTTTTGTTGAGCTCGTCATCATATCGACTTCACTGCTGTCTTCTGGGCATAGAGTTAGCTTCTGGGTTGTCTTCTCTTGGAGTGGTTGTCTTCTCGTGGAGTTTTGTCAGGGTATCAACCTCCTCTCTGTAGGCTGATTCGTCACTGTCAGAGATGAGGCCCACAATGGTTGTGTCGGCAGCAAACTTAACAAGGAGGTTGGAACTGTGCGTTGCAAGGAGAGCAGGAGAGGGCTGAGCACACAGCCCTGGGGGGTGCCTGTGTTGGTGATCAGTGTGGATGAAGTGCGGTCACCTATTCTCACCACCTGTGTCCTCCCCGTCTGGAAGTTGAAGATCCACTTGCATAGGGAGGTGCTTAGTCCAAGGTCCACAAGCTACGAGCTGAGTCTGGAGGGGATTATGGTATTGACTGCTGAGCTGTAGTCAATGAACAGCATCTTCACATACGTATTCCTTTGTCCAGGTGGGAGAGAGCAGTGGGCATAGTCAGGGTGATGGCATTGTCTGTAGACCTGTTGTACCGGTATGCAAACTGCATAGGGTCCAGGGTGGGAAGCGGCGATGAGCAAATGAATGTTTTGACTAGCCACTTGAAGCACTTCATGATGACAGAGGTCAGTGCTATCGGGCAATAGTCGTATGCAGTTGACCTTGGTGTTTTGGGGCACAGGGACGGTGGTGGTCCTCTTGAAGCAGGTGGGGAGTACAGACAGGCTGAGGGAAAGGTTAAAGATGTCTCAGCTAAATATAAAAAGGTTAAAATCAGACTATTATTGTTATTAACAATTGTTATGTTGATTTATTTGTTGTTACTTTTAGAACATACAATAATAGCATTTATAGGCGTACAATTACTTGTGTAGGCATTATTATTTGAATAAAAAAACAAGTCAAGAGTGGTTATAGTGGTTTGATTCAATATTGAAGAATTACATTAATTAGAATATTTGGGTATTGTGTGCCGTGTTAGATGGGTCTTGATCTGGTCTGGGTCCCCAGGAGGTATAGATGTACATTCATAGAATTTTCATATTTGAATGGAAAATTCATGAGTCATAAGACTCTTAGACATTGTATTCATTGAGATTCGCAGACGCTTTTATACAAAGTGACATACAAATATGGGATTTAGTGCTGGTTGGCACAGCAAGTAAACTAACAATTTAGTGTAATTGAAGGATATCGATACACATTTGTACTTTTCTCCAAACTATCATATTCTTATTCAACATATCGATAACACAGGCCAACTGACAACTGGAACTGGGCTGTGAGTGTGAGGAAAGGCAAAAAACAATGACAGCTACAGTAGCCTGCCTAGCCAGCCAGTTGCACAGTTTGCTGAAGATGTTAAGAAACTTGACTTTAATCGAAGGATCGCCTCACATGGTCACTTCCGGTTCCTTTCCGGTCTCTGGTGAGCTAGATATCTTCCTAGCTATCCACAAAATGTCAGACGCTTGGCGTAGCGGCGTCCATAATTGCAGACGCTTGGTGTAGCGGCGTCCATCATTGCAGACGCTTGGCGTAGAGGCATCCATCGTTGCAGACGTTTGGCGCAGCGGCGTCCATCGTTGCAGATGCTTGGCATAGCGGCGTCCATCATTGCAGACGCTTGGCATAGCGGCGTCCATGATTGTCAGGCGTAGCGACGGTTGTGTGTTGTTCTGGTGTGCGAGGGCACTTGTCACCCCCCATAGTTGCTAACGCAAGTCGCACTAACACGATTAAGTCTCACTTGGGTAAACGTCAACTTACACTAACCGTGCGTGTCCACTACAGCGGAGCGACGCGGAGCGTCGGCTTCCAATCCATTTTCAATGAAACCGGGTGTTGACGCTCATGTAGGGCATTGTGGGAGCGTACGCGAGCGTCAACGCCCGGTTTCATTGAAAATGGATTGGAAGCCGACGCTCCGCGCCGCTGTAGTGGACACGCACGGTTAAGCCTCAAGCCGTTCCACTAACGTTCCGTTCCACTAACAGGCAACGCTAATTCAAGCCAGACCTCAATAAGCTTAGACTGTGCAGCCCAGATCAGGCGATCGTCGAAAAGAGGAGTTATGTTGCAAAAAGTGAAGCGTAAAGCAGCAGAGGGGTGTTGTTTCAGCAGTGTAAATTGGTTGTATGAGTTTTTGGGGAGTTGTCCCCAAAAAGGGCAATGTTGCCGCAATTAACATGGCAAGGGAGACAACTTGTCAAACCATTACGACCGTTAACATGCGTAAATTGTAGACCTACCAAATCAACTTAACATATATATATATGCATTCAGGCCTACTGATAATTAGCGTAATTTGATGAGCTGTCTGAAACCGTTCTGACAGTAAGCTAGCCAATGGCCGATATTCTCAACAGGAGATTGAGAATAATATTAGCGAACGTTCTTTTTCCCAAAAGAGAACGTGGCAGCAATTGAAAATTGTATGATAAAATTCAAAACACTGAAAAAAGCCATGGTTAGGCTAATTGCACTTGATGTGGGCTAACAACGTTTTAAATTACTTCAAAAGAACTTTGCCACACGCATTTTTTAACTGATAGGCTAAATGCTGAGATTTAAGATAAAAGGGAAAGATAACCATGACTAAAATAGGGATTCACTGAAATGACTAGTATTGCACAGATCCAGCACTGACTTTTTAGATCAGAAGGTGACCCAAACTGCACACTTTGTTTGGAATAACAGTCATTTAAAATTGCTCAGCATGACTATCATTATTATATCATGAGTATTTCCAATTAACAGTCTGCCTCCACAGATCCAGAGGAGGCTTGGACAGTGACAGACTCACTTTGGGAAAGCATGCCCTACTGGGAACATTAGGGGAGACTGTTGGGCACAGCATCTAATTGTCTTCTTTGGAAAGGGCAACATTTGGGACACTGTCATGTAGGGGCAGCATAAAGGGCACTTCATAACAGCACCCTTTTCCATTGGAAGTGAGGGCATGGGAACAGTCCAATTTAGGCCATTATAAGGGCACCTTATAGGGTACTGCATCACATTTTCTATACTAAAAAGGAACTCATTAAGACATGTTTTTACACTCATAGAGGGCACACTGTCATTTATTGCGTGGGGCATCCTGGGCACTCAAGCATATTTCACAATGTGAATGGCAGACAGTAGGGCACTTGGTCAAATTGTTGCCACTCAAAGGCATTTTAGAAACACTTTCAACCATGGGGGCACCAGGCAGTCACCTCCTGAGTCTTCCACTGGGCCTGGATACACCCATGGGGACAGTATATTGCACCTATAATAATGGGGAAGCCAGAGGAGAGGTAATATAGAGGCTTGTCAACATATACGCTACTTTAAACAATGAAAATACTTTATACAATTGAATAAAAAGTCTCCTTGATTCTTTGTGTTTTAAGATTACCTTAAAAACTGATAATATTCAGGTACTGCTTGGAGCAAAGTATACCCTTCATATTTCCTGGCATAGTTCAAGAACGTCCCACATGCAAAGACATAGACAGATGCAGACAAACTGAACAGTGTCAAGGCTTGGCTACAGTGGATAATTTGCTTCCTTTTGTGTGATTCCAGCAGACTACATAGTCTAGCATACCTACATAAACTGCAGTCTACTACCCTCCTTTCTACTATTATAGTCTACTCTCCTTTCTATTATTTATTTATTTTATTTATTTTTATTTTTAGTCATTTAGCAGACACTCTTATCCAGAGCGACTTACAGTAAGTACATTCCCCCCGAGGCAAGTAGGGTGAAGTGCCTTGCCCAAGGACACAATGTAATTTGGCACGGCGGGGAATCGATCCAGCAACCTTCTGATTACTAGCCTGACTCCCTCACCGCTCAGCCATCTGACTCCCTGACTCCCTCTTACTTTCTATGAACGAAGGTAGGCTGCTCTGCCATCCTTAAGAGTTGCTAAAGTGTTATTTTATGTATATATATATATTATTTATGTTTTTTTATTTTTAAGAATGACAATTAAATCTATCTAGATGAACTATGCTGGGCCTGCTGAACCTATACGTCTTCCACAGATACTGGTCAGGGAAGCATTACTTCTGTCTCTGAAGACCCTTGGGGCTGGTGGGATAAACGCTCTTTGTATAATCTGAGCACCTTCATCCACCACAGACATGTCAAAGAACGGATACGCCATAATTGATTGTAACTTGTCTTGAGGCTCTGCTTAGTTTCTAAGGCCTTATTTTATGTAAATTAACCAATGGCTTTTGAAAACAGCTAAAGTGACATTATTTCTTAACTTGTTAATTTAAATTAATATATTTTTGGGAGATGAAGTAGGCCTAAACACATGAATCATTCAATTCTGCACAAGTCTGAATTTACGTTTCCGAACACGGACTAAAGTGCTTTGCGCGCAGGAATTTACTCGACGGAACTGTCTTTTGAGATTCTGTTTCCGCCTGTTTGAAATTATTTGCAACACATTTTAGTTTAGCTTGACTTCTAGCCTGACACGGATCAGGCTAGTTCCAAACCTTGGTTACGTAGCTAGAACTAGAATAATCCACCTTCATGGAACGGAACTCTCGTAAGTGAGACTTAGTCAGGTGGCTTTGCAAAATAATGGGGACACGGCGGACAAAAGCACCACATTTTTTCCACAGGTTCTCCATCATCATACCTTTCAATTTTGAGGGGGTTCCACTTTATCAAGATGGCGGATGGCGGCCATCTTGGATTTCCAAGCTGTTCGCATATTAAACCCATAAATGTCAATATATCAGCTTCCAAATCACGTAGAAGGTCAATCTTGGGGTGAAATTTACATTTTCTTGGTCAATGAATGCAGTAAAGATGTTAGGAATATCAGTAATCGATGTTTTACCAACAGTAGATTATTTTTTTGGTATGACATTTACACAATTAGGCAAATTAGTAGACAATTATCTTAGTTACAATGGCCATATTGTCATTTCCTATTAATTTGAAAGTGATAAGAAATGTAATATATACGTCTGTCTGTGTTTCTATTTGTGTGTGTGATGAGGGAAGGGGGCTAATAGAAGGGCTACTGTTAGGCTACTATTGTGGTTACAGTCCCTTTAAATGTTGTACAATAATATTGTTGTTAAGATTCCGGTCATCATTCTTGTTGCCTGATCCTGAGGTAAATGTAAGTATCAAATTATTCATGGTATTTTTATCAATACGTATGTTTCCTTAACATTTCCACCCAGTTAGGCAAAAATTGAATGAAAATTTAATCACATTTCATAATCTTGAATTATATTAGTTAAAAAAGGCTAATCAATGTAATATTTGCTAGTTTGATCAAAATCGCTTTGTGTTGCTAACTTAAGCTGTCACGTTTCATTTGCTGCTGGTTGTAATATTCTAACATGAATGCCAGAGAAACATTTTTTAGGCTTCAAATCAGCATTAAGAACAGCCGTGTAATAATAATAATTATTGGTTAATTAAATAATTTGTTATGTCAGAAGCCAATAATAACCAGTCAAATGTATGTAGCAGCGGCTGCCTTCGACTGAAGTCTGTGCCTATGATGGATTGGACATTGTGTATTGTATGCCAAAAGTCTACCCATGAACCACTCCGATGCCCTTTAAACGCAGATGGATTTGAAGAGAATTATGAGTCATACAAATCCTTCCTGGACAATGTGAATTCTTTCAGGGAGCTGAATCAACTGCCAGTACCTCTTCCTTTTGATGAGGCCAGTAATGTGGAGCAGTTCGCCAGGCATCGTGCACAGTGGCATAAGTCCTGTCACTTTAAATTCTGTGCAGACAAACTGGAAAGAACACGGAAGAGGGCGAGAGCTAGATCTTCTGAGAACTGTGCTGCAGCTGAGAAACGACCGCGACGTGAGCCTCTTGACAAGAGCGCATGTTTGTTTTGTGGAAAGTCTGATGGACAACTTCACACCTATGAGAGTCTTGATGCAGATGAGAATCTCAAGGTTAAGGCCACAGACCTGGGAGATACGGAACTATCAAGCAGACTTGCGGGTGTTGACGTCATTGCTTTAGAGGCAAAACATCACCTGACTTGCTTGACTGGATTTCGAAATCGACATCGATCGCTAACAAGGCAACGCCAAAACTCCTCAGACTGTAAGAAACAAGAGAGTCAAATCAAATCCAAAGCCTTTGTAGAGCTTGTCAGCCATGTGGAGAATTCTGTAGAAGGTGGTCAATTCCACTTCAAGTTCTCATCCCTGCGTAAACTGTATGAAAACCGCCTGCTCGAGCTTGGTATCACAAAGGAAATCAACAAGGTCCGCTTCAAGGAACAAGTCTTGAAGTACTTTCCCTATGCTGAGGAGCAGAGTGATGGAAAGAATGTGATACTTGTTTTTGAACCAGGAATGCAGAAAATGTTGAAGCAGGCTTTAAACTCTGACCATACCGAGGATGCACTGATTCTAGCCAAGGCTGCCAAACTCGTGCGGCGTGATATATTCAACTCTGATGGATTCAAGTTCAATGCCTCATTCCCCTCGGAATGCCAGCAGAACTCTGTTCCCACCAGTCTCAAGACCCTGGTGACAATGATGCTGGTCGGTGCAGACCTGAAGGATCAGAGCACTACTGACTCCCAGGCCTGCCTCACTATCTCCCAGACCATCTTGTTTAACTGTAAGAAGAAGGCTTCAACTTCCAAATCAAGACATTCACTGGAGTACGTACCACCCTTGCCACTTTACATGGGACTAAGTATGCACACGCAGACCAGGTCAAAGAAAGTGATAACACAGCTCTATGATTTGGGCCTCAGTGTCAGCTATGATCGGGTGGTGGAAGTGGAGAATCAGCTGGCTTCAGCTGTCTGTGAGAACATTGAGAAGAACGGTGTTGTGTGTCCTGCTCAGCTACGCAAAGGGCTCTTCACTGTTAGTGCTCTCGACAACATTGATCATAACCCATCAAGCACCACAGCCAAAGGGTCCTTCCATGGCACAGGCATCAGCCTTTTTCAGTTCCCCTCCATGTCTAATGTGGGACACTGCCAGGATGGAATAGGCATGCCTTCGCCAGAAACAAAGAGAAATCATCGCTTACCTGACAACTTCACCAAGGTGCCGGCAGTTGCACTCATAAGGCTAATGTGGCGGTTCCCAAGACACCCAATCCGACAAAAACTATCGAGGGACACCTTAGTGGAGCACAAGTGAAAGAGGAATGCTGGATTGAGCATTCACTGAAGGTGATCGAAAAGGAGGAGCTAGACCAGGGAGACATTGTGGCCTGGTCAGCCTACCACGCATCTCTACATGATGTATCAGATGACCTGCAGCCTGCTCTCACCCAGCTCTTGCCACTGTTCTACGAAAAGGCTGCTACAGCTTCCATGACCCAGTCCTCTGTCCTACTGCCAGACGAGCTGAACTCCTCGCTTTGAGAGGGACAGTGACCCCCCTGTAGTGGAGCTGCCTGAAGGCCAAGCCAGTGGTGTGCCTACACTAACTGTAGCCGAGGTGAGGCTATGCTTTAAGAAGATCAACCTTCGCAAGGCACCTGGACCAGACGGCATATCAGGTAGGGCCCTTAGGGGCTGCGCTGACCAGCTGGCAGGGGTCTTCAGTGACATCTTCAACCTCTCCCTTAACCTGTCTGTACTCCCCACCTGCTTCAAGAGGACCACCATCATCCCTGTGCCCAAGAACACCAAGGTCACATGTCTGAACGACTATCGCCCAATAGCACTGACCTCTGTCATCATGAAGTGCTTCGAGCGGCTAGTCAAATCATTCATCTGCTCCTGGCTGCCCCCCACACTGGACCCTATGCAGTTTGCATACCGGTCCAATAGGTCTACAGACGATGCCATCGCTCTGACTATGCACACCGCTCTCTCCCACCTGGACAAGGGGAATACATATGTGAGGATGCTGTTCATTGACTACAGCTCTGCATTCAACAACAACATCCCCTCCAGACTGGTCTCCAAGCTTGTGGACCTGGGACTAAGCACCTCCCTCTGTAAGTGGATCTTCCACTTCCTGACGGGGAGGCCACAGGTGGTGAGAATCGGTGACCGCACCTCATCTGTACTGATCACCAACACAGGCAACCCCCAGGGCTGTGTGCTCAGCCCTCTCCTGTTCTCCTTGTTCACCCACGACTGTGCGGCAACGCACAGCTCCAACCTCCTCGTTAAGTTTGCTGACGACACAACCATCGTGGGCCTCATCTCTGACAGTGACGAGTCAGCCTACAGAGAGGAGGTTGACACCCTGACATCATGGTGTCAGGACAACAACCTCTCTCTTAACATCAGCAAGACCAAGGAGATGATTGTGGACTATCGGAGGCGGCAGGAGGAGAAGCATGCACCCCTATTCATCAATGGATCGGAAGTGGAGAAGGTCAGCTGCTTCAAGTTCCTCGGGGTGAACATCAGCAATGACCTCACCTGGTCTGTTCACACGGACAAGGTGGTCAAAGCGGCCCGTAAGCGCCTCTTCTTCCTGAGGAGACTGAAGAAGTTTGGTATGGACTCAGTCATCCTCACTAACTTTTACAGATGAGCTATAGAGAGCATTTTGACTGGTTGTATCACAGTGTGGTATGGGAGCTGCACAGACCGGGACCGCAAGGCCCTACGAAGTGTGGTCCGTTGTGCTGAGTTCATCATCGGCAGGAAGCTCCCAGCCCTACAGGACACCTACCACACACGTTGCCTAAGGAAAGCCAGCAGGATTCTAAGAGACTGTTCCCACCCATCCTTCAGTCTCTTTACCCCGTTGCCTTCTGGCAGACGTTACCGCAGCATCCGGTCGCGCACACGCAGACTGGACAACAGTTTCTCCCCAAGGGTCATCAGGCTTCTCAATGGACACTGATATGGACATTTTGACTGCACACTAGTCACTTATACACTGTCACTTTCAGCTACTGGTTGCTCTTTCAGTAACATTGCACTACTGTACCTCACTGTACCTCGCCACCAGGCTCCTGCTTGGTCATTGACAATCACTGATCTGCAAATTTGCACTACTGCACTGTACTCCACTTAGGTTAGATTAGGCTATTAGTGTATTAGGTTAGAATAGCGTACTATTTATTGTTATCTGTAATTTAGGAAGTTTTAGTGTTAGGGTTAGTATAGTCGTTTATTTATTGCTATCTGTATATTTAGGAAGTTCACTTCTCTAAGCTCAGCATAGATGTAAATTTGTTCTGTGTACTTATATGTTATGTTATGCCAGGTGCTTGCGTTGTCTTGTCTTAAGAATTTCAGTGCCCAGTCTAACCTTGTGTTGTTCTGTGCACCTGACAAATAAAAGACTTGAACTTGAACTTTATCAAGCATGGGATGGATGTACAGCATGAAGCCACACAGTTCCTGAATCCAGGACAGATCTCAGTAATGGCTGTGGACGCACCGCTGTACGCACTGGCCAAATATGTTCAGTGGAACTGGCCTCAAACACATGGTGAAGACAAATGTGTAGTCATGTTAGGCGGCCTCTATATCGAAATGGCAATGTGGAAGACATTTGGTGACTACTTGGAAGCTTCTGGATGGACCACAGCACTGACTGAGGCGGGCATCGCATCCACTGGCACAGCCGACTCCTTCCTCAAAGAATCCCACCTCACCAGGACAAGACATGCCCATCATGAGCGCCCTGGCACTGGCAAAGCTGCAGCACAATGCCTTCTTGGACATGATGCCTGAGGGACCACATGATGAGAAGACCAAAGAAGCCTGGAGACAAGACATGATCAGAGAGAGTCCAACATTCCAGTACTGGGATACCATCCTCAACATGGAACTTTTGGGTCTAATATTTGTGCGGGCCCATAGAGAACAGGATTTTCCACTCTATGTGGAGACACTCAAGGCTCTTGTTCCATGGTTCTTTGCCCTTGATCACCAGAACTACGCACGATGGATCCCCGTCCACATTCGCGACATGGAAAGCTTGCCCTCATCCATTCACAGGGAATATGAAGAACATGGCCATTGGGTCGTTAACAAGACCACAAACAGATTATCTAGCATGCCGATAGATCAGGCTCATGAGCAGAGCAACAATCTGGTGAAGGGTTCCGGGGGTGCAGTGGGACTCACAGAAAATCCCTCAGCATTCAAGAAGTGGATGATTGCAGGGCCTGAACAAGCACGACTCCTAAAACAGTTTGAGCAGGAGTATATCTCAGAAGAAGGCAAGAAACAACAACACCACGAAGAAGGACTGTCCACACAGAAGATATTCAAAGGCCACGCCCTCACTCTGGTGACCACCATCAGTGGGATGAGCAATCTGTTCCTAGACGATACCCCAGAGCTACTTACGCTTGACAAACGGAATGTGATTGACGGGTCTGTGGTCAACACCGTCCGCACTGTGGAATCAGTGGGCAGGGATCAGTACAACAAGTACCATAAGACAGTGATAGTGGACCGCACACACTCCATCCATGAGCCCATCAAAAATAACTCACTGCCGCTCTTCAGATGCCCAACACCCAAGACCAAGAGCAAGCAGGCAGGGCAGATCTCAATGTTGAAGGATGATGTGGCACTCTTCTCTCGATTATACATAGCCACTCAACACAGAGAGGGGGACCTGAGCACCTTCTTTGAGCATGAAAATCATCCATACCCTCCTTCTCTATCCGACAGATTGAAACTACGGCTGGGAAAGAAGTCAGATCTGCTAAACGTCCTAACACAGAAGACACAACAGGAACCTCCTGTTAATTTTGATGTGAAAGTACTTGACGGAGCTGCTGTGGTCCACTTCCTGTCCCCTACCAACATCACCACGTTTGACAAATATGCCAGCTGTGTCTTTATCCCCCACATCATGAAACACTTGGGGACCTCTGAAAGGGTTGACGTCGTCTGGGATACCTACCTCCCCAGCAGTATAAAAGAGTCAACCAGGGAGAAGCGAGGCAAAGGGATACGACAGAAGGTGTCTGGTCAAAACAAGCTGCCGGGGAATTGGCCAGATTTCCTACATGACCCTAAGAACAAGGAGGAACTCTTCACCTTTCTTTCAGGGAAGATTGAGTCCACCGTGTGGCCAGAGGGGAAGCTAGTCCTCATTACATCTGGAACCAGAGTGGTCGGCACAGACAGCAGCCACTCCATGCTGCCATGCAACCATGAAGAGGCCGACACCAGGATACTGATCCACCTGCTTGATGCCCTGGAGCATGGCTCTTCTACCTGCTTGGTGCGCACCGTGGATACAGATGTTGTTGTTATCCTCATTGGTAAGTTCCATGCCCTGCTCACCCAGTATCCAGCTACAAACATCTGGATTTCTTTTGGCACTGGCAAGAACTACACCCATCTGCATATAAACACCATCAGCCATGCTCTGGGCAAAGACAAGTCAACCGCTCTTCCAGTCTCCCACTGCTACACAGGCTGTGACACAACCTCAGCATTCTGCGGGAAGGGGAAGAAATCAGCATGGATTGCTTGGAACTCCTACCCAGAGGTCACCCAGGCTTTCAACTAAATAGCAGCAAATCCGCACACTCCTGTGACCACAGATGCCCAACACTTTCAATGTCTGGAGCGCTACACTGTTGTCCTTTATGACAAGACAAGTGACTTTGAATCGGTCAATGATGCAAGAAGAGAGTTGTTCTGCCAGACGACCAAAGCAATGGAACATATTCCACCAACCCAAGGAGCACTGATACAACACGTGAAACGAGTCACTTACCAGTCTGGGATCTGGTCAACATCTGAAAAAACCCAGCAGCCAATACCCAGCCCTGAAGGATGGGGATGGACACTGGATGGAGTCAGCCAGGCCTGGCTTCCTGTGTGGAGCACTCTGCCAATCGCATCAAAAGCCTGCAGTGAACTGATCAAATGCAGTTGTACAAAGGACTGTGCGTAAGGTGCTCATGCAAAAAAGCACAGTGGAATTGCACCGGTCTTTGCAGTTGCAAATGTGACATCAACTGAATACAAACTTGTAAGAAAGGAGGGTTGCTTTTGGGAGGGGGGAAGGTAAATGAAAATCCAGGGGGGAGCTGCAGTGAGCATACCTGCTGTAAGGATTAGATTAAATGATTTTTTTATCACAAAGGGAAATTATTTTAGGGAAGGGGTTTGTTATTTTCGTTTCATTAAAGTTCATTATAACTTTATATTGTGTCCAGAATGAATATATTAATATATTTTTGGCATAAATAATTATCTACTGATATTCTCAATACCTTAATTGCATTCATTGACCAAGAAAATGTATATTTTGACACCAAGATTGACCTTCGAAGTGGCTTGGAAGCGGATTTATTAGCATTTTTCTTATTAGCATAAGACGTTTTGTAATTCCAAGATGGACGCCATGCACCATCTTGCACAAAAAAAATTTGTGCTTTTGTCCGCCGTGTCCCCATCTTTCTCAAATCTGTTCCTAAGCCGCCTGACAAACTTGGCGAAATAAGTCTCGCTTTTCCTTAATCGACGTTGATGGAACACCCCCCAGGTCTTTTGTCAGATGTGTATATATTGACCAGTTTAGAGCTAAATACTCTTGCCAGAGCCTGGAATCGAGCCAAATGTTTTGAGTGACTTTGACTTGCCTGGTCTCCATCAGGTCAACACATTTGGATTCAAGTTCAAGTAATGCCACTGCATTTCACAGTCAAAACTGTAGTTTATGTCAAGTGTAGATGTAAAAGGTTCATTTTTCACAACTGACATGGATCCTTTCTTCACTTTTACAGGTCTGGAGGGTCATGCAGAGGCCTGCTCAAGAGTTCAACAGAGGATGCTGAACTACCTAAACTTGCTGGACTACCCCCTTCCAGCTGGACAGCTTCTCTTCAGCCCTGACCGCAGGACCGCTTCATCCAGCTGGCCTGCCCGCAGGCCCTGCTAGCCATGGGCATAGATTTAGGGGGGGACGCTAGGTACTTGTCCCCACCAACATTTGAAAATGACAAAATTGTCCCCACCAATATTTTAGCGAATTATGCTGCTATTTGGATCGATTCCGACGGCCAGTACAAGAAACGCCATAATTTGATTGGCTGAAAACCCGAAGGGGGAGGGTTATCTGACACGCGACACGCACGGGAAGAAGCACATGCTACTTTGCTTGCTTGCACTGGCAGTGGCAGACAAGTTAGCGGGTGTGTCGGCGACAACGGTA
Organism: Hypomesus transpacificus; assembly: GCF_021917145.1. Lineage (NCBI taxonomy): Eukaryota > Metazoa > Chordata > Actinopteri > Osmeriformes > Osmeridae > Hypomesus > Hypomesus transpacificus. Next base: position 897,683 of record NW_025814037.1, on the reverse strand, counting down.
CAGGGGCTGTCTGCCGACAATACATACATAAAAGGCCAGAGTAACACATTTTAATATTCCCTTTGCCCTTCAGCATGTACATGTTTGCCCCTCTTTGTGCTTTGTAGATCAGATATGCCTCCACCCAAGAAGAAGAAAGGGGACATACAAAGTTTTTTTTAAAAGCAGAGTGTAAGTCAGGCTAAATAACTAGCCACACAAGCAGTGGTAGTGACCAGGCTTTCAAATGCAGATTCTACTGTGGAAAAAGTATTAACTGGTGATATTATATGTTACCCAGGATAATGTTACAGCTAAACCTAGCTTCTGTAGCTAATCTTTCAACCAAGGTTAGGAGTCTAGCCTAGGATGAATTCACAGTTGATGGACTGTCACTGCATTGCTAGACAGGTGCTTGAAAAACCAGTTGGCAATGTGAATAAGTTAACACTGTTGGTTATTCAATTATAATGAATCATTTTTTGATTATTAATGTCCAAAAAACACTGTATACAATATGGTAGGAGGGTTAAACTTGCTAGCCAGCTACAAAATGAATGAACAATTTTGTATGCAGGAAAGACGGCATGAAAACACTCCAGATGTAGAGCAGACTGAGGAAACAGCATCAGGGCTTCAGGTGAGGTTCTAATTAGTAAAATTGACCATATATTTGGAGTGATCAGCATTGATGTTTGTTTTAGGATGCTCAGCCAATCATATTTATTCAAGCATGGATTATTTATTATTTATAGTAAACAGTTATACTAGCTCTTTAGGGGTATTACAGAATGGCATCTCGATTTGCGCTCCGGGGGGGGGGGGGGGGTAGATGGGTGGATGTCCCCACCAAGTCTGAGACCAAACCTACGCCCTTGGAAACACAACAACAGAATCTCCGGTCCAGGGGTCGTAAAAGCTCCTTCGCATAGGTGTCAACAAATGGACACCAGACCTTGCGTCTCCAACTTGTCACACAGCATCTCCTTAAAACAACCAAAACCCCCAACATCCTCTAGTCTTAACAAATGCTCACCCTCCTCCTAGGGTCATAAGAAAGCATAGAGGTTAACTTTGGGGGCTCTGTTATCTGCTGACAAAGAATGCTAAACATCTGTATTGTTCAGTATAAAACATCACATCCTTAATTTCTCCGACATATATAAAGGTTAGATGTCCCGTCCGTGTTGCCGGCCAACAGAGTCGAACGTCCGCACATGGCGGCCATCTTGCTACAGTCAACTTGCTCACTCACATTGGGTTGGTGCTACATGTACTTTTTAAATAACCATAACTTGCTCAATTTTCAACCGATTTTTTATCGGTTTTCTTTGTTATCAACATGAGAGATGTAGCTATGCCACTGCATACTTATGAATAATTATACAATAATAAATAAAAATATAACTGCAAGCAGTAATGGCGGATTCCTCCAAACATTGCGAACCATTGAAAAATGTATATTCTTGACAAATTGGAACTGAATAGAAAAATCTATGCTGCAGAATTACCAATGGGATACCAAATCTGAAATATAATACCATCAAGATCCACAAGGGCCTTTATTTCAACCCAAGGAGTGAAGGGAGGGGGCTTGGTTAGCCTATCCATTCCAGAAAGCCTTTGTGCTCTAGGGCGTGGAATGTAGCGCCACCTATGGGTAATGGTGGGACAGTTGTGGTGTGGTAATTACCCTTCAGTCATGATGCTGGGATGAATGTTGGCCTATATGTAGAGACCAGGGAGACAGACACACCAGCCAGCTGCCCTGATGGGTCCGTGGTAGATCATTAATGCGGGTTGTATCCTACATCGCTCGTGGCCTCCGAGTAGGACATACTGCTGCTGATAGATCAAGACGTTTGGTGGTGGACACATTGCTGGACGAGAGTGACATTGTCTGCCTTCAAGAAACCTGGATGGCCAAGCAAGATCTGGACAAATTGAACTCCCTACACAAGAACTTTCATGGTGCTGGAGAGTCCACTACTGATCTCAGCATGAGAATGATTTGTGGGAGGATAGCTGGTGGTGTAGCTATACTGTGGAACATAAAATATCACCCAATGGTAAAGGTGGTGTGGCTTAACGTTGACTGGGCTATTGGGTTGGAGTTTAATCACAATGAAAATAAATTTACTATTGTAAATGTGTACACACCATATGAATCCTATGACCATGAGGATACATTTCAGAACAGGTTAGCTTTTATTCAGTCCTTCATAGAGGACAATAGTTCATGTTGTGTCTATGTCATGGGTGATTTTAATGCTGACATGTCAGATAAGTGTTTATTCGCACAACATCTGCAGCAGTTCTGTAATTAAACTAAATTAATGATATCAAGCGTTATTGCCTGATACAAGTTTTACCTATATAAGTGAAACGTGGCACACAACTTCTTGGCTAGACCATATTGTAACCACAGCCGATGCTCATGACTCACTGGAAAGTATAGAGATGTGTTATGGGCTGGCCACCACTGATCACATACCAGTTGCTATGCTGCTAAATGTTGAGAGTGTACCCTTGTTGCTGGCCCCCCAAGAAAACTGGACTGGTCAAAATTGACCAAAGAGGTTATGCACAGATATTCTCTATTAACTGACAGCTTACATAGTGATGTTGCATTTTCTAGGGATGCCCTAATGTGCACGGATATGAACTGCAAGGATAAACATCATGCTGAAAAGCTCTGTGCCATGTATGATGATATTGTCAAATGTCTTTATGCTTCCAGTGAACCTTTTATTAATCACAAGAGTAAGGTCCCTAACGCACGGCCTGTCTGGAATGAGTTTGTGTCTGAGCAACATGCTGCTGCTAGAGAAGCCTTTAGAGTCTGGTCAGAGGCAGGCAGACCCAGACAGGGAGTGCTGCTTGATAACAAAAACCTCACAAATGCTAGATTTAAATATGCACTTGTTTCATTAAGAGAAATTAAAACACAATGAGAGCAGACTCGCTGGCCAGAAAGATGCAGAATAACAATCTTACTGACTTCTGGAAGGAGGTCAAGATCATAAATAATAACAGAACTCCCATCCCTTCTGATATCAAAGGGGTTAGTTGTCCAGAGAAGATTGCTGATATATGGCATGAGCACTACAGTCAACTATTTAATTGTGTTCAAAGTAACACAGTGAGAATTGATAATGAATATAAAGGTATCTCTGCAGACTTGATAGTTAGATCAGTAGATATTTATGATGCCATCCACATGCTAGACAACAACAAAGCTTGTGGTATGGATTGCATTTCTGCAGAGCATCTAAAAAATGCCAGTTATAGACTCAGTCCATTTCTAGCCATGTGTCTCACTGGAATTATGGTTCATGGTGTTCTACCAAACTCTATTATGTCAGTACTGTTAGTGCCTGTTGTTAAAGATAAGGCTGGTAAACTGAACAGCATAGACAACTATCGACCCATTGCATTGGCCAGTATCTTGTCTAAAGTGTTTGAGAGAATTATTTGATTGAAATTGGAAATGTATATTCTGACTGCAGAAAATCAGTTTGGTTTTAAAAGAAAACATGGTACTGATCTCTGTATCTATGCTCTGAAGGAGATTGTCTCAGGTACACAAGTCTTAATTCATCTGTATTTTTATGCTTTATTGATGCTTACAAAGCTTTCGATCGAATTTGTCATGAAAAACTGTTTATGAAGCTAATAGCGAGAGGTGTCCCTAAACCTCTTGTGAGGATTTTGGTGTTCTGGTATGCCAATCAAACTTTTCATGTTCAATGGGACAATGTTGTATCAGCTCCTTTCCATGTTGGTAACGGAGTTCGACAAGGAGGAATTTGATTTCCCTTTTTGTTTAATATGGATATGGACGACTTATCAAGCCAGCTGAATAAGACAAATACAGGCTGTCTTGTTGGTGAATCTATTGTCAATCATCTGATGTACGCAGATGATCTGGTTCCACTCAGCCTGTTGCAACAGATGCTATGGGTGTGCTCTCAGTATGGCTTAGATCATGATATAAAATATAATGCAAAGAAAAGCCACATAATGATAGTCAGAAGTAATCAGGACAGGAAATTAACCTTCCCTACCTTTTATTTATCTGGCAGTCCCCTTGGTGTTTGTGAGGAAATAAAATATCTGGGCCATGTCATTTCTGATGATTGGACAGATGACAACGATATATATCAACAGCGCTGTAAAATATATTCTCAGGCCAGTATGTTATTAATGACGTTTTCTATGTGCTCAGATTCAGTTAAATGTTCCATGTTTAGAACCTACAGAACACCATTGTACACTGCTCATTTGTGGTCTATGTACAGGAAAAGGAGTATACAGATACTGAAAGTAGCCTACAATGATGCTTTTAGATTGCTACTTAATGTGCCAAGGTGGCATAGTGCTAGTCAGTTGTTTGTGTCTAAGCACGTACCAACCTGTAAGGCAATCCTGAGACAACTGATGTATGGTTTCAATGATGCTTTTAGATTGCTACTTAATGTGCCTAGGTGGCATAGTGCTGGTCAGTTGTTTCTGTCTAAGCACGTACCAACCTGTAAGGCACTCCTGACACAACTGATGTATGGTTTCATGTGTCAACTGGACAAGTCTGAGAACTGAATAGTAGAGGCTCTGGTCAACCCTCTAAAGAGCTGCTATCGATTACTTGTAACTTAAGACTACATTGGCACAAAAGTCTTCATACTTTTTATGCACTGTATTATCTTTGTTTTATGTTTTTGTTTTACTCCCTTTTTTATAGCTCTATGTCTGTTATTTTATGTGGAACTTGGCGTCTGAAATAAAGATTTATATATATATAAATACATATATATATATATTAATGTTTCAGGATTTGTATAACTTTTTACCATTGCATACAAAATCGGAAATGCAATAACAAAAAGATCAGCTTTTGCTAGCCTTTTGCTAGCCTTTGCTAGAGACTAAGGAATGAGTGGGGGCTTGGTCAGCCCACACTCTCCTGAAATGTTGCGTGTGCGTCTTGCCAAGCCCACGCGTGTGTAAATTAAGGCTGAGTGTGTGAGGATGTGGAGCACGCGCGGGCAGGAGGAGGGGAGACGTTCATTGGAAATTTGGCTAGAAATTAGCCAAGCAAGCATGTTTCAAATATTCATCAAAAATCGACCTTTGATCTTACAGTCAACTTTTTCACAGATTTGTGTTATAAACATTCTCAAGAGTCTTCATATGAACTTGTGATTGAATCAGAGTATCAGTTTTTGACTGGCTGATGTGTAAAGCATTATTTTAGCGTTAGCGATAAGTTCAATTTGCTTTATATCAATCATTTTTGGAGATATGAAGTTGCCTTTGCACACGGTAACATGTTGTAGTGTCTTCCATCGATATACCAAGTTTCGTGTTGATATCTCAAAGATTTGCTGAGACATGACTTCACATCCTGTTTGGCGGCTTTTCTGATGAATTTGATTGGCTGTAACGGTTGTGAGGATCAAAATTCTTTTCGATAACTTTTGTGAGGCTTGGTCTGAAGATCATCCCTGGTAACTTTGAAGAAGATATGACAAAAATTGTAGGAGGAGTAGGCTTTCAAAGGTTTTTGATAAAACCGGAAATAGCGGAAAATCTATATAACCGGAAATTGACGCCATGGGCTGCGTTGAACTCGGCTTGATCCAGGGAATCCAATGGTACCTCATTTTTGAAAATGGGTCATACGGTTCAAAAGTTGCGTGTGTAAACACAAGTCCAACTTTGACCCGTTGGTGGCGCTGGAGTGGTCTAATGGGAGACATGAAACTTGGTGTAGGTATAGAATCAACTGTCCTTAATGAGTGTGCCAAATTTCACAAAAAGTTGTCGAAGGGTTCTAGGGGCTGCCATTGACTTCCATGGAACAAGAATAATAATAAAACTAACAATAACAATAGGTTTCCTCCTGACGGAGGAATCCTAATAATACTACCAATTACAATAGGTGCCTCGCAGCTTCGCTGCTTGGCCCCTAAAAACTAACAATAACAATAGGTTTCCTCCTGATGGAGGAATCCTAATAAAACTAACAATAACAATAGGTTTCCTCCTGACGGAGGAATCCTAATAATAATAAAACTAACAATAACAATAGGTTTCCTCCTGACGGAGGAATCCTAATAAAACTAACAATAACAATAGGTTTCCTCCTGACGGAGGAATCCTAATAAGCAATAAAGTTAAGGTGAACAAGTTAACTTTTCAGAACTAGACTGGGCCACAAAATGCGACATACTGAGAAGCAACCCAGTGACAACCATGCGCGTGTTGAGGCTTCATGAGACCTGCTCATGTCACCTGCACAGCCCCTGGGACACTTGGTTGATTATTTTTACAGTGTTGATTACCAAGCAAGAGGGAGTCCTCATATTCATATGGATCTAAAATGAACTGGTATTTGAGGAGAACTCTGATCAGGAGGTGTGTGAATTTGTCAATAGGCACATAACATGTCAGCTATGTTGAAATACCAGGTGTTGGTTGAGGAACCATTCTGGGCATTTTCAGGAGCTGAACGTTTTGATACTAACATTTTAGGAATCGGTGAAAGTATGCAGGACTAGTTCAAAGGGGCGGAAGAACTAAGAAGTGCCTCGTGGCTACGGCCGAACACCACCCGTGGGAATATCCCTTACCAACCCCACTGGCACTCGTACTATATTGCTTTTATAAAACTATTTTATAGTCAACCAATTAACATTTAAACACAGCTATTGATAAAAATGTTTATTTTGCCATTGTTCCTCCGCAATGAAAAAAATTGTTCCGTTGTCAAAGTCAGCTGAGCTATTTGCCCAAAAGCTAACGTTATGCTAGCAAGATTCAAAGGCAATAACATTGTGTACGGTTGACAAACAGTAAATATAATTTTACAGTATGTTTGAAAAGAACATTTGCTAGCTAACCAGCCATGTCACTATCAGCCAAAATCAGCCAGCCAAAATCAATATCAAGATTTTCACGAACCAAGTATCGGCCATACTAGTACTAGGGCTACAGTACGGCCGCAGCCTGTGGAGGGAGTTGAATAGCAAATGGATGTGAGATAGTGATGTGTCGTTCGTGAACGATTCGTTCATTTTGATCATTCTTATAAGGACTCGGGAGTAACGAGTCCTTTCAACGAGTGACTCGTTCATTTCCCGACTCGGTCTTTCTACGACCCGCATTGTATTTTTTAGTAGAGGAAACAATTTCCTTATTCCCTTTGGCGTGGCCGCTGTTTTAGTAAGACGTGAATGATATTCGCTCAAGTCATCATACTGACTGGTTTTGTTATTTTCACTTTACATTTACACTTACAGTTTAGTGCAGTGTAATTGTTTGACTGATAATTAAATGCTAGTGTGATAATACATGACCAAATCATACAAACTCATGATACATTATTTTAATGCAGGAATTTATTTTGAAAAAGTATCTGCTGGTGCACGTGTCATGCACTAACCTACATGAGAATATCATACATGTTTGATATTCCCAGTGACGTGCGGTGATGTCAGTAAGAGGGTAGGCACTGAGTTATGAAAGCCAGATTACCTAATTTATTGTTAGGCTAATATGTCAAAACAGTAAATGCAGTAAACAGTAGGCAGTAGTTTACAGCCGCTGAATGTTAGCACAGCCACATAGCCAATCTTTTCACACCAGTCTGTTGGAAAAGATCGAAAACATGTTGTCCCTTTGCTGCAGTAGTCCATCTAAGTCTGGCGTAGACCTCCCTCTTGCTATTAACTCCTTTTTTGAATAAAATCGATCTTGGAGAAATTCCTCAACTCTGATATCGGCAGACACCGCTGCTGTCATTTTGCCTTGAATTTTGCGGGGATTACGCTTACAACATAGCCAGTGTAATGACGTTAGCTGTGCAAATTTCCAGTAATATCTCGATTTTAATTGGTCCATGTTTGATACGTAACGTAGATGATTACTGGCATAACATATTTACGTGCAAAGGCACAGCAGAGTTGTGCTTTTCGACGTACATGTTAAAGAATACAGGATCGAGTTTTTCGTTGTCGTCCGAAATGAATGGAGAGTAAAAGCACTGCATTCTACCATTTTGTTGTATTTGATTATGCGTAACTGCTACATTTGTCATCGTAACGTTTAAACAATTGGAATAACACACATAGGCTATTGCATATATAAATCACAAGAATAATCAGTAAAAATACAAATACAAGTTTATTAAATACAATTATTTAATAAACATTTTTACCTTTGAATTTTGGCAGGGTAGGCAGTGCCTACCTTGCCTACCCTGACTGCACGTCACTGGATATTCCGTTGAAATGAAAAAAATGACTCGAAAAAAGATTAGTTCATTTTACTGAACGAGATTCAAAGAACCGAATCAGTAAAATGAACCGAACTTCCCATCACTAATGTGAGATGACCACATCAAAGTTGACATTTTCTCCAAAGAGTAATTATAATTTGACAGTATGTTTAACAACAAGACTAGGCAGCTATTGAGCCATGTCATTGTCCCCAAATAAAATCAAGATTTTTAAGAAGAAAATAATCGGCCATGTGAAGAGTTGCTGCCAGGGCCGCCCATAGAAATTGCTGGGCCCCTGAAAATGTCCAGTGAATGGGCCCCCCCTAATAGGTCTTTACTTATTAATGCATGCGCGTGTGTGCTCTCTCTCTCCTACATAAAACATATGTAAACTTAAGAGACTTACTCAGTGATGGGAGCTACATTATAGCAAAACAAATACACCTTTATACATAAAACTTAAACAAAGTTCAATAAATATAACTGAAATGCCTTAACAACTTGTGTGGCGCTGGGCCAGACACACACACGCACAATAATTTGACACACTGAGATCTGCTACACTCACCACATTTTCTAGTATAAAATGCAATTTACCTGCCTTCATCTTTGCCTATTATACAGCCATCTTCCTTGTCTTCCTGGATGCAAAGTCTTCTATAATGTATTTGAAGCAGTGCATGAAGTGGAGAAAAAAAGGTGCCGGTACTCTCTTGCATTGGCCAATCATTATGACATTTGAGGTTTCTACAGTGAAAAACTAAACCAAAACTTGGATTGCTGGTACAACAACAATTTATTGTTAGCCTATTTATTAACAACATAAATGCATAACCTCGGGAACATATTTTATCAGGGGGGTGGCTTAATGTTGCGGGGCGGCAGCAGGGTCGGATCTAGAGATTTTCATTCGGGTTGGCAATGGGGTGGCAGAAGGAAGTTGTTGGGTGGCCTCCTGGAGGCGAATCAAACCCAAAGTAGGGGAGTACAGTACTCCCTATGGTAAATGATTAGAACATTGTAGTTTAAATTAAACATTAACATTAATATTATTTATTGAAACGTTCTGTTATGTACAAATAATATTTTTCCATGGGAAGATTGAGGTTCATATTGTTTAATTGTAACTTGTTTCACTACATGCTTTTATGGTTCTTCCTTTTGGAACTGTTTTTTCACAATGTATGCTTCATGTTTTGGCTACCCGCAATGTTTGGGGCTATCTCGTTGTTACGATCAGAGACCTATGCACTTTTGTAAAGCTGTCTCTTGGAAGTCGCTTTGGATAAAAGCGTTTGCAAGCGTCTCATCATTCTTCTCCCGGTGTTCCCGATGGCCAGTCCGCTACTGCGGTGCTATTCCGCGGTGGTGGATTTTAAATTCTCGTGCTGTCAGGGAGTGCTGCAGCACCCTCAGCACCCCTAGTTCCCGCAGCCATACATAAATGTATGTATTTATTTAAACAAGTTTGAAGCTCATGATTCGTAGCCTACCCAATGTTTCTGGTAGGACTTGGACCTCTGTTGACGTGTCTGGCTCTGGCACACGCGTTCTTTCTGAAGCCTGGGGCCAGTTGCATTAAAATAGACCTAGTCTTAGACTTGAATGCAACTTTAAGCACCAAGTCACGCTAAGCCTGACAATTAGTCTGCCCCGGACCAGAGTTTAGCAGCCCAAGTTGCCATAGTAACCGAGTTCGAACTATGTTGAGCTAGTGTAACAGCTCAAGAAATCATAAATATTTTGTGTATGTATGTTTTATTTCACCAAAATTGTGGTTTCTTTTATGGTAGCTGTTGAGAGCATTGTTTGTTGTGTGAGCGCCCCCTGTTGGATGGTGATACCTATATGTGCTGCATTTTCGCGCGTCTTGCTCTGTCTGTGTTCTAGGCTGAGCAAGAGACGAGAAATAAAGTGCCGAAAATAAATTCAGCGTCCTCTACTATATGCACCGGAACACAACGCAGTAGTCGGTGAAGAGACAGACCACAACGGCTACACTAGCTTTATGGAACCGAATGAAGTCCGACTAACTGATATAAGTCTGGCTTATTCGGTAAACTCGCTTTATAGAACAGGCCTCAGAAATACTTTTCAATCTTATGTTCTTGGGGGCATTTTTTCAGTTTGCAGAGGGTACTGCAAATCCCGATTCCAGCTAAAATACTGCCAATAACAACATTGTTAGATGTGGGTTTGGCCATTTTTACACAGGACTGGCCAGTTTCTTTGTTTTCATTCAACTTCTTCAACCATGTGAGGCTGCAACATAGCCCATCATATCACCGGACCCATCGGCAACCACACCTCACAATTTCACTTGAAATCAAAGTTTTTGATTAAATTAAACCCTTTTAACTACGTTAGGATTAAGTTCAACTTGAAGTAGAATGAGCCAGTAGCCTACTCTACATTTACAGTTGTGGTGTGAACTGTCCTTGTGCTTGTTTAACCAAGATGCGACACCCCCACTTCTAGATGAACATCAAAATGGAGAACATTACCAATTTCTCTCATCTCTCATATACATGGGAATTTGAATACTATTATGATTACATAGACCCTGTAGTTGTGGATGAACACAAACTCAAATATAACAAGTGTAAGTAGTTACATTTATTACCATTTGGAAAATCAATTTCAGTACAATGATTTTTATTCTAATGTCTTATTTTTACTTTATTTTATAGATTCAGTTGTTATAATATTCTGGATGTTTTTGGCTGCGTTTGTGAGTTTCTTTTTTGGAATTTTGATACTCATGTCACACCCTAAGAACACGCAACGGTAAGGGTTCCACAGTGTTGATGAAGCAATGTTTACTATCAAAATTGCTGGTTATGAATTTTAAAACAGTATTTTGTTAAGAATTGCAATGAACCAGAATTCACAACTCGGAAATTCAGTTCATTCAATCTTTTACACAGACCACACAGCACCCAAACCACACAGCTGAGAAGTTCCTTTTCTGCTTAACAGGTATATAAAAAGCTTTGTTTTATATAAACACGTTATGCAAGGTTTGATAATGTTACATTTGATTAAGCAGTTCACATTTTAAAGTTTCAATGCAGAAAATACAAATATGAAAACTAAAGTACAAACTGTAGTTCACAAATAGAAGGACTAAACTTTCTCTTTGAGTATATTGTCTTCAAAGACCAACTGATTGACTAATGGCACTACAAATACTTTTGACAGATCTTTGGGCCAGTGACTTTTTCGGTCCTTTCTCCTCAGCCCCTGCAACCAGTTTGACATGTAGCAGAAACACCTCTGGGGATGTGGCTCCACTCCACATTTCATATATGTATTGTGACAGCAGCATCAGCCCAGCTTCTGAAAATGGGAAGGGGGGGAGTGGGGAGGGACATTACCTTAAATTATTCACTTTTTAAATTTTTATCAAAGCACTAATACTGTGTAATTCTTAACATTTTCCTTTTTCTGTTGACATTTCACAGACATTTGTGTACCAATGCAAAACTATCAGAGAAGACAATAAAGTCAATGATTTTCTCTGAAAATGGATTCTCTTACCTTTTCTGGACTGGCCATGTGTAGTCTCTGTCAAACAAAAAGAGAGCACCACTTGATGTAGATTATTAGAGGGGCTGCTGCACGCCTCCAGTAGGTGTATCATGATGCTTGTGAACAGCTGGAGCATCTCAACTCTTGAGCAAGTCCAGGACTGGTACTGGTGCTCAGACATCTGGTGATACAGCCTGAGAAGGTCTGCTCTCAGTGCACGATCACAGAGTAGTGCATCTAATATGCCTTTGTTAGGTATTGCCACATTTTGTAACCACTGAATGAAGTCTACTGTTCCCCTTTCATTACATTTCTCTTCGATCAATGATCTTAGTGACCACTTTATGAGCAGGTGTGCTGTGGCACTGTCTTGACAGCTAAGGTGTTCACTGTCACTTTCCTGGGAATGCTTACTGCCCTTTAGCTCAGAGATTGGAGAAACAGGCTCCCAGTAGGTGAATATATTCCTGAGGTGAGGTTTACAGTTAGCCAGAATGGTCTGTTTCTGCTTTTCCACCTTATCATCATCCATCTGTTCCCCTTCTTGGGCACAAGACCGAGTAGAAAGGAAATTACAGCCTTTGTCCTTCACAGTCTCTGAGGGGGGAGATAAACAAACACTCATGTTTAACTCATGTCATTTAGAAGGACAATCATCAATACCCAGCAGAGAGAACCAGGAAAGACCATGAGATGTACAAAGTTTACTGATGGACAAGAGCAGTTATTTGCATAATAGGGCATTTCTCTGTAAGCTTATCCACTGAACATAAAACAATAATACAGAAAGTTAACCAGATAAGTTAGTAGCAGGCAGAGAATCATAGCACTAACCAAACAACTCCATCATGTGCTTCTCAGCCACATGTTGCAATAGGGTCAGTAGAGCTACATCATGGGCCATTGAGGCCCAGCAGTGGAGCAAAGAGAGGGCCGCAGAGGAAGACAGGGATTGTGGTTGCAGAGTCAGCCAGTCGCTCTCTTCATGGATTTTGAGAGCTGTCCTTCGATGCCTCAAAACAGAGCTCAGTGTATCCACTAACAGGCTCAGATGTGCTGCCTTCACACCCCTTCACACAGCAAAAAAGGCAAGTCAATAAAGATTTTTTTTAAAATTTACAAACCAAAAACACTAGCGGATATGCATTTTTGTAATGCGTAAATGGGTTTCTCTTTTACCTCAGGTGTCTGATGATGGTGGAGAAGAGACACAAGAACTCATTGATGAGAGGAAGCGGTAAGCACTTTGTGTGCCTCTGAGGTTTATTCTCTGCAGTGGCCACAATGTTCTGGCTTTCCTTTTGCCCAAGGTTGGTAAACCATACCACATGGATCAGATCTATGACTGCACTGAGAACACACTGATCAATGTGTCTGAAATGAAGAAAAAAGGTTCCATTAACACATATATAAAGAACAGTTCAACCTTTCTTGGAATACATCTGTAAACATTTGTGGTGGGCCGTTATCGGCGTTAACGTGCTGCGTTAACGTGTGACTCTTATCAGGCGATAAAAAAAATATTGGCGTTAATCTATTCTCAAAGTTGGGTTGGGAGCTGGGTTTATACTACGCAAGCTATGATGACTTTCACCTTAATATTTAGCGCAGATTTATACCTAGCCGAATTGCACTATAGGGAGGCGAGAACAAGTCTTCAAACCTGTGTGTATGCTTTGTGTATGAAATTACCACATCAAACGTGACGTACTAACATGGATGCAGCTATGAAGCCGCCTGGTTTGCTTCAGGGAAAAATGTATTTTTAAGAAGCTTCCCAATGGAAACCTCGACAAGACTTAAACGCAAAGCATCCCTTAGCTAATGCGGAAGATTCGGGCCAAGCACTGATGTAGCGCAGGGGAGAGTCGTCGTCAAGCTACTATGTTTGAGTGCAACCGAGGCAAGCCCGTCAATACAGCTCTATCAGCCAAGCTAATAGACTTGAGAAACCCATTCTCAAAGACTTACTTTTAGTCATTATTTGGGTAGCACACATATTCTGAATGCCTTCAGCGGAATTCAAATGAGCCATTTTAATCTAGATTAATTCCAAGATTAGAGTGATATTAATCTAGATTTTTAAAAAAATTGTCTATGCCCACCACTAGTAAAAATACTTTTTATACTGCTCCAGTAATAATAATACATTTTATTCATATAGCGCTTTTCAAAGTACTCAGTCACTGTAAATGGTTAAAATACAGTACAGTAGTGCTCACCTCCTCTCCACTAATTGTTGTGCCCAGGTTATCAATCCATGACCCTTGGTGAAGTTGTAAGCAGCTTTGGTTACTTGGACAGCCTGGTGTAAAACATTTAAAATCTGAACCTAATGGGAAGCAAAAAAAACTTTTAGTACACGTTGACAGTCCCAAAATGCTAAACAATGCACGTGCATTTTACTAATAATCTTGTAATTAGGGATGCACGATAATATCTGCACGTCATCGGTATCGGCAGATAAAAGCTTCAAAACTTAATCATCGGCATCTGCAGATATGAAACTTCCTGCCGATGTACCTGGCCGATAAGGTGACGTGCAAATTATGCGCACGCGAAGCAAATGTTTAATTAAGCAATAAGCCCGTCGCGTTGTGCCTAACAACTCCCCTTTCCTGTTCTAAAATCAGCGCAAAACACGGACTTGCGGGCCTTATTGCTTTTCTAAAACTGTTACTACAAATATTTGATATGGTTTCATAAATAAAGACAATCAAATTTAAGAAACAAAACAGTTTAATAATAAACCGTCATTCTTCCGCCACTACAAAGTATAGTTCCTTCATAAATCGTTGCCACGCAACAGATTGAAAACAGTGGACGGCCCATATCGTCTTTTTAGTGCCGGCTTCATTCCTTGCCTTTGCGAACTCTTCGATTTCAGCCTCTGTCTTCTCTGCATGCCTGGTCTTTTTAAACTCTTTCTCCTCCATTCTGTTAAGTCTCCCACCACTCGTCAAACGTCAGCCAACCCAGCAAATCAAAATTCACAACAAATGTTGCCATTCTCTTTACAACTAGGTTGCTTACTACCGTGTAACTTTGCAACTTATTTTTTTATTTGAAATATTCGATGTGCAGTAATAGGGAATGTTATGTTATGAGCAGTGCTTGAAGTGGAGAAAAAAAGATGCCGGTACTCTCTTGCATTGGCAAATCATTATGAAATTTGAGATTTCTACAGTGAAAAACAAAACTAGATTTCTGGTACAACAACAATTTATTGTTAGACTATTTATTAACAACATAAATGCATAGCCTCGGGAACATATATTATCAGGGGGTTAATGTTGCGGGGCGGCAGGGACGGACTGGGAGTAAAAATAGGCCCTGGACTTTTATCCAGACCAGAACCGGCCCCCGTATAGCTACGCCACCACTGCTGCCTGCTAATGCATGCATAGTCTGTGTTTGATGTGATGCTAGTTTGGGAGTTTGATACTTAAGTTGGCCTTTATTTGAGCGCAAAAATAGTTTTTTAAGCCTTGTGTAAAATAAAAATGGCTGTTTTTTAATTGGTAAAACCTTGTCTAGTGAAAGTGATGTCTTTTTTTCTCTTTATTTCTCAGCCCCACCCTTACGTTTCTTATCGTTTTCCATCGTTATTCTTCTCCTGGTATTCCCGATGGCCAGTCCGCTACTGCGGGGCTATTCCGCGGTGGTGGATTTTAAAGTCATATTATTTTAAATTCTCGTGCTGTCAGGGGGTGCTGCAGCACCCTCAGCACCCCTAGTTCCCGCATCCATGCATAAATGTATGTATTTATTTAAACAAGTTTGAAGCTCATGATTCGTAGCCTACCCGATGTTTCTGGTTGGACTTGGACATTTGTTGATGTGTCTGGCTCTGGCACACACGTTCTTTTAGTGACTTTCTGAAAGGCTAACATAATTACTTACAAACGAAAGTCGTTTAGTTTCTAGGTTTCAAAGCAGCAGTGAAAAATCTGTTTTACTGAGGCATCAGTTGATGCTGACTAGATAACTTTTTCGAATCTAGCGTACCGGCACGCAAGAAAAGGTGCCGGTACGCTTAAGAGTAAAATGTAGAGGTGCCGGTACTGCGTATCGGTGAGTACCGGCCCACTTCGAGCACTGGTTATGAGGACAACTTGAAAGGTTAAGCTGGATTTTACAACGGCATCGAACGCGATATAGCCAATCAGAATCAAGGATTGGAACAATCAGTTTTAGAAGTTACTATGAGCGCCAACAACATGATTCAACATGTCGGCTGTGTGGCAGGACTTCACAGTATCAAAGGATGATGACAAAATGACAGTAGTCTGTCTGTGTCTCTAATTATTATAATATATAAGCCTTCAAGAATCATTTTGCACATAATTATAGACTATATATAAACTATTCATACTTTCCTAGACATATCTTATTTAGTCTGCATAACCTTAGTCTGAATGACAGACTTGTTCAAGCAAACCCTTGCGACATCTGCTGATAGAAAGGCGAATTGCAGCCTTGAAAGGCAAAGATCCAACCATCCATCCATCGTCAACTGCTTATCCGAGTCGGGTTGCGGGGGGAAGCAGTTCCAGCAGGGGCCCCCAAACGTCCTTATCCCGAGCCACATTAACTAGCTACGACTGGGGGACCCCGAGGCGTTTCCAGGCCAGTATGGAGATATAATCTCTCCACGAGTCCTGGGTTTTCTCTGAGGCCTCCTCCCAGCAGTGCCCAGGAGGCATCCTTACCAGATGCCTAAACCACCTCAACTGGCTCCTTTCGATGCAAAGGAGCAGCGGCTCTACTCCGAGCTCCTCACGGATGACTGAGCTCCTCATCCCACCTCTAAGGGAGGCCACCCTCCTGAGGAAACCCATTTCAGTTTAAGTTGTTTGACTACCTCAGTGACCTCTTTCAGGGAAATTGAATCTGATCCCCCATCCGCCTCCGGCTCTGCCTCTATCACAGAGGGTGTGGTGGGATTTAAAAGTTCTTCAAAGTGTTCCTTCCACCGCCCAATAACTTCCTCAGTTGAGGTCAACAGCGTCACATCTTTGCTGTACACAGCTTGGATGGTTCCCCACTTCCCCCTCCTGAGATGGCAGACGTTTCCCAGAAGTACTTTGGTGTGGACCGAAAGTCCTTCTCCATGTCTTCGCCAAACTTCTCCCACACCCACTGCTTTGCCACTCCCACAGCAGAGGCCGGGGCCCTTCGGGCCTGTTGCTACCTTGCAACTGCCTCCGGACACCTCCGGAGACCTCCGGGACAACATATCCCGGAAGGCCTCTTTCTTCAGTTGGACGGCTTCCTTGACCACCAGTGTACACCATGGTCTTCGAAGGTTACCGCCCCTTGAAGCACCAGCTCTCCACCATGGCTTCAGCAATGGAAGCCCTGAACACTGCTATGCTGACAACACGCAGCTGTACCCTTTGTTCCCCCCGACTAATTTGGGGATTTCTGTTAGAATCAAGGCCTGCCTCACAGACATCTACGCCTGGATGATCAAGCATCACCTCCAGTTGAACTCCAACGGAACTTCTCAACATCCCGGCCAAACCCTCCATCTTTCACGGATCTCTTAATCACCCTGGGATCTGCAACGTTGACCCCTTCATCCTCGAACAGGAACTTCAGGGTTACCATGGATGACAAGCTCACCTTCGCGGCCCACATTGCTGCAGTCTCCCGGTCGTGTAGATTCACCTTCTACAACATCCGGAAGATCAGGAGATACCTGTCTGAGCATTCCACCCAGCTGCCAGTCCAAGCACTTGTCCTCTCCAAGTTGGACTACTGCAACTTGCTTCTCGGTGGTCTCCCAGCATCCGCGACCCGCCCTCTCCAGAGGATACTGAACGCAGCAGCCCGCCTGATCTTCAACCTACCCAGATGTTCCCATGTTACCCCGCTGTTCATCTCCCTCCACTTGCTACCCATCACGGCCCCATCAGATTTAAGACCCTGGTTCTGACCTTCCGAGCGGTGAACGGGACTGCACCCGACTACATCCAGTCTCTCGTCCAGCCTTACACCCCTACCCGCCAACTTTGGTCTTCTTCTGACAACCGTCCTGTGGTCCCACCTCTGAAGAGACCCGCTCCCAACCCAAGCTCTTCTCCTGTTTGGCCCCCCCATGGTGGAATCATCTCCCCACCTCCATCAGAGATACTGACTGTCTCTCCACCTTAAAAAAAGGCTAAAGTCGCACTTGTTTCGGGAGTACAATGGTACTTAAGATTTGTTGGATCAGATGTTAGTTTATTACCTCCAGGAACACAATGACATTTATTCAGGGACTTGTTGCACTTGTTGGCTAGTTGTAACTGATTTAACTACTTGTACTTGCTGTGAATTATACTATTGTTGCTTGCTTCCCTCCAGGTACACTCTAGCACTTTCAAGGATCATGTTGTTTAATTGTCATTTGTTTAACTACATGCCCTTCTGGTTCTACCCATTGGCACTTTTGCTTTTCATGTTGATTCATGTTTTGCGGGGGGGGGGAACAATCTAATTGTGAATGATCATTGACCTATGCATTTTTTGTAAAGCTCTTTCTTGTAAGTCACTTTGGATAAAAGCGTCTGCTAAATGTAAATGTAATGCACAGGAGCTAAAACTGTGAGCAACTCATCCACCTGAAGTCAACATTCTACAAGGGGATTATTTTGCTCTGACACAAAGTGAACATACCAGAGTTTGCTCATCACAGAGGGAACTGCTGCTGAAGCTTAGCAGGGTCTGGAAAATCCCCTGTTGGTCGCATAGCTCATAACAGTATCTATCAGCCAAGCCTTCTTCCAGGACACTGATGATCCACTTTCGCTCAACCTTGTGCTGCAGAGTAAAACACACACTTTCACACCACAATCAGTCACAAAAACCCTCCCTTTAATAAGTTTTTCCTATATGTCTCCAGCTTCTTGTTAGGCTTGTGCCAAAACAACCCTACCTCCATGTCAAAGCTGTAGAAGAGCTTGAAGAACTCTGGGACTCTTCTGATGTCTAGACTCTGATGACATAGCAGGAACCTGTTAACTAAAACATACATGTGGTCCTCTGCAAAATCAAAGACAAATGTTCATGAATACGTTAATCTTCAATGAATACATACTAACCAATTCAAAACGTTATTTCAGCTTTATACAAGTTCCCCGCAGCATTTTGCAGCTAAGGCAGCCGCCTAAGCAACACATGCCTGCCGCCTTAACTACGTTGTGGAAAAAAAACAAAAACAACGTGACCAACGCCAGTCTCCCTTCTCTGCAGAATGCATTAGTCTATCACTAGTCTACCCCCCCCCCACACCCTCAGTGTAGGAATTAAGGCACTTTGTACTTGTGTTACTGCCCTTTTTAACGGATCAAAAGTAAACGGACAGTTGGCTGATCAGCTGTTACATGGCCTAGCCAGGTGTGTCATTCGCTTTTTTAATTTACAAATAAGTTGATAAAAGGTCATTTCAAGGGAATATATTGCTGTTAACTCTCAAAATTAAGTTCAAAGAACTGTCACAATCCAGGGCTATTATTCTGCCAATTCTAACATGCCAATTCTGATCTCAGTCTAGAGCCCTGCGTGGAGAAGCTGCCCCGGTAAATTGTGCTACGAGCAAGCTAGCCTAGCTGCTGTTGCTAGCCAAACTTCACTTAGCAGCACTTGTGCTAGCTGCCGCATCATTGGATACCAGTGGAGAAAAATTACGTTTCCTTCTGTAGTTTCAACTTGGCAATTAGTTGTTTACTCTCCTCTTTTGTGCTCCGCTAGGGGAGTTTCGTTACATTTAGCAAATTGGTTTTTGCATTCACTTCACTCTTCTATTGTCTCACATGAACCAACTGATATGACGTGCTTTGCTGCGGAGTTGCTGCAATCGATGGAATAGTCCACAGTAGTATCGGGTGGGAGGGGAAGCTTGCGTTGACACAAATAGAATAAACGCTCTGTTGGTATCTTTGTTGATACTTTTGGGGAAGGTTACGATTTTAATCGATTTGTATTATTATTATAGTTATTATTTATCATACAGTAATTTTACGTAGTCTTTCAAGGGCACCCCTGGCATCTGGGGGGCCCCAGGCGGTTGCCTACCTTGCCTAATGGGTAAGTCCGCCCCTGAAGCTGTTGTAGCCTATCTATTCTATTTTATTCATGCAACCCCTGTACTAACTGTACAGTCAGTACAGTAGTGACTTGCCCACACTAGTAATATTTCTGTTAACGTTAAATACACCCTGAAAACAGAGTCGCGCCACTGCTGCCGCTGTTGTGTTTAATTTTGAATTTTTTAACATTCAAATATACATTTTCACATTCGAAAACCAGTTTTTAACAACTATTCAAATATATATTCGAATATAGAATATTCGTTGACAGCCCTAGTGATGGTCCACTGTTCTATCCAATGTTACATAACGTAAACTTAATTACGTTCTTAACTTTAATGCTGATTTTAGATTGGTTAATATTAGCCATCAATCAATCTTTGTGCTGTGCTCTATTGTCACATGACAGGGAGCTAACTAGTTCGAAAAATAAATATACTGTATTTTTCGGAAAGCCGCATTTTCTATAAACCTTACCCCACCAGAATTGGAGCTTTGTGTCTATAAATCTGAGTATAAACCGCACTGGAATATATGCCGCACTTGACACGGGATCAATGATACCAAGCAATGCACGAGTATAGGCGATCTTACAGCATGCCTTTGCAACACACTTCAAAGCAAAAGTGCGAAATGTATGTTTTCTATTGGCCGGGAATTAACTAATATTAACCTTTTAGACGCGTGAGTTCTAAATAATTCAGACGGTCCCCAAAGCGCACGTTATTTTTCTGAAATGGTAGCTAGCTAGCTTTAGTTAGCTTCCGGGCTAAGTTAGCTAGCATAATACTGGTAGCAATGCTACTACCATGCTAGTGTTACTTGTTAGCTTTATCATTAATACATTTTGAAGCCTGTTATAGAATATAAAACGTTGTACGAACGTTATAAAAACTTTCTATGAGCCCCTTTGAAATATAGGCCTCACCGCCACAAAAAAATGTAAAATCGGTGTAGAAACTGCGGCTTTATTTCTGAAAAATACGGTATACATTTTTTTTGTGGTGCTCCTTAATTTTCGGTTGGTGCTCCAAAAGAATCCTGGTGCCCCTAACTTTTTTAAGTTGGGAGCACCAGTGCTACCAACTTAAAGTTTATTGCGAGCCCTATCAGTAAGGCAAGTCAATGTTTAGGCTGAAAAACCTAACCCATCAGATAGCAAAAACATTAGGCATGGTCAAATCAACTATTTGGTACAATGTTGAAAAGAAAGAAAGCACAATTAAGCTCAGGAACACTAAAAGGCCAAAAACTACTTTGGTGGATGAATGGATGACCAGATCAAGAACATTCTCCTGGAAAAGTAGAGTTACCTACTAAAGTAATCAGAGGGTTTATCAAATTAAATCAGGGCTAGCTAATAACTAATTAATTAATAGGAAGGATAACATGAACGTATAGTTTGAGCTTTCATTTTCTCAAAGGCAGAGAAGAATACCCAGGGCTTGGTTTACACCTATCAAACTTTCTAGCCACTGGGAGACCAAAGGCAGGCTAGGGGGAACTCAAATTATTTTAAAATAACCTCTTAAATTGAAATCTTCATGTCATGGGACCTTTAAAATATATAATTGTGTCTTTTGGAATAAAAGTACTATAAGGACTTCAAATCATCACACAAATGGTGTAGGATTACTAGTGCAGTGCCCCTGATGAAGTATGCGATTAAGATGTTGGTTAGTTGATTTTAATGACATATATTTGGTGGTCTACATTTGGTGGTCTACGGGTTCCAGACTTAAGACATAATTGACTGCAAAGGATTGGCAACCATGTACCGAAATTGACAATTTATGATGTGTACAATAGCCTGAGTCCCTTAAGTCAGGGTGTTATGCACTTGTTTAAAAATGTCTGCAATTCCGACTGTTCATACAACATTTGAAGAAACCCTTAAATTAAATCTGAAAGTCTGCACATCTTGATTGTTACATCCTAATCCATTGTGGTAGCGTGGGGGGTGGGTGGGCGGTATGACAGTATATACCGTGCAACGGTAGAAATGTGTCTACCGGGAGAGATTTGGCTATACCGTTTCAACCGCGGTATACTTTTCAGTGTTTCCCACACAGACTAATTTGTGGCGATGTGCCACAGAAACAACACCGGCCGCCACATATTGCGTTTCGTAACCATTTTTTTAAACACTCTTTAGGTTAAACATGCAGCGAATTCTTTCAGCTGCATTTCCTTTCCATGCTCTCCCTCTCGTCTCTGTCACTTACGCGTCCTTCTCACATACATAGTCACAACGTCAGCACACGTCGGCAACGATGCATACATTCGCCGTTCTAGTAAGACAGACAGCCATATTAGCGAGCATTCAGCATTAGCTTAAGATCTAGGAAAGTTCAGGCTACTTTTCGCTAGGTACCTACGAACATGTCTTAATCGAAGGTTCCCCTTTGTTCTTTTGGTGAGAAGTCTCAGGAGCTAGCTACTTACCCGGCGTCATGGAGCCGACCAGTTAAATAGTTATTGAGCACTAGCGTTGCTACTTGCATATGCAGAAATTATTTGTTTGTGGTTGATTTTGTGAAGGTGTGAATAATTTTGGATGAATATTTAATATAATAAAGTTCTGTGTAACAAATTATTAACGAGGGAATTATTTTTAACCCCCCCCCCCCCCCCGTTTGTCTGAGGGCATTACGGATCCGTATTGCGCTTTGAGTGCTAGGTCACCACGCGGATAGCATGACTGCGCTTCAGCCAATCGGAACGCTCGTACTAGTAACTTTGAGTCATGTTTTTAACTCAAGTGTTGTCTCATGTGAGGCAGTTGTTTAGGTTTGTAATAAATAATCAAGTGTGATGATGAAGTATGGTATGGTTATATAGTACCATTTCTTAATTAAATTGACTATATTTACTATGTCAATTACTATACCGTGATATATATCGTAACCGTGATATAAAATTACTCATATCGTGATAGAAGATTTTGTCCATATCGCCCACCCCTAATGAGCGGTATAGAAATGATATATGAAAGCTGCATATATTAGCTGTTCTTCCATGGCAAAGCACTTCAAAAGTTGGAAACATTGAACTGATGCGACACACCCGCCGTACCCCATTCAAATTTGGTGAGTGCAGTAGATTAGCCACAGATTGACTACTATTGGAACAAATGGACTAGAACTGTTAAGAAAAAAATGAATATATTGTTATATATATATATATCGTAGGGGTGGGGAAAAATTGATTTTTGATTTGAATCGTGATTCAGTTTTCTAGCGATTCATATCACTTCACAATTTTTTATTTTATTTTTTATAACAATGAATTTACTAAACTGCAAGAAAAACAATACATTTCAAGGTTTTGATGCATTGGGATTTTTTTCTTCAACATTTAACTAACTATCCCAGTCAAATAGAAACAAGTAACAATAAACAGCAAACTGGAATGAAATATAAGCATATATTGAATCGAAATTTGATTAAAAAAAATCTAAAGAATTGTGTATCAATTTTTAATCGAATCATGACCCCAAGAATCTATTAGAATCGGATCGTGACGTACCAAAAGATTCCCACCCTTAATATAACATTACCGTCCGTGCTTCAAAATAATACCATGATATACATTTTAGACCATACCGTCCAGCCCTATGGTAGCACAGAGCCATTATGATGAAAAATGTGTTGTATACCCACCAGGCTTCAGCATCTGATGGGCTGCCTTGCTGATGTAACTGGTCACCACAAGGGGGAGCCTGAGATTATGTTGCTTGATGCCATTCTTGACTGTGTCCATAAGATAAAGCAGCTAAAAGTACAAAAGCCAGAAAACATGTACCAAGTTTGTTTGAAACTGACCAATAGTAGATGAATGAAAGAAAGTAAAACATAGAGTCACAGTCTGTTTACTTGTTTCTTCTCTTTAAAGCGTGCTCCCTCAATGTGCTGGCAGAAGCAGGCCAGAACTTGATAGGCTGCTGCCCTCAACTTTGAGTCATAACTACTCAGGGCCACCATTACCAACCCAAGGGCATGGCTGGATACAAACTTCAAGCAGTCAATCACTGACTCTATGACAAAGACATAAAACGGTAAATTACTTTGAAACAAACTTACAATACAAACTATCTTTAACAATGATGAATAAGATAGTCACCTGGCTGTAGCATTGCACTGAAGAGTGGCAGGAGAAAGCAAGGGTCATATAAACTCTCAAGGTCCTTCACTTGGTCGTCTCTGTAAACCATCTCTTTTCCCTCCTGTTAAAGGATGTTGTCTTGATATGTAATGCCGATTCCACAGCTTAATGTATATTGGGTGAAGGGCTGTGGCTCACAAACCTTTGGTATGATTCTGCGTTGCTGGGGGAAATGGGTGATTGTGTGTAGCATCCTCTCAGCTTTCAGAAGGTCCAGTAGGTCCTCTGTGCTGGGTTGCTGCCAAAGGGACTGCCCCAAGCTTTTCTTTGCCTTGTGGTGGTCTACC
Source organism: Hypomesus transpacificus (assembly GCF_021917145.1). Lineage (NCBI taxonomy): Eukaryota > Metazoa > Chordata > Actinopteri > Osmeriformes > Osmeridae > Hypomesus > Hypomesus transpacificus. The sequence goes on along the minus strand of NW_025814037.1, from coordinate 873,366 downwards.
GCTGCAGGGCCCCAGAGGAGAGACCTGGTGATCACAACACATCTCTTTAACACACTGACACACAAACTGAAATTTAAATGCTCAACATTCTAAGTTAATACTAGGGGTTTCACACCTGTATACAGACAGACAGACATACATACATAAACACATACTTACATGCCCACACCTATGTGTATACACACGTGCACATTCATAGACATACATATTCCTATCAACCCATAATGATTCTGCACTTGATACATGAAAATATATTTTTTTATTGGAAGTATGTCCCTCTCAACTATATTACTGTTACAGTGAGGGAATTTTTCTTTGTTGATATCCTGCTGATTGTGTATGTTTGCCCACTGACAAAGATATGATCAGTCTATAATTTTTTATGGTAGGTTTATTTTAACATTGAGAGACAGAATAACAAAAAAATCCATAAAAGCACCTCAACATTTTTATAAATTAATTTGCATTTTAATGAGTGAAATAAGTAATTGACCCCTCTGCAAAACATGACTTAATGCTTGGTGGCAAAACCCTTGTTGGCAATCACAGAGGTCAGATGTTTCCTTTAGTTGGCCACCAGGTTGCACACATCTCAGTAGGGATTCTGTCCCCCTCTTTGCAGATCTTCTCCGATTCATTAAGGTTTTGAGGCTGACGTTAGGCAACTCGAATGTTCAGCTCCATCCACAGATTTTCTAAAGGCCGAAATATGCTTCTGAGTCTCCGTTAACGGATGGGCGGGCGCACGAATACGGACGGATAGACTGCGTTTATGGTTCTACGTAGGCTGTGGGTGCTGAAAACAATTCACCGCCAGAAGAGTAGGTGGCGCAACGTTTTTTTGTGAGACGTAGTCGAGTGTTTATTTACCTAGGTTACCGAGAAGTCAAAGCAAATTTACAAATTCAGAATTTTTCCTACATAGAGAAAATGTTGGCGCGCGCCAAAGCCGTTTTCCCAAGCGCCAATGACAAATCCCGAGCGCCAAAGGCAAAAAAACCTGTGTTCATCACGCGTGCAATGCATGTCAGCGAATATGTTCTCAATAGTGTGTTTCAAGTAGGCTACAGCCGAACCCTCGTTCTGTTTTGATCAATAATAATCAAGTTGATAAGCGTGTTCTTGTCTGATCAATACGCAACTGTGAGGTGCGCAAACGGACAGAGCGGCCACTAAACTGTCGTTCCGCTGCGAGGGCCAGCCCGACGTGCATGAATAGTACACCTGTAGCCTACAAATGCTAATTACATTTCCACTCAAAATGCTGACAAAAGTTTGATTTAAGATTTCAAACGCAGCCTCCATTGGTATTCTTAACCTGGAATGATAACATATAGTGCAGTGTTTCCTCTATGGCTACATTTCTTCCGTCACAGTATTAGAAATCAGGCTGTACAAAAGTTTAGTCCGTATATCAGCAGTGAGTGCATGTCGGAGAATAGCACGGACACGCGCTTCACACCGCAGTTGCGATTGCGCGTGTGCGTCCTTGAGAACGTATAATTTATGTTATCAGTTCTGAAGCCCGTTATTGTATAAGTCTATAGTTTTGCAAATTTAAATCAAGTTAAGTGGTGATTTTCGTTGTTTGTATTCTTCCCCTGCAAGCTAAATTGCACATGTCTGTTGATTTGATAGCGATTGCTGCCCTTTCTCAGGTTTGTATTAAAGGTGCATTATTATGCTGAAGTAGTTTAAATTAATAAAAAGTGGGTATATTGTTAAGTTTTGCTACAGAATGCTTAGCCTATCAAGATCAAATGAAGCAGGCAGTGTACATGCTTCAGAGTGGCCTACCTTAATCAATAGGCTAGGCTACTGACCATTTACAATAAGTTGTTACGTCAATTATTAATTGGCAGCATTTATGCCATTTAAAACATACTTTATAACTTTATTGCTTTAGGGGAAATGGGACGAAAATATGTGTGTGTGTGTGTGTGTGTGGGGGGGGGGGGGGTGCAAAACACCTGGGAATAAATACATTGATTAGAAAAAAGAAAATATATATATACACATATATATATATATATTTTTTTTTTGGAGCACCGAAGACCCATTTTGACTCAGGAAAATCCCTGAAATTAGCCGTTTCATCAATAAAATATGCACATTTTCAGCAACTACACTGCCCATTTCTCGTCACATTTTAATTCAGATGCTAATTTACATGTACTGTTTAGCTGAAATATGAATTGTAAAAACTTACAGCAATGGCGGTCAAAGGATTCTGTTTGTCCTGTTTTTCACAGCAACCCCGCCCCTGACGCAAGCGGTTCTTAATACTGATCAATTACAGCCATAGCTCTCCGTAGCTCTCCGAAATTACGACGGATAGTTAGAAAATTCAGGAGGTGCACGTAAAGCTCTCCGAGGGCTGACGGAGAGCTCGTAGAGGGCGTTCCACGGAGACGAGGGCGTTCCCATGTGTCCGTTTTCGAAAAACGAAGAAGCATATATCGGCCTTAAGAGATTAAGGTCTGGAGACTAGCTAGGTCACTCCAGGACCTCAATGTGCTTCTTCTTGAGCCACTCCCTTGTTGCCTTGGCCGTGTGTTTTGGGTCATTGTCATGCTGAAATATCCATCTGCGACCCATTTTCAATGCCCTGGCTGAGGAAAGGAGGTTCTCACCCAAGATTTGACGGTACATGGCCGCATCCATCGACCCTTTGATGCGGTGTAGTTGTCCTGTCCCCTGTGGTGGAATTTTAGGGCATGTGCATAGATGTACGTGTATGTAATCTATAAGCTTTATGTTCATTGGTAAAAGACAGGAAGGGAAGATAATTAAGTTATGTTCAAAGGAATGTGAGGTGGCTTTATTATCTACTGCTCTGGAGAGAGATGCAACTTCAAAGAACTGTGGGACACTTGGTATGGAGTCAAACTGTCACTGAGTAGTGCTGGCCAATCACAGAGACTGCTGTATTGATTGATCGAACATCTAGAGATCCTTTGTTCTAAGTTCATATAAGGCAGTGCATGTGTGATAGTTCTTCACCCCTTTCTCAAACGACCTGTAGGTTGCATCTTGCATGTTTTTCGCTATGACGGGTCCAGAGTACTCTGTTCATTCTTAAGTATGTGCATACCAAATAAATTAAATTGAAACCGCTATTTTGACGGTCGCCATGTTCAAATCTACACAGTGGCTCTAGAATTTTCTTTGACATCCCTTAGCAGAAAAACACCCCAAAGCATTATGTTTCCACCTCCGTGTTTGAAGGTGGGGATGGTGTTCTTGGGGTCATAGGCATCATTCCTCCTCCAAACACAGCGAGTTGAGTTGATGCCAAAGAGCTTGATTTTGGCCTCATCTTACCATAACACTTTCACCTAGTTCTCCTCTGAATCATTCAGATGTTCATTGACAAACTTCAGACGGGCCTGTACATGTGCTTTCTTCAGCAGGGGACTGTGTGGGTGTTGCAGGATTTCAGTCCTTCACAGCGTAGTGTGTTACCAATTGTTTTCTTGGTGACCATGGTCCCAGCTGCCTTGAGATCATTGACAAGATCCTCTCGTGTAGTTCTGGGCTGATTCCTCACCGTTCTCATGATCATTGCAACTTCACAGGTGAGATCTTGGATGGAGCCCCAGATCGAGGTAGATTTTTTTTCTTCCATTCCAAGTGAGATTCTCTTTTCAAAAATTGACAATCTATGTATGTAAGGCGAATTAGTGCATATTCAAACTATAGTTTGCGATCAGTGTGTCTATAGAAGTAGCTATTGAAATTGTCTCAAAACATTCAAGGATCTGATAGATCCGGTTATCTTGGAAAAACAGTTAATGTTCTTTATTTATTGACAGGGCAAGGTCCAAGTCTTGTAAAAATGAGAGAAGTGTAGCCTATTAGTTTGGAACTTTTAAGCTAGAATCTATGATCTCTGCTTGCTGTCCCGTTTATCCTGCTCTCAAATGCTTGCTACCTGAACAATAAATTTGACTGTGGCTTGTGTACATCAACATGAAATGGGGCTAAAACTCTGACTGTCATGTTCACACTACACTTGTAGTTCTGTTCTCTTGAATCTCTTAATCCGGACCAAAACATTTAATTATAGCCTATCCGTAGAGGTAATAGGAACAAAACGTAGGCTATTCTAAATGACCTGTCAGGCTAGTTGTAGTAGATAGGTCGCCTATTTATTTATCAAATGCAACTCTCGTTTTGCATGCGCTACTGCCCTTGCATAACCCGCCATCTACACTTGAAACTGGAGTCCCAATGTTACAGTAATACAATAGCCTACATAAAACCAAAATACACATTCTCAACCAGTTTGATATTATTTCTGACATATTATTCACTGTGTCTTGTCATTCCGAAAGTTGTTAAATTAAATAGGCTAAGCATTAACAAACAATTCGCTCTCATCTTTGCAATCCTTGAACTGTGTTGTGAAAATAAATAAATCTAATTAGACCATTGAATGTTTATGATGTCCCGGTGTGTTTGTTTATACTTTTGATGGGACAACAACGCGATCTTGCCAGCCGACAATTTTTTTTTTTATATGTCTGGCTCCAGACAATTTTATTTTTATACGTCTGGCTACAGACCAACTGCAGTCTAGCCTAACCCGCAACATGCTTGACAATCTTTAGCCAATAAACGCTTAAATAAAATAATCACTCACTAACAAAACGGAAGACCGTGCCATTGCTTCGTGCAACAAGCGCCATCTAGCGATCAACACATGTCAGTAACAACGTCCATGTCTGTAAACTCATGGGTCAATTTGCTTCTAGTGTTCAACTCCAATAGTCTTACAGCTGTGTTTAAGTACTGAGAGTTTTGGCCATATTCACCAAGAGGCATGTAACTCAGAGGATGTGAAACAACAAAAAGCAGTTGTAACTCGAGTACCTAAGGTTGTGGTAGAGGTTTTGTGTTACTCTTTGAGATGTACTGATGTTATTGTGGACATTCAAATCATGTATCCTCTCACAGAACCATCAGTTGGCAGACATTCAATGAAACATGGCTTAATTGTTTACAACAACGACACTTACTGAAAATCTATCATACTGATGTTGTTTTGTTCATACTCTTGCAGAAGGAGTAAAATTTTCTGATCTGCAAACAAAAACAAAATAATTTAAGACTGTAAATAATGTTGCGATATGCAGCCTTTCCTATGATATTTGAGGGAAGGTAGACATCTCCACAGCCAGTATCTACAAAACTTGGCAAATCAAACAATCCAGATGGACAAATAGTACTACAGGCAAGAGGAACATTTTGTTTTTGATTTTGGGGTGAACTGTAAAGAAGAAAATGTTTACCTGAAATGCACAGTGTCCCTCCATATGCTCCTAAAAGCACAACTAAGTGGTTGAGGTTGCAGACTGCAGGACACATCTTCACCAAGGTTAATAAGAGAGAAACCAAGGCTTCTGAAACCAGACAAACAACTGAATGTTATGATCTGATTGAGTGTAAAGTAAGCATAAAGTAATTGTAGGGGAGAACATTTTAAATTAAGTAGTAGTTGCCCTGTCACCTTTAGCCTGCCAGTCTCCACAGATGTCCACTTCTGAACCCAGCATGGTGGATAAGAACAGAGAGTGGCTGCTGATCATCATGTGCATAGTAACTAAGGGCAACAAGTCTGTGAGGGTATCCCTGCCATCATACATGACGTCTAGAAACTTGTTCAGAGTTCTCAGGAAGAGAGGGCATCTGTATCGATACCTGAAAAAGGAAACAGCATTTTAGATACAAGTATGTAGGATTCACACATCAAATTAATTGTTTAATGTATTAATTATCTACAACTTATACCTCTACAACATCCTTTTCTAAACAAAAGTGTATACAATGCCTTCTTGCTATACAGTGTACATTTTAGTGCAGGGTTAGTGCAATCCTGGAATGCAGTCTTGGTTGGAAGAATTGGCAGAAATTATTTGCAATTCCAATTGCAATTCCCCTGAAGTGGGATGCTCTATAGACCAAACATGAATTTTGAACCTAGATTCTCTCAATTTGTCCATTCACAAATTCTAGCTAAATGATGAGCTATCGCGTTATTCTTATAAAGCTGGACTGAATTTCTGAATAATCAACTCACTTCAGTCCAGTCTTCACAAAGCCATTCCATTCGATTGCTGTGACATCTGCAAAAGTCTGAACAAACACTTTCATTAATCATTACAGTAAACCTGCTAGGACTGTCCCCACTCAGTCAACTAATCGATTTTCTGGTCGATATGCTCTTGGTCGACTAAGATTTTTTTAGTCGAGCTGCCGTATGGCAGCGTGAGATCTGATTCCCGATTGTGTCATCATTGCTGAATCAATGAAATGTTCTACAGAAATTGTAGATTATAATAGGCTATTTAAGACAAATAAAGCAACTCTAAAAATATATATTTTAAAAGGAAAAGGTGTTACTATTTTCCCTTTCGTTTATCTGCGCTTTGTTTTGTTTTGGAATTTTGCACACGGCACAAGCACAATTGGCTGCAGAACTACAAACTCTGCCATAGCCTACTTTGTCGTGTTATTTGTCAAAATGGCAAAGAAATCTGTGGTATGGCAGCATCTCATTCAAGTACATTTACAATTACAAAGTACCGGGTGACTCGAAAAACGTTGAATGCAAACTCTGCCAACAATGGTTTATTTTTCATAGTTTGACGTTGAATATGATGTAGCCTACCACCTGAGAAACATAAGTTGGCCTAGCCCTACTTCGTTCAGGTTAACGCGCTGGGTTGAAAAACGAATATGCCTATTATAAGAATCACATCCAAATCGAATGACACAGGCTGGGTTTCCCAGATTCGTTAAGAAGCTCTTAACGGCAAGAGCTTCTTAGGAGCGTTCTAAGAGCGTTCTAGAGCGTTCTTAGAACGCTGCTAAGAAGCTCTTAGCGTTAAGAGCTTCTTAACTAATCTGGGAAACCCGGCCATTATCTTCTCCGGCTTTGGGGCTATCTTGTTGTTATTATCAGTGACCTATTCACTTTGTAAAGCTCTCTCTTGGAAGTCGCTTTGGATAAAAGCGTCTGCTAAATGAATAAATGTAAATGTAAATGGCCAAGACAACAAAATCTTTCTCTGTTGCACCGTTTCCCACTCAGCTTCTACGGAAGTTCGCATGCTGCAAGTTCCGGCAGTGATAAGCGCGCTCTGATGATTTGCATGTTAAACAAACAATATTTTTAATTTGTAGCTAGTATATTGTAAGAGATACTAAATACTTTCGGCATTCAGTTACAACAGGACTGGTGATACGAGTCTTACTATTAGTAGGCTATTAGCGGCTAAATCTGCAATGTCCAGCAGCCATTGAGTCAGATCGCGAACATTTTAGTTTAGTTTTTCAAAAAAATAAATAAATAAGTGTTTCAAATCTCGATTAGTCGATTTTCAGACGTTTTTGGCGAGTCTTGGTCGACCAAAGAAAATCTTAGTCGGGGACAGCCATAGAACCTGCAGTGTAGACGTTTGTAACATGTTAGTGACCCCTAATCAAATCATTCAAGACATTACAGGAAGAATTAAACATGGATGAAAAAGAAAATCATTGTCCACAATACTCCCATATTAGTGTGGACAGGTTAACCCCCAACTAAATCTGTTCATTTCAATTTGATACTTGATTAGACGATTTGAGCAAATACCAACTTCTTTACGTTTGTGACAATTCAGCATCACAAAACTATACCTTTCAACTGTCACTTTACTACAAACATTGTGGATTTATACGTGTCGCCCAAGCAGTTGACTGAATTTAAATTTGAGGTAACACTTTTCAATAAGGGTGCATTAATTAGCATTCATTAATGCATTAACTAATGCATGAATCATCATCAGTTAATACATAACTCAGAAAGTACTTCATGATGCACTGATCATGAACACATCATTTGGTAATAGGGAGTCACATATGATTTACTATTAATTAAATCTGGAATCATCTATACATTCCAATTGACATTAACACATTAACTGATAGGTGAGTTAACTACTTTAGTTAGTTGTGCAAACTATGACTGTTAGTTAACTGTGTGAACTAAACCCCTGAGTCAACAGGGTAAACTAATGGTGGTAATACCTTAATTCATGTGTTAATGACCACAATGGCAGCATCCATGGATTGAGACAGTAACTAATCATTTGTTAATAGTAATGTGCCTCCTCAAGTAAAGTCATAACATGAGATACATTCACTAATCATTAATTAATTATTCACTCAACAAATACTTACTGTTTTTTCAGAGAGACAACGTTTAAATAAACTCTATTATGAGTTGGAATCCTGCATTACAGTCAAAATAACCTTTTGATGAATGGATGACTACCATGCCGTTTGTAAAACGTTTTACTTCACTTGAACAACACATGCAAGGCCACCTTTCTAAGAAGAAGTCCGCTCGAAGTATCGATCAGATCTTCCGTAGAAAATGCCTGGCTGCAACAGATCCTTGATTCTGGACCGATTCATGACGGTGAACTCCTAACTTCAAATGTTAACTTTCCACCAGTGGCGATTTCTTTAAGACTGAAAAGGAAGCTCAGCTTCCCCTAAAATATCAAAAAATGTATGGTAAAATATTTACTATTGTGTTAAAATGTGTTAGAACACGTTCATCTCGAAGACAAATTAGTTCAGAATCAGCTGCGTATAGTGGCAGGTCGACTGACTGATTTCCTTCTCATACATTCTCGTAGCGTCACAGTGCATTTCCCTGTTGAAGGCCAGCTTCAATGGACTTCATGAGGCTCCTTTGAAGAGATTTTTCAGTGTTTCAAAACTATACGCTCATTGGATAAATGCTGCGATTATGTCCCGCCCTGGACGCTCAGCGTCGCTGGGGGTAAATGGAGGAGTGGGCTGGCCTGGACGCTGGGCTTCCGCGTGATGATTGGAGGGTCTGTCGAAAGACTGCATCTCCTTTTGATTGACAGCGATTTTGTACTTTAAAGTGTAGCCGAACCTACAGAGGGTTCAGTTCAGTCCCATCGCGGATTTTTAAACTGTAGTTTAGAGACAAACTGCTGCAACCTATTTCTGTTTTTTTGCTTGGCTAAATTGCTAGCCACATTCATTTTAGTACATTCTGTTTTTGATCATTTCGATAATCACCGATCAGCGTCTCTAAATAGATAGGTTAGAGCCTGTCTAGCTAGCTAGTCTAGGGTCTAACTATAATGGGTAAAAAAATCATTAAGTTTGTATGAGTGAGGTCAGTCAGCTCCACGTAGTTTGCTTTTACCATTCAAATTCTAAATTATTCTCCGTTAGCTTTCACCCTTTTCAAGTTGATGTATAATATCGAGCTTAGGGGATAGAGGAAAGTTAACATTCGAAGATAGAAGTTCACCGTCATGAATCGGTCCAGGATCTGTTGCAGCCAGGCATTTTCTACGAAAGATCTGGTCGATACTTCGAGTGGACTTGCATGTGTTGTTCGAGTGAAATAAGACGTTTTGCAAACGGCATGGTAGTCATCCATTCGTCAAAAAGTTATTTTGACTGTAATGCAGGATTCCAACTCATAAGAGTTTATTTAAAAGTTGTCTCTGAAAAAACAGTAAGTATTTGGTGAGTGAATAATTAATTAATGATTAGTGAATGTATCTCATGTTATGACTTGACTTGAGGAGGCACATCACTATTAACAAATGATTAAGTACCGTCTCAATCCATGGATGCCGCCATTGTAGTAATTAACACATGAGTTAAGGTATTACCATTAGTTTACCCTGTTAACTCAGGGTTTTAGTTCACTCACTCAGTTAACTAACAGTCATAGTTTGCATAATTTACTAAAGTAGTTAACTCACCTATCAGTTAATGTGTTAATGTCAATAGGAATGTATAGATGATTCCAGATTTAATTAATAGTAAATCATATGTGACTCCCTATTACCAAATGATGTGTTCATGATCAGTGCATCATGAAGTACTTTCTGAGTTATGTATTAACTGATGATGATTCATGCATTAGTTAATGCAGTAATGAATGCTAATTAATGCACCCTTATTGTAAAGTGTTACCAAATTTAAAAGCATTTTTGAATCTGAAAAGTTGGAGAGCTCATGCAGTTCTTAAAATGGCGACAGCTAACTACCGTGTCGGTAAGGGCTGAGCAATCATTTGAAATGCTCAAATGCCCAAATAAGATATATATATATATACACACACATATATTGGGAGGGCGTGCCCCCGGCTCGATTTTTTTGTGATTTTAATATGCAAATGACATTTCTGAGCGTGAAAAGGCCATATTGCAGGTTAAACGTCACTGTTGATAAATGGGTAAATGAAGCACTAAAGATATGTATATCATTAAAAAAAAAACTCCAAATGGTGTCTCTAAATGGTGTTAAAGACCAGTTGTTGGTGTTAGCATTAGCATATTAGCACAATTTGGTGATGACGTCGACTCTCGACAAGCGTTCCTAGGCCTTCAAAATAAAGGCACTGTACTCTTACCAAATAAAGTTACATAATAATACTGAATGCAATGATATAATTCTAAATTATGACATCGGTTGAAAACAAATTATAAATAATGTAATGGCGACATTTACATGTACAATATAGCGAGGTAGCTGACTTCAGCAGTCACAATTTCACCTTTCATCAACCCCAAGTTTGCGTGCTACAGATCTGTTGCTGCTGGTGAATGCTTTCTGCACAACTTTCTGTTTGAAAGCTTAAGTGTAAGAAGTTTCAAAAAATAATTCAGTCAATTTTATACAAGGCATTGTGTTTGACCTCTTTGTCTATTCTTTGTTTGTCTATGGCCGCACTGCAGCTACAATTCACGAAATCTCTCTTACTAATTAAACTCCGCCCTTGATTAAACGCTGTACCAAAAATGACCATTGTGTAAGAAACGCTGCAGCGTTTAATCGAAGAAATACAGTATATCATATAAATTGCCATTACATTTTTGTATTTGATTTTTTATGTGTACAAATCATGCCAATACATGTCTGCCTATAGTTAGGGAATTAAAAAGAAATTCAGTACAAAATGACTGAAAGGGGTGTATTTATGTAAATGTCCACATTTCCTCAATATCAAATATAATTGACTGATGGTTTTTCAAACTTCATTGGCTTCAAGATGACATAATTCTGAAGTACCATACGCAATTTCACCTTTATATGTCAAAATATGATTGAATTAAATGTAATTGCTCCACAGCGCGCGCAGACTCATCCTGCCCCTTGACACACGCACAAGCTTGCCAGACACACACACATCTTTTCTGGAAATTGTGGGCTGACCAAGCCCCCACCGTCACTCCTTGGTTTTTAGCTCCTGTTTCATTTAGCTTCCAATCTCAGCTCACCGTTACAAATATAAATGATACAAGTTATTTTTTGGTGGCCATTGTTTTCAACTGGAATCGCCTGATAGCCGTGTTGGAGGCAGCCACATTCGCTAAGTAATTTCACCTATTTTTAAACAAGAACCATTGATTGGGTTCGTGAAAGTGCACTAATCTACACTAAATTATGGTGAAGGTTTGAGCACTTTTAGACATTTAGATTGTGAGTTTGAAGTGACAGAAAAACGAACTCGAAAAGTAGTTAGGTTTTTTCCTCTGTTTATAATTAGTAAATCATCTTCTTCCATCTCTGCAAATTCTTCACTAAAAAGGTCGAAGAGGGCAGCCTTTAGGAGAAGAAGTAATTCCCTGTCTTAGAATTTAGATTTGGGTCGTTAAAGTCTTTGTAATTTGAGTGAGTTTGGACGCCATATCTTGGTTGCGTCATGTTCATGACATAAGTTAAACATTTTACAGTTCGGTCAATTCTACACCAAAAAGGTAGAGCAGGGCAGCCTTCAAGAGATTTGGGAATTGTGCTTTTAGCCAGATGGTTTGATTATTTTTTTGATTTGTGGAAAACTTCCAGTGAGACTTCGTCCACCGGTGCATTGTTTTGACGTTAGCCTCAGTCAGACACGGCTCGCTCACTGGCAGTGTGTAAACAATTTTGTATTTCACTCAATTCTACTCCAAAAACATCAGGGAGGACTGCTGAAGAGTATCCTAAAGCCAGTATCTAGGATTTTTCACAGCAAACTTGTCTCATTCGTCATTTGCCTGAGAAAGCGATTATTAATGTACATTAGCCAGGCTTGTTTCACTCGGTCAGCCTATTTAGAAGGTCTCTGACAGTCAGAATCACTGTTTACAGGCAAAGGTTGAGCTGGTCTTTGGTTCGATGTGTATATTGACCAGTTTAGAGCTAAATACTCTTGCCATTGCCTGGAATCGAACCAGTGTTTTGAGTGACTTTGCATGGGTCTCCAACACATTTGGATTCAAGTTCAAGTATTGCCACTGCATGTCTGCAGTCTGTATCAAGTGTAGATGGAAAAAGCTTACTTCAGTTTTACAGGTCTGGAGGGTCATGCAGAGGCCTGCTCAACAGAGCACAATAGAAGATACTGAGAGCAACAACAGAGTATGCTGAGAGCAACAACAGAGGATGCCGAGAGCAACACAGACCCCTTGCTGGACTATCCCTCTCTAGCTGGACAACTTATCTTAAGCCCTGACCGCAGGACAGCTTCATCCAGCTGGCCAGCCCTGCCTGCTTGCCCTGCCTACATGCCTGCAGGCCCTGCCTGCCAGACCTCCAGAGACAGACAGTCACCCACAGACACAGTAGCTCTGTAGACTTTGAGGAAAAAGGACAAACCAGTATTTTTTACTTTGATGAACATCTAAATGTTTAATCCTTTCCATGTCCCAGCATGCCAAGCTGCTGACTTTTTGTGTCTTAAGTAATGAAACCAGTTCAAGTGATAGACTTGACTTGAATCCAATGATTATTCTTCTGAATAAAAAACACTCAAGAGAAGTACTGCTTTTTGGATGATCAGTACATCTCACACATTTGCCTTTGTTTCTATGAGATTCATGAGCTTTTGGGTCTGTGGATGCACTTCCATTCCATTTAGCCAGATATGAGTCCCTAAATCCTCTTTTCACAGGGGCCTGGGGCTTCATGTATAAACGTTGCATACTCACACTGGTTTTCATGCACACGGTGTGATGTATAAAAATTTACTTGACGTGAGAATGTGCGGGCCATTCGCAAAGTGTTGTCTGCAGACCTGCAAACTCCTCAGAATAAAAAAGGTGACAGTGTCGAGGGGGGTTGGGGGGGCGTGCCCCCGGCTCGATTTTTTTGTGATTTTAATATGCAAATTACATTTCTGAGCGTGACTTAAAGGCCATATTGCAGGTTAAACATCACTGTTGATAATTGGGTAAATGAAGCACTAAAGATATGTATTTCATAAAAAAAAAACTCCAAATGGTGTCTCTAAATGGTGTTAAAGATCAGTTGTTGGTGTTATCATTAGCATATTAGCACAATTTGGTGATGACGTCACGTTGGGGAGACGTGGAGGAGACTAGGCATAGATATCCATAGACATAATATAGATATCTATGGAGAATAGCCTCAGATTAGTACTAGACCTATGGCGAATGACTGCAACTCACCAGGACGCGTCACCAACTCCACTCATTCTCCTCGGACCATCTAACTACATAAAACACAATTTCTACAGAATGAAAAACCTTCTGTTATGTACGCTATTGCAGCTTCGTCCCAAGATCTCTGCAGACCATGCAGCTAATTTAATGCTCAACACTTGAACAAAGGCTCATTATTTGAAAGAGGAACTAGAGATGGTACAATTTCTGGGGGAAATTGTAGGGCGTGCGTCGGTTGCAGATGGGTCAGTTTATTATGAAACAAGCCGAACCCCCTTTGAAACTAGCTATTCTAACAACGTTGTCACCAGCAGTATTTTTCAGATGGAATCGCGATTCAAACAGTACCCTCTGCTAACTGAAAGTATGCAGCAAAAAAAGTCATCCTTGGACGCCAGGCCATCTTTGGAAATACGAATTTGTTCTTAAATTATTCTGCCTCGTTAAATAAAGGTTAAATAAATAAAAAAACACGTAAGCTATAAACGCTTGATATTTATTTAGTGGGAAATGGCTAATTCAAAAGAGGTTTGCCGGAAGCGATCATTGTCAGTAAAAAAAGCAGACCCTTTGGTCCCAGTCTAGAGCCCTGCATGAAGAAGCTGCATGAAGATACGAGCCAGCTAGCCTAGCTGATGTTGCTAGCCAAACTTCACTAAATGTGCCGGAAATGAAAAATGTTTCTTTTGACAAAGTTAACCCTGTGGCATTGAAGACAGCGACGCACCACACAAGCTTGAGTTTAAATACATTATTTAATGTGACATTACTTACTGCACATGGAAATCTTGAATTGCTTAAATGTATGATGCTGCCAGTACACCACCACGGCACGATAGATAGTACTTAGCCACTTGTGCTGTGCAACAGTCTATCCCATATAGTGCCAGTTCTATCCAGCCTAGCACATATATGCACGTCGTATGTACTGCGTCGTCTCAGTTAAACTATCAGGTCTTGGAAATACTACGACTTGCTAAACACACAGCTGCAAGACCCAGTGAAATGTTATATACAACTAGCAAACTAACGTTAGCTAGCATCACTAACGACATTTGCTAACTCAACTTCGTAGGCTATCCTCAGTGCAAGCTGGCCAGTGCAAGTATCAGTTGACGCTGTGTGCTCAAAGTTTCTGACGCAAGTGCTAAAATTCCGTTGGCCAAGAGAAAAAGCCTGCATGGCATGCAGAAGGGTAGCCTGCCTAACACCCCCCCCCCCCCCCCCCCCCCCCCCCCCCCCCCCCCCCAAAAAAAAAATCTCCGGTTCTACACGATTCACGTAAATGACCCAATTGACCAAGAAAACGGCGATTGTCGCCGAAAAGCGACAAGTTTGCAGGTCTGTGTCTGGCTCTGTAACGTGGCGAATTCTAACTGAAAAGTGCCGAAACTCACTTACTGTCAAACGTCTATGACATTAACTATTAAAAAACATACAAATAAAAGGTTGATCATTAATGTGGATGATTCACATCAAAATGCCAAAACCCAAAGGGAAAATGCTATAAACTGTCAAATCCACCACCACTTAATAACTTATGTTAAACTGAACCTTTTAAACATCCTGTTAGATTTGCCTGAAAACACCTCAACAGCATACCCAAAGTAAATTGATAGCTGTTCTAGAACCATTTGGAGTACATGCATGTAAAGGGTGTCTTCTGAAAGGTGACAATCTGAAGTTATTTCCCCTGTTGTCAGGACCCCTGTAAGTCCTACTGGTGTTGAGTAATAGAAGCTTGAACACAAGGAAACTGAAAGTTTCTATCTCCGCCTAGGTTTTGTTTTGAAAACAGAGGCCTGAAAAGGCCTAGAGTTGGTAGGTATTAGCTGTAAAACAGAATTGGACCACAGCTTGAAATCTTACCTTGAAAATTAAAGTCAAACATAATACCAAAATATATTCATATTTGACACGTTTTTATAAGAGTACATTTACATTTAGTCATTTAGCAGACGCTCTTATCCAGAGCGACTTACAGTAAGTACAGGGACATTACCCCCGAGGCAAGTAGGGTAAAGTGCCTTGCCCAAGGACACACCATCATTTGGCACGGCGGGGAATCGACCTGGCAACCTTCTGATTACTAGCCCGACTCCCTCACCGCTTAGCCATGTGACTCCCAGCCATGTCCCTTTGTAACCAAGGTCAAATACATCCAGGCGTTTTTCTAAAAGGGCCTTTTGGAGACTCCAAAATGTCCCTTTGTAACCAAGGTCAAATACTTAGGATAAAAAGGTATTATGTTCCATAATTGTTATCTCTAATGAAAGGTGGTATTTAGAACTATCATATATAATAGCTAAATCCCCATTAGTATTTCTAAAACCCAATAACTGAAGCATGAACACATTGGAGTGCTTTATCTGATTCCCAGGATTGACGCACAAACACATCTTGTGTATCTATATTACACCCAGCATTTTCAGAATCTCCGTAGCTACAATGCTAAAAAGCTCATTTCAGAGCCAGTCAAAGCCAGTTTGAGAAATTTGTTTAGAACGAGTGTGTGTGTGTGTGTATGGGGGGGGGGGGGGGGGGGGGGGGGGGGGCAGGACGCACAGACCTAGTTGGCTGTAGGTGGCTGTCAACCGGGCATGGAAGCACCTATTGGGTCGAACAAGGCGTCAATGGAAAGGGCAGAGTCTAGCGGCCATCATCACACTCTCCAATTGTAAATATTTGAACCACAGCTCTTTGAATGAGGGATAATGCGTGAGAGAGAGCGAACATTGAAATGGCAAAGGCAGAATGAAGCAGCAACTTTGTGGCTATGTTTGGATATAATGTCGAGGTACTCGACTTGTTAGATAGTTTGGACCTTTGGGAATTGCTACTATGTTATTGCTACTAAGTACAAAAAAAGTTAAAATAACAAAACATCTAATTATTACTTGTGAACGAATATCATTCACGTCTTACTAAACCTAGTCACGTGAAAGTGAACTAAACAAATCCTTTGTTTCCTCTTCTGAGCTTATGCAGGTCACGTGAAAAACAATCCAAAGACTCGTACCCAGCAGATAAACGAATCGTTCACCTCCCAACTGCGTCTTCAGATCAAAGTTTCGTTCATCTGCCTCTGCTGCGCGTCAGACGGTTCACGCCTCCGCATCGTCCATTATCGGGTGATATTGGACACCTCGTCGGGCATTATCCCTAACATATTGTACATTACATTTCACAATTGTGTTTCACATCACAAAGTAAAATTTGTAAATAGTTATCACCCTTGCCTCTTTGCTTGTGTAGCCTAGCTATCCCCCAAGTTAACAGATGCGAAACGAATGTTCTGCTACAGGTAGTCACGCGTGTTTTCGTGACGTTAGTGACGTAAGTAACGTCAGTGACTGTGGCTAGCAAGTTAGCCACTGTTAGCTTCACTTTTTGCCACAAAAACATACTTTGAACTTAACCATCCGACGGAACGTAAATACAAATACAACCAAAGCAATCGCTACCAAGTTGCACCTTTTGACACCGACGCTGTCTATGTAGTCCAAATATTGACTGAGGCTTAGGGGGGCAAAAAAAAACAATAATAATAATATATATGTGAAAGAACAAAAGTTTTGTTCTTGCCGAAGGCAAACACACCCAATAATAATAATAATAGTATTTGTAAAGCACTTTATACTAAGCTAAATCTCAAAATGCTACAGGTTGAAAACAATAAAGGGCGCAGTGACAGTTTTCCACTCCGCCGACTTTCTTTTGTTGCTAATATCTGATGACAGGCTGCCAAACAGGACATTTTCACGCTTCCGACTCTGTTGTTAGAACCTCGATCTCAGAGTCTGAAATGTCTCTTATGCGTGTTTAGCCAATTTAAATAAGACAAAGTAATGACCTCAGGAGCGCATTTATAGTCCATCTGCAGATTAATTTATGGGAGGAGGCAAGGCGGGGTCAGTGGCTCGTTCCCATGCGGTCAATCTCACATTGATTGTGATTTATAAAGGAAAGGTGCGCAAGAACAGTGCGCCATCTTCTGGTATAATAGCTGCGCAATCTTTTATACATGAGGCACCTGGTTTACATCTTCCTCCTGAACATCCTCCTTACCCTCCTCTTCCAAACGTGAAGTAGTTTTGCTCTCTTTTTGTCCAACTGTTTTCATTTTATTTGAAGCCATTTTGCAGAGGAGCCTGCATCACTGCTTGCGGCTATATTTGATGTATGTTACTATAACCAATAAATAACTCACCAACATCCCAGACAGTCTCTCCAGAACAGCATCCTCCTGGGCCGATGAGACTTTTACCTTTTCTTTACGCTGGCAGAAAGAGGAGATCAACCACTTCAGGGAAACACTAAAGATAGACTTCTTCCAGGAGTCTTGCTCCTCTGTAGAAACTGTTGTCAGTTTATCACTGACAGCATCAATCAGCTGCAACCTGCAATGAAAACAAATAATATGCAGGACAAATTAATCTCTGCCTCACAGCGAGTACGCACCATAAAACATTTCTGTGCACTGTCTGTTGAGTAATCAATGTATTTTGACGCATGTTACCATTCACAGCTGCCTTCTCTCTGCAGGACAGCAGGTAGGTTGGAGATGAGATTGCTTATGTCCTCAACTTTAGCTGCCAGCTTGACAAGACTAGCCAGAGTCTTCACATGCTGAACCACAGAGTCTCTTGTCTCCTCACTAAGCACGGAGGTGCACAGTGGGGCCAAGAGGGACTGCTTCAGGGCCTTCAACACCTTGGTTTGCACTGCAGAACATTAACAAATTAAACTTAGTATGCATGTTTTTTTTCTGCAAAAAGACTTCAGAAGTGGTCTCTGCCTCCATCTCGACAAAACTCTGATCGGTGTCTTCTTGGAAACCCCAGCGTCACTCTCTATGGATTTCTGGAGTTTGTAACTACAATTGCGGCACTACGCCATTTACATTTACATTTATTAATTTAGCAGACGCTTTTATCCAAAGCGACTTCCAAGAGAGAGCTTCACAAAGTGCATAGGTCACTGATAATAACAACAAGATAGCCCCACAGCATTGCGGGTAGTCAAAAACAAGAAGTACATATTGTGAACAACCAAAAAATAGTGCTAAAGGGAAGAAACCATAAAAGCATGTAGTTAAACAAGTTAAAAATTACACAACATTAATCTCTAAGTGCAGGTGTACCTGTAGGAAAGCAATAAAAATAGGATTAACTAGAAAAAGAATACAACAGTTTAAATCAGCTACCACTAACCAACAAGAGCAACAGTCTAAGCAAGAGTCATTGTGAACCTTGAGGAAACTAGCGTTGGGTTCAGCAAACCATTCCTAAGTACCATTGTACTCCCGGAACAAGTGTGTCTTGAGCCTTCTCTTGAAGGTGGAGAGACAGTCCGTGTCTCTGATGGAGGTGAGGAGTTGATTCCACCACTGGGGTGCCAGGCAGGAGAAGAGCTTGTGCTGGGACCGGGCGGTCTTGAGAGGTGGGACCACCAGGCGGTTGTCTGAAGAAGACCGTAGGTGGCGGGTGGGGGTGTAAGGCTGCAGGAGAGACTTGATGTAGTCGGGCGCAGTCCCGTTCACTGCTCGGAAGGTCAGTACCAGGGTCTTGAATCTGATGCGGGCCGTTATGGGTAGTCAATGGAGGGAGATGAGGAGCGGGGTAACGTGGGAGCGTCTGGGTAGATTGTAGACCAGACGGGCCGCTGCGTTCTGAATCCTCTGAAGAGGGCGGGTTGCGCATGATGGGAGACCGGCGAGCAGCGAGTTGCAGTAGTCCAACTTGGAGAGGACAAGTGCTTGGACAAGCAGCTGGGTGGAGTGCTCAGACAGGTATCTCCTGATCTTCCGGATGTTGTAGAGGGTGAATCTACACGACCGGGAGACCGCAGCAATGTGGGCCGTGAGGGAGAGCTCGTTATCCATGGTAACCCCAAGGTTCCTGGCAGAGGATGAGGGGGTCACCGTCGCAGATCCCAGGGTGATTGAGAAGTCATGGGAGATGGAGGGTTTGGCCGGGATGATGAGAAGTTCCGTTTTGGCAAGGTTCAGCTGGAGGTGGTGCTCAGTCATCCAGGCGGAGATGTCTGCGAGGCAGGCCTCAATCCTAGCTGAGATCCCCGGATCGGTCGGAGGGAATGACAGGTACAGCTGCGTGTCGTCAGCGTAGCAGTGGTAGGAGAAGCCATGGGAGGTGATGATTGGTCCAAGTGAGGTGGTGTACAGAGAGAAGAGGAGGGGACCAAGGACGGAGCCCTGTGGGACACCAGTGGAGAGCTGGCGTGGGCCTGACAGTTTGCCTCCCCAGGAGACCTGGTAGGATCTTCCCGACAGGTAGGATGAGATCCACTGGAGTGCAGTGCCAGTGATGCCCATCTCAGAAAGTCTGGAGAGCAGGATCTGGTGGTTAACCGTATCAAACGCCGCAGAAAGGTCCAGCAGAATGATGACGGATGACCTGGAAGCCGCTCTGGCAGACTGGAGGGCAGTGGTGACTGAAAGGAGGGCAGTCATTTGGTGGCGCTGAATCGAAATTAGCACAGTGCTCTGGAAAGGGCTCCAGTGTTTCCCACAGATTAGAAAACTAATTGTGGCGGGGAGGGGTGGGGGTTGTCAGACGGGGTGGGGGTTGTCAGACGGGGGGGGGTCGTAATATTTCCTTCGTTAATAATTTGTCACACAGTTAATTTGTTAATAATTTGTTAAATTAAATATTAATCCAAAATGATTCACACCTTCACAAATTAACAACTAAAATATCATTTCTGCATTGTGCATGTAGCAACGCTAGTGCTAAACAACTATTTAACTGGTCGGCTCCATGACGCCGAGTAAGTAGCTAGCTCTTGAGACTTCTCACCAAAAGAACGAAGGGGAAACTTTGAGTACTGTAAGTCGCTCTGGATAAGAGCGTCTGCTAAATGACTAAATGTAAATGTGAGTAAGGTACCTAGCGAAAAGTAGCCTCAACTTTCCTTGACTTTTAGCTACGGCACTAATGCTGAAGGCTCGCTGATATAGCTGTCGGTCTTACTAGAACGACATATGTACTGTATGCATTGTTGCTAACGTGCGCTGATGTTGTGACTGTGTGCATATGTGGGAAAAACGCATCAGTAACAGAGAGACGGAGGGAGAGCAGGGGAAAAGAAATGCAGCAGAACGAATACGCTGCGTGTTTTAACCTAAATAGCGATGTTTCGATGTTTTACGAAACGCAATGTGAGGCGGCCGGTGTTGATTCTGTGGCGCACCGCCACAAATTAGTCTATGTGCGGGAAACACTGGGCTCTGCCTAAACCGCCATGGAAGATGAAAAGAGCGGTGATTTTCAACCATAGAGTTAATATAACTAGAATAAGCTACTTTTGTCTTCCAAGATGGCGTCACCATTCATTTCTATGAAAAGTGCTCAGTGGCGCAGTGAGGCAAGCGAGAGCGCGAGACTGGACGCGGCCATCTTTCCACTTCCGACTCTTCCAGTCTAGCTTTAAACAGTGGCTCTTTTTTCCCTAGCTCCGAGACCTCGTGCACGCTTGCAACTAGATGTCCTTTTCATACTTTGCGACAACCAGTCGCGAGCATAGATTTATGTGGTTACGAGCGTGTGAGCTAAGGCATTGCAGTGGCAGAATCTATGGGCAGAATGGCGTACAATAATTTTAAGTCCAATAAAAATCTGAGACATGATGCAAACTTAATGGAAATGTCACCGTATAGTATTCCTTTCACTTGTTTTTTAGAAATAGGCTATAGGGCTATTTTTGATGGAACTCATCACATATGTTGCTTTTTTTATTTGTGATTTGAGTATGATTTCCAACGCATTGTATCGGATGAAATAAACTTAGCATGAACAGCTCCGTCGTTGTTCTCGCCAGGCAAAGAAAGCTTAAGTTATTTTGGTAACCGAATTCTTCCATAATGCAGACTTACCATAGCTTACTGACAACTTTATATTCAAACGAAATGCTACAAAATTCACACTGCCTTAAATTTATCATCAGTTTAGAGATGTGGCCTGTGTTTTGTATGTTCATCCTACAAAACCAAACTCCTATTAATGGATATAACGTGATCTAACAAGACTTTGCAAGATAATGTAATAAATAAAAGCTTGAGAACTGTGTCTAAAATATACTTCATTGAACATTTGCCTTTGAAAGGGGCATATTCACAGAACCATATAGGCTTCAAGACGTTTCCATCAGATGTAAGTGGGGGTGAAACAGTCACTGAGGACCTTCATTGTCCCACAAAAGCAGTCTGGCTTGATGACAGGATCAAAAAAAGAATAATGGGTGTTTTTAACAAAAGCTTCTGAAGGCAAGACTAATATTATTTAATTATATATAATTTCCTATTGTGGTTAACAGTTCAAGTATTAATGTTCTTCTTTGCTCCAGATAGACATGTCAACAATCTATGCTTGCGCTTAACATTATATTTTTGCCATCATGTCGTGAACTTTTTTAAGAAAAATCAAATCTGTTTTTAAATAACGGGAATAAACGATATTAACAACATTTCATGTATGTGTGACAACCATTTGCTAAACTTGCTACAACTAGGCAGGCAACTCAAACCATTTATCACTGTGCTCATTTAATATAAGTCTATGGCTCATTCAGCTCAATGTAAATCGGCTATCGGCCAATGTGCTCGTGCCCTGTAAGTATCCGAGAGCACATTTGCAGGCAACTTTTATTGATGTAGGCAAATAAATGGGGTGCTAGTTTACCCCTTTCGGATTGGTTTCAAACTTGACAAAAATCAGGAAAAATTATTCTATGAAAAAGCTAGTAGTATGAGCCAGGTTCGAGAATCAAACAAAAATTATTGGGGGGGATAGTTTTGTAAATGTAAATCTATTAACTGGAGCTAATAGAATAAAAACGACCGGAAGAGTCGGGAACCTAACCGTAAATGCCATACCACCTACATCCACCGGGGCCGTTGCTTCAAGCCGAGGGGCGAGGGGTGGAGGTCTGTTTTCAACAAAGGATTTCCACCAAGGGCGTCTTATATAGAAGAAAAGGAATTTGTCAAGCAGCACCCTGATATTTTGTGGCTGTTACAACAGGGTAAATATGGTTTATTTTGCATCCAAGCATGTCAAATTTATTAAGGTTTCCTAAATTTACACTACATCCCATCAGTGATTACATCTTGGTTTTACAGCTTAGTTTTGTTAGTTAGCAATGCTGGCGAGCTAGATAGCTACAAGTTTTATTTTCTGAGTTTAAGCTTTGCAGATATGGCTCGTTGATTTCTTACTAGAAGAAACTTCTACAATGCGAGTTTGTGA
The DNA here is from genome assembly GCF_021917145.1 of Hypomesus transpacificus. Lineage (NCBI taxonomy): Eukaryota > Metazoa > Chordata > Actinopteri > Osmeriformes > Osmeridae > Hypomesus > Hypomesus transpacificus. The sequence continues at coordinate 850,607 of NW_025814037.1, read as the reverse complement.
GGAAGATGGTCATGAAGGCAAGTGAAAGAAGGTGCAGACATCTTATTACAGGCAGTTGAAAAGCAGCAAATCATGCTGCTTACAGGCAGTTAAAAAGTGGCAAGTCATGTTACTATGCGGTAACTTTGTCACAGGGCTCTCAATTCTCCCGCCATGAGACACGCATTTCACCCATTTCTCATGCTCTCACGCAACACCTTGTATTTCTCACGCATTTCAACCACTTCTCACGCTGAGAAAGGATCATTTGTCCCGCTATATACAATTAGTGTCACTGTGTCCAATCCCGACCGTTTTTTTTAGCCAACATTCTGATAAAATGCCACTTCAAATATTGATCAAAATGAATATCAGGTTTTCAGCTGATTTAATGATGTCACATTAAGTGACATCATCCTTACCTTCTTACCTTTCGCGCAAAAATATTGTTTTATTTTCAGAGTTACCTTAGCCTTTACTAGAGCCGGCAAAAGGATGCCGGTGCCAGTAAATTAGCTACGTGCGCTACCCTTGTCCAACCCCGATCGCACTTCAACCCTTGTAGTAAACACTTGCCGCTGCTGTTTTTCCGGGGATATTAAGTTGATACAGGGTCACCAAACTGACCATCAATGCTGTCAACATATCCGGGAACGTAGTTATGTCCTTCACAATAAGATATCACGCTTCAACATCTCCAAACTATGTAATAAAACTCTAATTAAAGCTCAAAACAGACAAAAAGAAAATACAAAATTAATCTGGACACGCCTAACAATTAGAATTATCCTCGTCATCCAGCTCCCCGTCCCAACCCACACACATGGTGTGGTATCATCTGCCTTTAAGTTTCAGATCTACAAAACAAACCTGATAGTACTCCGATTATTTGTTTGTTTTTCCCGCTGTCGCAACTTTTTTTTCAGACATCAAACTTTGCCTGCAACCCTCTCTTCGACTACAGATCACGTCACACGTGATGGTGTATTTTCATTGAATAGACAAAGTAGTGTTAAGCTAGCGTTGAAATACATTCATATGCTAACCCATAGTAGCAGTACGATGACAATACAGAAACACTGAGTAAAGATTGTCGCCCAAGCGTCGCCGAGTGGTCTTCGGGTTTCTCTCATCAAAGTAACTTTCCTTTGGTATTTAGACATTTATATGTTCATGAAATTTGACACGTAGATTGTTTGATATGCATAAAGTAATACTACTTACACTTTGCTGGCGATCGTGGAAGAAAATGCTGGCACAAAGACTGGAAACTGCGTGATGGCGGAAAATTTGGGTTTGGACATTAGGAGCTTATGGCGGTCGGGATTGGACACAGTGACGTTAATGAACGAGTCGCAAATTTCTGCCAAGTTGATAGCTGCCTCCAGTTATACAAAGTAAAAACCAGCCAATCAGAAACATCACCACCAGCTTAGATGTTGCAAGGTGGCCATTGAAGGACCAGACCAGGAAGCCCTGGACTAGGAAGGCATGAAAAAGTTTTACTTTAATGGAAAACAGGCGATTGAAATGGTCTGCCTCTGGTTGTGAACTATGTAGATAAAAAAACAATGGCTTTCATGGAATTTATGTTCTAGTACACATGCTAGGGGCACAGACAGAAAACTGCTCCTAGTAAAAAAATAAATAATAAAAGTAGGTCTGGAGCCCTGTAACAAACTTGGTGAACATTTATATTTTTGACAGTCTGGTGAAAAGGGGCAGTTGTCAGCCAACGTCATGTCTCAGTTTTTTACAGATTGTTGTTGAAGTGCAGATTGTAAGCTCTAACATTTCAATGCTTTCAACATTTCCACTGCAGCAACGCAAATCGCTTGCCATTGCTTGCCTTCCCACAGTGCACCACGTTCGGGGGCGTCAGATGAATGCAGAGTTCTAGTTCTCTAAAGTCATTGTTGTAGTTCGTATAATGTCATGGCAAAGTGTGCAGATTTGGGTTTACGTACTCACAATATCGATCAAAATAAAACCTTTACACACATGACGCAAAAATCCGAAACGCTGGCTAGATGTAGCATGATGTTATCTACTGTACATACTAGTTCTGGCTGTATTTTAATCAGAGTGAAAGATTAAATGTTACAGTTGTACACGATAGGATGCAAACGCCACTAACATTGTGCAACAACTTTAACACACATGATGCAAGAAATCCTATACGCTAGCTATATGTGGCATGATTATTTTGGTATTTTAAGGAGAAAGATTCAATGTTACAGTATGCCACCGAGCACTCAGGGTAACCAGTCGTGTACTGTACCGCCGACGGGGCTAGCTAGCTAGCACAGTTACACTTTGTTACGAGACAGAATTTATAAGTACAAAAACCCCACAAGGAGCACCAACAACATCGCCCTGCGCCATGCCTCATTTTTGTTGTTAACATATCTGCACGAATACAGAGACTTATCAAACAGGGCTGGGTTTGCAGCCACAGACGATTAGTTTGTCCTCCATCTTGAAACTGAAAACTAAAATGTTTACCATGGTTGCTACGTTACGAGAAACAAGAAAACAATCCGATTGGCCATCGCTAGTGAAATGTGCCCATCATTTGCATAAAGTTGAGAAAATCTCAACTTGAATCGCGTCGCTACCCACGCAAGCGATTCGTCTGGCTCCATTGAAAATTAATGGAAAGCATGTAGTCGCTCGTATCGCGTCGCTGAAGTGGACACGCACCGTTAGACCGCATTTTTGCAGACTTTAGCTAAGGGAATTGACCACCATTCACAGCATTGTGACGTGAAACACTAGGGTTACCAGGGGAATCCCGGAAGAGAAAAAAATACCGGTAAACTCGCTTCATAATACAAGAAAGAAGATGAACGGCAAACAAACAACCCTGATGTAGACATAGTTAGAAATGAAAGTTCACATGTAAGTTTAAACACAAAGTTCACTGATGGTTAATATAGCCAGAACTGTGCCTAGGTTGTCTTTTGATAACAAATTCATAGGCTTTTATCAGATTTGATCCAACAACAACATTCCTATTTTGTCAATATCGCAGCAAAGGGCTGTCCCATTCCAATTTAATGTATTTTGAGGCCTTACAGCCTCAAGTCCAGTACCGTCTGTGACGGTTCAGGGTTTGGGCCTTACATAATTCTCTGCACAAATTTTTCCAAAACGGATGCATTCAAGTTAAATATAATAATATTCATAGTTAAATACAATCAGCAAATACAACAATATGAGTCCAATGTAATGTTTATATTACATAAAGCTCCCCCCAAAAATTGCGCTCAAATTAATGCAAATATTTTAGCATATTGCAAAATGATTTTGTCAATGGAAAGCTAATCAGAACGTTTTGATAAGGAGCTTTTGACACTATGCTATGGAATAGCACCTTGTAGCTTTGGGCCCGATACATGTACCTTCGGAACCTTATTGCTTTTACATAATTTCTTATTACGAGTTTCTGACTAGGGCTTTTTCTGTGGCTAGGCCAAAGCTTTGGAATGCTCTCCCTTATCATGTGAGGTCTGCTCCTTCATTGGATATTTTTAAATCTACTCTTAAAACACATTTTTATTCGTTAGCTTTTAGAAATTTTAATTGTTGTTTTATAGCTTAGTTTTGCTATGCACTATGTACAGCACTTTGGATCAATTTGTATTGTGTTAAATGTGCTTTATAAATAAAGGTTGATTGATTGAGGGTTGCAAAATTCCAGGAATTTTCTCAATTGAGAACTCCATGGGAATTTACGGGAATGAATGGAAATAAACAGGAAATTAGTAAAATAGCAGGTTAGGCTATAACAGGACACTTAAATGTAGTTGAAATGCATCTTGCAGAATATTCTTGGTAAAAAAAAAAACAGATTTAATGCAAATTCAGTTCATGTCTACTCTGCGCATTCCTCAATCACATGCACATAGCATACTACTTACTGCAGGGCTATTGAGAAGACACATCCTGCATGTAAGCAACAATTTGGTTCTCCTCATTTGTCACAAGTCCTAAAATCTCCTTGGATTGGAATACAAAAAAATAAACAGTGCAGGGGAAGTAGTCACATCAGCATCTCCACTTAAAGAGAAGCACAACTCACCATCTTTAAGTCTGGCAGGGTCCTCTCTGCAAACTGTCAGGAGGTAGGTATTGACCAAGGGAAGAAAGTCCTCCATTTGACCAGATAGTCGCTCCATGTTGGCAGGCTCCAGGCACCACAGCTCAAAGATGAGGCAATGAGTGGAACAATTTTGTAACAGTAGGGAGCCAATGGTCTGGGTGGAATGGCTAAGATTCTTAAGACAGTACTGCAGCACCTCAATGTGTATTAACTTGGCACATCCCGGCTCACTAATAAGGACTTGAAGGAGGTAGGCTTCGAGGGCAGGGCTGGAGCAGGACAGCAGCAGAATGCCAAGGCCCTGAAGATGAGCCACGGACAGACCATGGTCTTTGAAGGGCTGGGAGGTGCTCTCTGTCAGGACCTGTAGCGCTGTGCACCCATACACACTGAGCTCAGTAGGCATGGTTTTGTCACAGAAGGTGATAAGGCCTTCCTGGGGGAGCAGCAGCAGAGCTGTAACCACCTCCACTACTCGGGAGGAGTCCATGTAGTCATGCAGGACTAGGAAACCTTTAATAGCTCGGGACATCTTCACAGGTGCTTTGGAGCCCTTTTCTCCCAACTCTTGAAGCAAAGCCTTACTCACAGCGCTAAGAAAGCTACTAAGAAGCTCTAGCCTGCCAAGCTTGCTCAGGTAGGGGGCACTAATCTGCAGCAGGTCCAGGATGTCGTCACTTAATTGGCCACATAGAAGCTTCAGTCTGCCTGGGTTCAGGGTGTGAGGGGGTACAGAGGCCAGTTCCACAGCCAGGAACCATTGCTCCAGACAAGGGTGCTTGAAGATGGAAGTCAGAACAGCCATAATGGTCTAAACACACACAGAATTAACATTAGATCATTATACATTAAAACTGAGATTATTATACAGTACTCAGCGTGAATGAATATCCCTCCCCCCCATCAGTTTATCATTTGTTCTTTGATTATTCAATTGAGAAACCATAATCGAAACATTTAAAACGATAAATTAACTTTTTCCATTGAGAATCTAAATTAAACAATGATTAAAGATTGCAACTAATGATTACTCTTATACTCTTTTGAATGTTCTGAATATAATAAACAATGTTTGATCTATACCCTGCTATATTAGTTCATGAGAACATGACCCATGGTCATATCCAGGAGAGAAATGTGCCTATGAATTGTGTTGCTTGTAGCATTGATAAACTGTCATTATGCTGTTTATGCCTGCCTGCATAGCCATAAGTTAGTTATTTTTAAGATATGACTATGGAATGTCTGAGACATCAGTGTAGGTCCAAGGTCACAATGTTACCATCTCTCTATGAACCATCTGTAGACTAAACAAACGCTATATAGCACCATGAATACAACGTCTTTGGTCTGTGCTTGCGAAGGCTATGTCTTCATTGTTATCTTATGACTTCATTGACTTGGTACTTTCACAGCAATAAGGCAAAAAAGACTTCTTCAACATGGAGTGAACAAGTTGGTGACATACTGTTTTGGGTCAATACATGTTAGGGGTGCAGAACCAAACCGCAAAAAAACTAATTGTTCAACACACAAACCACGGTTTGGTTTTTATATGTAACCCGCATTTTTTTGGGATCTTCGAGAAAACACAGCCTAACACCCTTTGTCCTTCCCCTTTCCCATAGAGTACTGAGAGAGCTGAGTACTTAGAAAGATTATCTGTTATATAATGTTATTTTATTGTTAACGTTTGAAAGTTATTTTTGCAATTAACCTTTAGACTTTAGAGTTCTAAATATTTCCGACTGTCCCCACAGCACAAGTTATTTTTCCGAAACGGTAGCTAGCTATCTTTAGTTAACTCCCAGGCTAAGTTAGCTAGCATAATACTTGTAGCAATGCTACTACCATTCTACAAGTCACCTATTAGCCTTCTCCTTCGTATATTTTGAAGCCATACTAAAGCGTTTGTGGCATAGTTTTTTGTCCATCCGAAAATATTCAATTGGAATGTTCAAAATCGCATATATGCAACGTTGTGAGACCCGCATTCGAACGATCACACAGTGTTTCCCCTAGGAATTTGTTTTGCAGTGGGGGCAGGTCAGTTAGCAAATGGTAGTATTTGAATCGCGATTCCATCTGAGATAGCTACTGCTGGTAACGTTGTTGTTAAAATAAGTGTTAAAGGGGGTTCTTTATTAATTAATTAATTAATGCAATATGAGTAGGCTAAATGCCTGAAAATATCACGAGAAGGGAAAAACTTACAATGACGTTTAAATCATAGAGATTAGGTCAATTTTTACACCGGTCTGCCAAATGTATTCGTTTTGATTGAACTATGAGGTTCCTGATCACCATTCCCTCTTGCAGGGGAAATAAGAAGGCAACTATTTCATTCTACTCTTCACTCTTTGTATTTTGAGTTGTAAATGAGCATAACAAATTATGCTTTCAAATCTATGTAATCTTTTTAAATAATAAGTAGGCTATGCATTTTTATATAAAACATACAGAAATATCAGTTGTAAAATGTAATTTAAATACGGACCCCTGCAACCAAGGCAAGCAAGCACACCCTACAATTTCCCCAGAAATTGTACCCTCTCTAGTTCACTTTGTTATAGATATGTTTTTTTTTAGTTTGTCGTTTTTGTTGCTGGAATATTTTATTGTATAGGAACCCACAGAAAGTATTAATTCCAAAAGAGATGATTTTTTTAGCCGATTGTTGGGGTGCACTCATTGACACTGAGTACTATATTATACTAACATGCAATAAAAAAAAAAATAATTGCCTACCAGGTCATTGTGGTCCTTTGCCAAGTTGACCTCGTGTAAAAGGTCTGCTCCCTCTTCAACATCCACAGTCATGAGTTCCATTGTCCCATGGAAGGTTAGGAGCTTGCTAACTATGTCCTGCAGAACTCCCATGAGAGTACTCAATACTGGTGCACCCGATTCTTTGGAAAGCTAAATAAAAAATAGGAAGTCAATCCAATCCCTGCTCCAAATTTACCTCAATGAAAACTATATACCAAATACCAAAGTAAGTTTTAGGCCAGAGTAATTAATTTTGTACCTTGCTGAAATTGTCCAAAGTGGATTTTATGTAGAACAAGACTTGCTTAACAGCCACTGGAAACAAAGCCATGTCCATAGTGGACAGACAATCCTCCACTGTCCTCCTGAAGCGGTTGTCTAAAAAAGCAGAAGCTTCTTGGCTGTATTTAGCTTTCATCAAGGCAGTGAAGGAAACAGGCCCAAGTGAGCTATTGCTTGGACTGTCAGATGACTTGAACTAAAAGAAAATAGGAGTAAAATAAGTTACTTATATAAACTATAATCAGCTCAAAAGTAATATAATTATTGTTGTTCCCACACTAGTGACACCAACCAGTTGTTTCTGAAACTGCTGTGGCAGCCATCTTGAAAAGTAGTGATGGAGATGTATGATAGAGGGATGAGGTGGGAAATCTTCAGAGGAGACGACCAACTCTTCATCATACTGCAGTAAAGCCAGGCAGAGGGGAAGTGGATCTCTTTGACAATGCAGTATGTCTGAAAGCACTGCTGCCACATATTCACACACCACCTCTAGAATAAGGAAAACAAGATCAGAAATATAAAATGATTATGCATTTGCACTTTAAAAGGAAATGAGTAGAGATGCATGTCAATAATAACCAATTGGAAACAAAAGAAGCAGCAACAACAAAAAAAGACACTAAGTATAAAAGAATGACAAAGGTAAACCGAGGTTATTCACTGTTGGTTAGTTGCGAACTAGTTATACGAGTGTGTCAGTGTCAGAAAAGTTTAAGATGTAACCTTTTATCCTGTATAAGACTTATATTGTGTTCAGTATTTTTTTGTGTGCAAAGAGAGGCCTACCCCCAAATCTGAACTCTGGGTAACACTAGGCTTACGTAAAAAAGGTGACATAGGCTGACCACTATCTTACTGGAGAGGCCAAAAAAGATGTAAATCATATAGTCAAGCTTAGAGGGGTCATAGAGCGCACACACGGAGACTCAAACGCACGCAAGGTCCATGCTAGGGAGCCAATGAAATAAGAGCCATGGGACATTTGCATGCCTTTGTTTAAGCCAATGACTGTGGAGAGCAGTTGTTCAGATACCGTAATTTTTGGACTATAAGGCGCACCTGAATATAAGCCGCAGCAGCTAAATTGAATGATGTGTACATATATAAGCCGTACTGGACTATAAGCCGCAAGTGTTTTAATGTTTAATTACTATATGTAAGGGTTCGTGCACAGAGGGGATTGTCGGGAAAGCGATGGCTGCTTGAGGAAGCATTTATTAACATTTCAACAAACAAGTTGCATATTTCCATAACGTATTCAAGTGTTACCATATAGTGCAATAGTAGCTACAGAACATATACTGTGCTGTGTAAACTGCACTGTACCACATGACGTTTCAGACACAAACTTTTCAACTTTCAAACTTAAACGGTGCGCTCCCAGCGCACATACCGGCAGTGATGTACAGCAGTGGTTTTCAACCAGTGGTCCTTGAGGGAGTGCTAGGGGTTCCCCAGCAAAATTAATTAATAGCGTCACAATCATTTAACCATGGCTATTTTTGAAAAACCTTGAAAAAGTTTGCACATCTTTGAATATTTATATATTTTTTAAACAAAAATGTACTGATATCTTAGTGGCCGTTAGCTGTAAAAATCCATAGATTAGCCGCACCATTATATAGACGCATAGTCGAAAAATGTAGGGCTGTCCCCGACAAAGATTTTCTTTGGTCGACCAAAACTCGACTAGCACTTCTGAAAATCGACTAATCGAAACCGTAAAAAAAAAAAAAACTATAAATGTCACAATGTTTTTCATCAAACATTTTCCCGATCTGACTCAATATGGACATTCCAGATTCAGCCACTACAAAATAAGCTATTACTAATAATAAGCCTCAAGTCACCAGCCCTGTTGTTACTGAATGCCGATATAATACAAAATGCCTGATTGTCCGTTCGTCATCTACCGCTTGTCCGGGGGTCGGGTCGCGGGGGCAGCGACCTAAGCAGGGAGGCCCAGACTTCCCTCTCCCCGGCCACTTCCACCAGCTCTTCCTGGGGGACCCCGAGGCGTTCCCAGGCCAGCAGAGAGACATAGTCCCTCCAGCGTTTCCTGGGTCTTCCCCGGGGCCTCTTCCCAGTGGGACGTGCCCAGAACACCTCACCAGGGAGGCGTCCAGGAGGCATCCTTATCAGATGCCCGAGCCACCTCAGCTGGCTCCTCTCGACGCGGAGGAGCAGCGGTTCTATTCTGAACCCCTCCCGGATGACCGAGCTTCTCACCCTATCTCTAAGGGAGAGCCCGGACACCCTGCGGAGAAAGCTCATTTCGGCCGCTTGTATTCGCGATTTCGTTCTTTCGGTCACTACCCATAGGTCGTGACCATAAGTGAGGGTAGGAACCTTGATCGACTGGTAAATAAAGAGCTTCGCCTTTCGACTCAGCTCCTTCTTCACCACGACGGACCGATGCAGAGCCAGCATCACTGCGGACGCCGCACCGATCCGCCTGTCGATCTCGCGCTCCATTCTTCCCTCACTCGTGAACAAAACCCTGAGATACTTGAACTCCTCCGCTTGGGACAAGATCTCCTCCCCGACCTGGAGATGGCAATCCACCCTTTTCCGGTCGATAACCATGGCCTCAGATTTGGAGGTGCTGATTTGCATCCCAGCCGCTTCACATTCGGTTGCAAACCGCTCAAGTGAGTGCTGAAAGTCGCGGCCCGATGAAGCCAACAGGACCAAATCATCTGCAAAAAGCAGCGACCCGATCCTAAGGTCACCAAACTGGACCCCCTCTACGCCCTGGCTGCGCCTAGAAATTCTGTCCATAAAAGTAATGAACAGAATCGGTGACATAGGGCAGCCCTGGCGGACGCCAACCCCCACCGGGAACAAGTTCGACTTACTACCGGCAAACACGGACCAGACAGCCCCGATCAGGGAATCCGGTACCCTGTACTTTCGGAGCACCCCCCACATGAGCCCCCGAGGGACACGGTCGAACGTCTTTTCCAAATCCACAAAACATGTGTAGACTGGTTGGGCGAACTCCCATGTACCCTCCAGGACTCCCCGGAGAGTATAAAGCTGGTCCACGGCCAGGACGAAAACCGCATTGCTCCTCCCGAATCCGAGGTTCGACAATCCAACGGACCCTCCTCTCCAGGACCCCTGAATAGACTTTCCCGGGGAGGCTGAGGAGTGTGATCCCCCTTGAGTTGGAGCACACCCTCCGGTCCCCCTTTTTAAAGAGGGGAACCACCACCCCGGTCTGCCAGTCCAGAGGCACTGTCCCCGATGTCCACGCAATGTTGCAGAGTCGTGTCAACCAAGACAGCCCTACAACATCCAGAGCCTTAAGGAACTCCAGGCGGACCTCATCCACCCCAGGGGCCCTGCCACCGCGGAGCTTTTCAACCACCTCGGCGACCTCAGCCCCAGAGATAGAAGGGCCCCCCCCGATGTCCCCAGACTCTGCCTCCACGTCGGAAAGCATGTTGGTGGAATTAAGGATGTCTTCGAAGTATTCCTTCCACCGATCCAGGACGTCCCCCGTCGAGGTCAGCAGCGCACCATCCCCACCGTATACAGTGTTGACAGAGCACTGCTTCCCCCTCCTGAGTCGCCGGATGGTGGTCCAGAACCTTTTTGAAGCCGTTCGGAAGTCATTCTCCATGGCCTCGCCAAACTCCTCCCATGCCCGGGTTTTTGCCTCCGCGACCGCCAAAGCCGCGTTCCACTTGGCCTGCCGGTACACATCAGCTGCCTCTGGAGTCCTACCAGCCAATAAAGTCGGATAGGCCTCCTTCTTCAGCTTGACGGCATCCCTCACCTCCGGAGTCCACCACCGGGTTCGAGGGTTACCACCACGACATGCACCGACCGCCTTGCGGCCGCAGCTCCGGTCAGCCGCTTCAACAATGGAGGCCTGGAACATGGCCCATTCGGACTCAATGTCCCCCCCCCCCCCCCCCCCCCCCCCCCCCCCCCCGAGACATGATCGAAGCTCTCCCGGAGGTGGGAGTTGAAGCTCCTTCTGACAGAGGGTTCTGCCAGCCGTTCCCAGCAGACCCTCACATTATGTTTAAGCCTGCCAGGCCTGACTGGCGTCCTCCCCCACCATCGAAGTCAACTCACCACCAGGTGGTGATCAGTTGACAGCTCCACCCCTCTCCTCACCCGAGTGTCCAAGACATGCGGCCCCAAGTCCGACGACACGAATACAAAGTCGATCATCGAACTGACACCTCGGGTGTCCTGGTGCACATATGGACACCCTTATGCTTGAATATGGTGTTCGTTATGGACCAGCATGTCTAGCACTGAAGTCCAACAACAAAACACCGCTCGGGTTCAGATCGGGGGGGCCGTTCCTCCCAATTACGCCCCTCCAGGTCTCACTGTCATTGCCCACATGAGCATTGAAGTCCCCCAGGACGACGAGGGAATCCCCAGGAAGAGCGCTTTCCAGCACCCCCCCCCCAGAGACTCCAGAAAGGTGGGTACTCTGAGCTGCCGTTTGGTGCGTAAGCACAAACAACAGTGAGGACCCGTCCCCCCACCCGAAGGCGGAGGGAGGCTACCCTTTCGTCCACCGGGGTGAACCCCAATGTACAGGCGCCGAACCGAGGGGAAACAAGTATTCCCACCCCAGCTCAACGCCTCTCACCAAGGGCAACTCCAGAGTGGAAGAGAGTCCAGCCCCTCTCAAGGAGACTGGTTCCGGAGACTATGCTGTGCGTCGAGGCGAGGCCGACTATATCTAGCCGGAATCTCTCTACCTCGCGCACCAGCTCAGGCTCCTTTCCCGCCAGTGAGGTGACGTTCCACGTCCCTAAAGCTAGCTTCTGCAGCCGACGATCAGACCGCCAAGGCCCCCGCCTTCCGCCGCCGCTCGTCTCACGCTGCACCCGACCCCCATGACCCCTCCTGCGGATGGTGAGCCCACTGGAAGAGGGTCCCACGTTGTCTCTTCGGGCTGTGCCCGACCGGGCCCCATGGGAAAAGGCCCGGCCACCAGGCGCTCGCCATCGAGCCCCACCCCCAGGCCTGGCTCCAGGGGGGGGGGGGGGCCCCGGTGACCCGCTTCCGGGCAGGGGCAACTGAGAACCATTGTTATTTTTCTTCCTGGTAGGTTTTTGAGCCACGCTTTGTCTGGTCCTTCGCCTGGAACCTGTTAGCCTTGGGTGACCCTACCAGGGGCATAAAGCCCCCGACAACTTAGCTTACAGGATCACTAGGACACGCAAACCCCACCGTGGTAAGGTGGTGACTCAGGGAGGCCTGATTGTAATAGATAATAACCAATGTACTGGAAATTCTAAATATTGTTTGTTTAACATGTAAATCAGCGCCCTATTCACTGCCTGAAAAAGTGCAGCATGCGAACTTGCGTAGAAGATCATTCGATTTGGATGTGATTCTTATAATAGGCATATTCATTTTTCAACCCAGCGCGTTAACATGAGTGAAGTAGGCCAACTTATGGTTTTCAGGTGGTGGACTACATCATATTCAACGTCGAACTATGAAAAATAAACCGTTGTTGGCAGAGCTTGCATTCAAAGTTTTTTGAGTCACCCGGTACTTTGTAACTGTACTGTAAATGAAATGCTGCCATACCACAGATTTCTGTGCCATTTTGCCTAATAACGCCGACAATGTAGGCTATGGCAGTTTGTAGTTCGGCTGACAACTGTGCTTGTGCCGTGTGCAAAAAACTAACAAAACAAAGATTAATGAAACGGAAAACAATAACACCTTTTCTTTTAAATATATATTTTTTGAGTTGCTTTATTTGTCTTAAATAATATAATCTACAATTTCTGTAAAACATTTCTTTAATTCAGCAATGGTGACAAAAGCGTGGATCAGATCTCACACTGCCATACGGCAGCTCGACTAAAAAAGTCTTAGTCGACCAAGAGCATATCGACCAGAAAATCGACTAGTCGACTGAGTGGGGACAGCCCTAGACAAATTTGAGAAAAAAGGCGTGACTTCCGAAAATTACGGTAGGTAGCTAGCACAATATTCTACCGGACAAACTTTGTACCGCCATGGTGTGTGATGTTTTTGTCTCCTTGTGGGCCGGTCACAAGTATTAAAAGCTTCACCTAATAAAGTTCTTCACCGACAGACAGTGCAATACTTGTTAGGTTAATATTTCTGACAGTCAGTCAGGGTTGGGGATTGACCAGCACACCTCTCCCCCACTTACTGCCAGTCCCCTGCAGAGTGTAAGACTACAAGAAGTTTAGCGACACAAAGCGATTCGAACCATCATTGAACTGGCTATGAATGGTTTTGTATCGAAAAAGCTTTGAAGTGAAAAGTGTTTGAAAAGTGTTCCACGACCTGCCGGCTGTAGGATTTACCTGATCATTCTAAATTTTCAAGCCAAGTCTTGAGCCCTGTTATCCCAACAACAGCCCGTTACCATTGCCACAATGTACTGAATAATAAAGAGATTATACAAATAAATAACAACCCTCTTCCTCGCAAGCTTCTGCCTTACCATTGTCCACTTTGCAAGCTATTAGCAGTTTGTTCCTGGCCTCGAGCACAGCAGGGACCAATGCACTGAAGGGAAAGGTCAAGAGGATGAGGTCTTCACTGAGAGATGGCCCAAATGCCTCAATCTCATCTTCACTGCTCTCCATGATGACGTCCACCATGCCCAAGACATCTGGAACACAGTACCAGATAATATTTTAAAAACATAACCCATCTCATGGGTTTTTCCCATATGTGTGGCAGCCTGCGGAAACCCTTCACATGGTGAAAATGTGACTTTATATTTACATATTTGGAAATTACAAACTTTCCTCAATACAAATATGTTTAAATCACTATCACAACTGAAGTTACATTATTTTAAAATTTGATCTGTGTCAAAAAGTGATAAGGAAGAAAATTGCGTTCAAAGGTTCCATGTTTCATAATTCGATTTGCCATGGTTTGAAAATCTTGCTAGCTAACATGTCCAAAACCCGTTGAAATGAACAGTTTTTCATAAGTAATCATATGCTTTTGTACATTAAAATGAAGTATAGCCAACAATGAGCGGCCGCCACATCCGACGGGTTTTGGAAGGCCGCCACACATGTGCCTATGTGTGCATTCTTTACCATCAATGTTTGAGATGGGTGCACTGACAGTGTCACCCTCCTGGCCACTCAAGTTTGCTTGCAAATACGCTGCCTCCTGAACCAAGCTTGCCACCTTTTCTGTGTACATATGAGGGTTGTAAACCAGGTTCACCAAGACCTAAAAAAACAGCACATGACTTAAAAAGATAAGAAAACACAGAGAGGGTGATTGGGATATGAATACATTAATAACAGAGAGGAAAAGAGTGAGAGGGAATGGCAGACACCCACCCTTTCTATGAACTGAATGACTGTCTCCAGATTGGCTAGATTTAGCTGAACCAAGTGGCTGAGCCAGAACTCTAGCTCAGTCCCGGTGTACTCAAAGACACCAGTGTCTTTCAGTACCTGGCAATGACAAGACAACACTAGTTTACGCAAACATATACATGCTATTGACTTAAGTGACAAGCTACAGGACATGCTAACCAGGCTTATCCTAACAGTACGAGTTGAGAATTCACCATTATAGCAGGTTTGAACATAAACAACAGACAATATATGTAACAAGAAAGTGTGTCACAATTTTTTTTTTTTTTTCAGATTAAGAACAATGAAAATAAGCATTAGCCCACACCTAAATGGAGGAATAGAAAAATAAAAACGTACTTTAAGCACCAGCATTCGTGTGCAGGTCTTGAGATGATTATTATTGCTGTTTGCAAACATCTTCAGAAGCAGGTAAAACACAGACTTCTCTGCATCTACAACCTCCTGTGGTGGCAGTGAAATAGTAAAACAAACACTTGCAAGTCTACTAAACATCACATATTTATTAAACATGTGGAGTGAATTTGGAGTGTATCTGTGTTCATAGGGTCCTCTGTTCCCGGGATCCAAGTTCCCACAGTCCAGTCAGGGTTCATACACATTTTGACCAACGGATTTCCATGACTTTTCCATGCCTTTTCAATGACTTTAAACCAAATTTCCATGACCAAACCTTTTGTGAAATCTTGGTGTATACGTTAAAAAGTTGTATTACACGGCTGTTCGTAATACTGTAGAATGCTCCATTCACTAAAATGGGGCTTCCCAACGTTCTTCGGTGAACAATTTCTTTACATTTGAACTTTGCTATGCATATTTGACCGCTGTCAAGGGAAGTGGCCTTTTTGCCTCGGATTCACATCTTTCGTAGCACTCCGCAAGCAGTCCGGTAACTTTTCAACCCCTGCGTACTCCGTTGCTTAGCGACATCAGCTGATTTAAAGCCTAAAGAATGTTCAACGTCTATGAAGTTCAACGTCAAACTATTTTTCTGCTGATCAACACTACGAACGGTAACAAATAAATTGTAAAAAGACACACTGTGTTAAGTAATTTTTTGGCAAGTAGCCGTGTAATAAGCGGCATAATGTATAGAACGCCGGTCATAGTCGGGAAAATAAGCCCCTTCAGCCCACATTACCTCCGCAGTTAGGACTTCCATTTTTTGTCACAGCATCAGTTATCGAGCCCTGCTGCTAGGCGTAGCAGTGGACCTCACTGTGGTGAGAAAGCCGGTGATGGGTGCTGCTGTAGCTTTGCTAGCAGCACCCATCACCGGGCTGCTGTAGCTTTGCTAGCAGCAGCGCTCTGATGTTTGCTACCTTTGGAATGGCTAGTTAATGCCGCCTCTCCCATGTTTGAAATGTCGAATGATTTTCCACCACACAACCGACATTTTGCTCGTCCCGGGTCTTTGTCTGTTTAATGTATCTTTCCATTTGTAGCCAAGCATCGTTAAAGCTACACTTTCCTAGCATTTTGAATTATCCCTTGCGCTTCTCTGAGTTACTGTTGCTATGGCCATCTAACTTTTCAGTTGGTATGAGAGCGTATGCCTGCTTATATTTTGAATGTATTTCTTTTGAGCGCATGTGAATTATTTAAAACTCAGCGTAAAACAACATGAAAATATGATTTAAACAATTTTCCATGACTTTTCCAAAACTTTTGGGATTTAATTTTTTTTCAAGCACTTTTCCAGGCCTGGAAATAACCATTTTAAAATTCCATGACTTTTCCAGGTTTTCCATGACCGTACGAACCCTGCCAGTGTTCTACCCCTAACCCTAAAATATAGAGAGCCATACAGCAGTTTCAACTAGGGATGCACCGAATCCAGGATTCGGCCGAATATTTGGCTTATTGACGAGGTTCGGTTTCGGTCGAACCCGTGTTTGCACTACGCACGCTAAGCTGGTTGACGTAATGACGCCGCCGTTGATTACGGGAAGGTATTTACGTAGGTGGGCCGTTCAATGCAGTAGGTTGAGAGAAAGTGAAAATGGAATTTGTGAACAGAAAAAGTGTTGTTCAGTCAACAGAAGGTGATTCAAGTTGAGCTATATGTTCAATTTGCAATGCTGATTTGTCTCGTGGCAAGGACCCGAAACAATACACAACATCTCCGCTGTTAAAACATTTGTGTATGAAACATCAAAAAGAAAATCTGGAAATCTAAAAGGCAAATATTTTTGATGTTGATTGGATTTTGAGATAGGCATATGCTATTTGTCAAATGTTTTTCCCACTTGTCTTCCTGACATAATGTTTCCTACTCTTTTTTTTTTTCTTCTTTTTTTGAACAGTTAAAATTAAATAAAAAATACACTATTGTGGACGTTGTTTACTTCATTAATGTGTTAATGGACTGAAGATGGGAGTAGGATTCGGTATTCGGTAGGGCTGCAACTAACGATTGTTTTAGTAATCGATTAATCTGTCTCTTCTTTTTTCGATGAATCGAAATTTGTTTTTCTTATCAGATTCATGATAAAAAAAACTAAAAAGTATTAATTTCCAACCCTTTATTCAAAAACTGAACTGACAGTGCAAATTCACAGTGCAAAACATCTTCAGAATGTGCACAAACAGGCACAAAATTGGAAAAAGTTATTTTGGAAAAAGAGTGGATTTAATACAATTTTCAGAGATTAGCAATTTATTTGAGATTTGTTTAAACTTTTTTTAAAGATTAGCGAGGATTAGGCTATTTTCAAAGATTAGTGATTTTCTATCATTTTATTTGAAACTTCATTGAAAAAGTAAAGGCTGTGGAAGTATACCAGACATTGTTAAGATACTCTGGTGTCTGTGAGGTTTTATATTCATAAAAATCAGGGAGTCAGATGGCTGAGCGGGTAGAGCATCGGGCTAGTAATCTGAAGGTTACCAGTTCGATTCCTGGCCGGTGCACATGACGTTGGGTCCTTGGGCAAGGCACTTCACCTTACTTGCCTCTGGGAGAATGTACCTGTACTTACTGTAAGTCGCTCTGGATAAGAGCGTCTGCTAAATGACAATGTAAATGTAAAAATATTATAAAAGTCAAAATTTTTCCAAATGGCATGGGTAGTTTTCACCCAGTCCCTAACCCGGTCGCTGCAAAGTAGCGTCTTCCGAATGTGAGACGAATGTCGAGTATGAAACTAACTTCACCTCGGTCAATTAACACACCTTTTCGACGTATTTAGTTTGAAATACTCCCACACCTTGGCTGACTTAGGTCGTACTGATTTCTCCGCCATGTGTTTCAATACAACGTTACTCAACAACGTATCTTAGATGGTCTTTCCTCTACCTCCGCGCTCAACTAAACTTTTTTTTTTATACTCAAACATCTCTGTGACTTATTGAGCAGTGTAATAAATTGTGCGACACAACAAATCGATAATTAAATTAGTTGCCAACAATTTTAATCGATTTAATCGATTCGTTGTTGCAGCCCTAGTATCGGTTTCAGACTAATCTTAACCAGTGGATTCGGTATTCAGCCGAACCCCGAAAATCTGGATTCGGTGCATCCCTAGTTTCAACCCTTTGACGTTTTCCAACAACTACCCATGTCATTTTAGGTGAATCCGGAGCTGGGGAACATCTTTATCTGCTTCCCCTTATGTGCTATGTAGAACTGTGGAAAGTTTGTGCCTGGGAATATAGGACCCTTGGAACATAGGAATTAATTGTGAATATAGCACAGATGGTCTTCAATGTAATAACCTGAACATGGAACCAGGAAAACTTGCTGGTAGGGAGATGTAAACACAGCTGCAGTATTTGATACTGGAGGTCAAGGGGAGCATCCTCGCTCACACCTTTTTCTGACACAATACCTGAACACATATAGAATTACTATGATTATTTTGTGTATTTGTATTAAGATGAGTGCAAAACTCTTAAATACAACATAGATCTGGTACAAGAGCACAAATACCTTTTAAAAGCTTGCTAAAGTCAAACTTGCTCTGGGTTACCAGATGTGGCACAACCTTCTGATATAGATACATGACCTGTAGAATAAGAGCCTTCAGACGGATAATCTCTTGAGCCTCAGCATCTGCTAGACAACAGAACATTGCTGTCACTCGCAGTCAAAAACACAGATATGAACATACAGTGAAATATTTTTTCAAATAGGCATACCTGTCTCTTGAGGATCCTTTTCTTTGGAAGTATTTTCTTTTTTTTCTTTCTGTGGTTCGCACTCATCCTTTTCCTTTTTTGTTAGTGATTGCCACTTTGACACAATGCTGGTCATATCTGGCAAAATCTATAGACAAAGCAGGAACAAAGAAAAATGATTGATCTTATTTTCTTTGTTAGCCCTCAAAACACGACAACTTTAATGTGTGGGTAGATGCTATTTAACCCTTGTGTTATCTTCAGGTCATTCTGACCCATCAGTCATTGTGACCCACCGTCATGTTGCGACGCATACAAAAACAAATTAAGCATTTTCTTTTACCCGTTGGGCTGTCTCAGACCCTCCACATTGCGACGGTTAAAATAAAATTATTTTTATTTGTTTTTGTGTTGGGTAAAATTGAGTAAACACAACGATGGTTCGTTATGAACCTTTAGGTCATGTGACCCGAAGGCAGCACAAGGGTTAATGCTCTAGTTAGGTCGTGGTCAGTAGGGTTGGGTAGCCTTCACATTTGAACCGCTTTTCCAGTACAGTGAATACAAAAGAATTTGGGCCACTATTACAGACGGAGGGTACTTTATAAGCCACGATAGAGTAGCTTGGCAAAGATTATTAATGAAGAACATTTTACATACCGGACATGAAAAACCCTACCAATCAAGAAATAAAAGGTACTGTATTTTACAACAAATTGTAAAATGAACGTCTCTTGCCATGAATTACTCTTAAGTCCTCTAGCAAACACAGTTCCCCTTCTAGAGATCATTTTCAGTGATGATCTAGCTGGTATGACATACAGGGCTCATGCCTTAACACTATGTTCCTTTCTGTGGGACCATGAAATAATCTCTTACATTCCCAAAAATATAGATGACTTCCAACATTGGCCGATTCTATTTTATTGGATGGGCTGGCCTTCCTATTTGGGGGTGTGTTCACAACATTTCCATGACACAAAGCAATCAATATACTCTTGTCCATAAACTACATGATTTGTTGACATAATTTACATAAAACCATGCAAATAACATTAAAATAAATACTAATTTTATTCCCCATCCTGTAACTGCCCCATGGACAGGTGAAATGTAGTGTATTTTTGTTAAACAGCTAGCAGTCATCAGTCCTTCTGACTATTACTCGTCTCATTTGGACACTCACTCGTTCGACTAAAATTCCTAATATATAGTAAAGAATGAATTGGAAATTTCAAATGTAGAGGCTGTGAACATGTAGCCTGGTCCTAACCAGATTCTCGTACATTGCATTTGTACAGAGAGTCTGGGCTCGCTCCATTGACAAGCTTTAACTTCCTTGAAGGTGGGTACTCTGTTGAAGTTTAAAACTATTGGGTCTGCCCAGAGCCACTCTGGATCTGCCATAACCAATCTCTAGCGTTCTCCTTAGCCAACTTTTTCACCACTAACAGAGCTAGCTGAAAAATCAAACGAACCCCGTGGGGATCAAAGATTGTTCTTGCTCCGGATTTAACTCCTGGATATTCGGCAGCGTTGCCACAACAGCCCAAATGGCTTAGCTCGCATGTTTCTCCGCCGCCATTACGGAACTACAACTCAAACTAGCGCACAACATCATCGTTCTCAGCCACTCCCTCTGTTTGCTGATTGGAGCGGTAAAAAGTTTACCGGAGACATCTGACCAATATACCTCAAGCCCAGACGCAGAACAGAAGCACAATAAAAATTGAGCGGATGTACGTAGGAGGGCAGAGCCAGGCTACTGAACATGTGTCTGCTTATTATAAGACAACATTGGTATATGATGTCCTGCGCAAAAATAACCTAGTGAACTCTTCCAAAAAATAATTTCACATGCTGTTGCAACAATTACCGACGTTAGAAAGACTACAACACCACACCGGATCTAGCTAGACCGGAAATAAAACAACAGGCACGCCACACACTTGTTTGGCTTGCGAGCCGGCTAAAGAGTAGTAGCAGAGCCCGTTTACGGATATTAGACATTCTCTGGTAGTAGGCTAACGTTTTTTTGAACGGATGGCGAGCGCGAGACGCCGAAATGGATGCCAATAAGATTCTGAAAGGAAAGTTTACTTTTAAAAAGTTGCCAAATGGTTCCATTGACAAGACCAAAGTGATCTGTGTGTTTTGTCGTTGTAAACTGAGTTATCATCGCAGCACGTCCAGTCTGAAATACCACTTGATGGCCAAGCACACAGCTGATGCGATTCATGCGAATTCTCCGCCCCCTCGTCAAAGCCAGGCGATTGCAATGTTGTTTTCAATAAAAAAATATTTGCACAAAGCAATCCAAACCACTTTTCCATGTTGATAAGAGCTTTAAAATTGAAAAAAAGAATGGGACAAAAAGAAATCAAGGGACATTTAGAACAGATAAAAATGTGCGATTAATTGATTAATCGCGAGTTAACTATGACATTAATGCGATTAAATATTTTAATAGTTTGACAACACTAATTTTTAAGCTTTTTTTTAAGTTACCTTGCTCAAGGCCTCCTTGTAAAGTTGTACAAAGTCATCCATTACGGCCGGTGTGTAGATATCAGAGGTCTCCCACACAGTCTTATCCAGGCAGTACTGTATGTTTTTATGGGCTCTCTTCAGAACGAAGGACACCATAGAGAGGGTCGTTTCCTGCACCACTGTGTTGGCTAACTGTTGGAGACATCCAAAGGGAAAGTCACAGCGTCTAATACGTTTTTGGTCATGTCACATACAGGTTGAGGTTTTACTTACATTGAGGCCCTGGGTGAAGAATGCTTTGCTACAAACTGGTGGGATGGATGTCACCATCACCATGGATAGCAGACGAGGAAGAGGGATGACTTCTCGAGTCTGGAAGGCTTTGGAAATCTCTGGTTGAGCCTCGTAGATCTTAAACACATATGGAGGTGATTTTATGACTTTGAATGTTCAATAAATAATAGTGACTACCTAGTCTTAATTCAAACAAATGGGCAACATTCACCATATTTAGTAGAGTCATGTTGTCCTGCCAAGCATTCTTGACACGGGGAGTGAAGGAATACTGACTTTCCTTAAAATATCGAGGAAGAATGTCAGGACTGACTTTTAGTGTCTTGGCCACAAGCTCTGCAACAAGCTCATCCTCTGTGGCTTTTTTTAGCCCCACCAAGAACTGCAGCAGAACAATGTTCCCAGCCCTAAAAACAGAGAACAACCTTGGCTCAACATGGAGAAGGAGTGGATGATGGGGGGGGGGGGGGGGGGGGGGGGTATTTAAGCAGATCCATTCCTTACCTGCCAATTATTCCAAAGCTGGGGTCATAGAAACTTATTCCATGTTTACGAGAGCAACACAAGTCAATGAGGAAATTGTGAACTATTTGGCGCACAACCATTTTCCCAGACTCTTGATTTCCTGCTTCCTGCAAATCATATACAAGTACACATATAAACAAGTGACTCTTTAGGCATATTATGAAGTGTAAGAGAAATTTTGTAGACATATAACCTTGCTCTCTCCTGTGCTTGCATCCACAATCCCATTCCATCTGTACAATGACGCTAAATTGGATAACACAGATGGGCTAAAGAAGCGCACTTTTTGTGTCTTGCTGATTGCCTTGTTCTGCACAACCTGCATCAAAAGATAACAGGATCAGTTAGTAACAACTCCAACTCATAGAAATCAAAAGTTTATGGCAATTTTAGTCACTAACTCTAGTCTGCAGAGTAGACAAGATCAGGTTGACAATGGATATCCTGTCCTCTTTCAGTCCAGAGTTTACAATATCCGGCAGGAAATCTGAGAAAAACAACAATATTACGATATCAATGAGAACATTTAAGTCCCAGAGGCCTGATTATAAATTAGAATATTAAAATGTGACTTAAATTGTACCCTTAATCTCTAGTAACTGTCCAATTGTTCCATTATCCCCAGATACCAAAAACGACAGGGCAAACTGTATAAAAGCCATTCGGACATCAGGTCTTCCCTGTATGGAGACATTAATTTAATCACTAGTAAAAACAGTATTTTAAATTCTTATTAAGTTAATGTATATCCTACATGACAAAGTACCCCACCGAGACTGAAAACATTAGGATCCAATAATTGTAAGTATCTAACCATCTTATCTCGTCTTCTAGCAAGTCCATTCAGGCTTTTGTTGAATTGAAAGTGCCGGAAAACCTCTCGGGCTGCGTCTGGGCCCTGAGACACCATGGCAGACAGGAAACAGAGGCACCGCCGAACAAACCTGTCATTGAGGGAAAACAAAATTTACATAAAAGAGGAGATATGTGCCACTTATCATTGATGTCTCTGAAGAATCCATACCTGTGGTTGCCTGAGTGAAGAGAGCTTTGTATGAGTTTCATGTGAGTAGACACTGTTTTCTTCACTATAGTATTGCCAACCATACTGAAGTGATTAAGATCACTGGCTGTTCTCAGTAGGATCATTTCCAAGGTCTGGAAGATAAGGATCATCTGTTGATAAAAATACAATATTTTAACAATGTGCTTATTTTGACCTAACTTGACCGTGACGACTAAAATTCAGGTTGTAGTTCACATACCTCATTCTCAGTGTGCTTTTCTCCCTCAAGTAAGTAAAAGATTTCTGAGCATTCCATTGAAATCTTTATGTACCCTTCAACAACATCGTACAGGTCAGGGCATGGCAGTTGTTTCGCTTTTAATATGAATGTCTCAAGACCTATACAAGAAGCAGGGGGGGGGGATTTTTCATGTCAATTTAGCAAGTATGCATGTTTATACCTAATGGTAGTTTTAGACATACCTGCTCCATGACATTTTTATAATGTAAAATAAATTATCAAGAATCAACGGATACAAAAGTTTTGTGGTTACATAAAAGCTACAGTATTGTAGGTACGAGTCAGGTAATACGCATGTAGCTTGCAAGCAACACTCTCACCAAACATTGCTTTTGCGGGCTCTCTCAGAAAGGCTTTAAAAACCGTTCCATTAAATTCGGATTCTTTTACTTTCTTTAATTGAATATTCGGCTCCTCTGAATCTTTGCTGGGTCGTTTTTTCGCCATGGTTTTTGTAGACGAAGTCGACAGTCAATGTTAAATGTACAGTGTGTTGGACCATCACACACGTGTTAGTTCTACTTCGGTTTTGGTCGGTAGACAACATCCAACTGCACACACTGCCACCTGCTGTGTTGGAGTCTGTGAGGCAGTCTTATGCACATTCCGTAGAGTTAGGCACATTCCCTTGGATGTTTTTTTTTTAATTATTATTTTATTATTATTACTACTATTGCAAAAGCACTCTCTTTTAAATAATAGACTATTTTTGCTAAACTCTACACATCAACTTGACACCAAATGACAAAATATTACACAAAACAAACAATTATTGTTGTCATGTTCACAACATTATCTCGATCTAGATGTGTAAGAAGTGTGTATTCCAATCATAGTCCTAACGGGAAACGGGAACACTGGAACCAAGTCAAACTAGAACCGAGTCAAATAGTGTATATTAATATAAATTATGTTAATAATAACATGTTTTGGCACATGCCTTACTTATTTTGAAGGCAAATTGGCTAAAGAGGCCAGTTTTTCACGGGCTACACGGTAACCTTGAGTAAAAAAACTTGAATCGGCAAATAATGTTGGCCTTTATTTTCAGTATTTCTGTCATTTATTTCATTCCCCTGGAATAACGAATAAACCAGGAAATCGCTCAAACGGGTTTTCTTCGCCACAATAACGATGGATGGCAGTAATGTCAGAGAATGTCTAATAAAGAGAGAACTCCCACTCTCGGGAAACTTCCGGGTTCTGAACTGGTTGCAGTTCCACTCAAGTTCCATATGAAGGCGCTAACGGTCGAGTGCAGAATGAATGGAGGTCTATGGAGCTATACCCCTCAAAATCCACTTTTCTCAGGATATAATTTTTTGTCTAGTAATTTGAATTCTGAAATCGAAAGGGGAGACAAAAAAAATACACACCACTGGGTGTTAGATTTTTTTTTAAGTCGCCTTTCTGTTCTAAAAAGCCTTTGAAAATGGCATTGACGTCATACACATCGTACGACCAGAGTTACTGCTTGACGACAAGCTCTGGTTACTTCCACTTTACTCTCGAGGCATGGACAACACAGCTGACAGGTTAGGCTCTCCCTGTCAATACACATGCTAGAAAGAGTTTTGGCTTGCTAATGTTGTTGCTAATGTTGCTAATGCTCTGACATTCTGGTTCTGCTTCGGATGCCATCAAGCGGGATTTCTGGTCTTAGTCAGTCCTTCACTAACCAATCAACATCCGTTAGCAGAATGCTAGCGTGTTATGGGCAACAACGACTTACCCTGTAAGAAATCGAAAGGACATAAGTACTCGTTCATTCAACTTTTGACCTGTAATCCATGTTGATCATGCAAAAACTATAATCAAATCTGAGATTTATCAACAACAATCAGGCGAAAGAGGCAAATTTAGCCGTTTAGCTCCATAGACTCCCATTCAACATGCACTCGACCGCGATCACTCCCAGTGGAACTCTGGTGGAACTGCAACAAAATTCGGTACAATGGGGATTAATAGGGAGTGGGCAGGCTCTCCTTAAACAGGCTCTGGTAATGTGCTGATTGTGCGGTAAACACACGAAGAAGAAACAACAGCGGAAGTACAGATGAGTGTGACCAGAGAATGTCCTTAAACAGGCTCTGGTGTGACGTTCTTTATTCTTAGATTCACACGTTGTATTCTTGTTGTGGTTGAATTTTATTAAGTTACGTTTTTTGATATATTGTTGCTATGAATTATAAACAGCTGTAGTTTAGCATGTAATCTATTGAAAATCTTCGAGGTTTTATGAAAACCAACTCAGAAAATGTTTTGCTTCACCATTACAGGTCCGCTGGAGAGGGTTGTCATCTTGTTTAATTGTTCAAGATCATAGGCTAGTGTGACGAGAGACTGTGGTGTAACGTTAGAGACTTAGGCTATCAGCTAACTTGTCCTTGGTTAACACATTAGTGATGATGCACTTTCAAAACGTTTTATACCTATAGACCCACCAAACTGTTCGGTCTTGGTCACCTTTCGATAACCATACCATTTTTACTAATTTGGTTTTGCCCGAGATTTGTATTTTATTCAATATGGGTAAGAAACGTCAAAAGGACAAAAGCCCCGTGGAGGACAATGATGTTGACCTGACAGGTAAAGTCAAAGTCCTTCTCTGGAGAGGTCAACTTTATTAGCAGAACTTTGTTTGAGTAGAAAAGTAATATAATGTTCTCTACCTCATGACAGCTCCAGTTTGCTGCCACATTAGGAAGGGCATAGACCGAAATATCCTCAAGAGACTTCCAAGAGATTTGTACTTGAACACCTGCCAGGACTGTAAAGATGAAGATTACACAACAGAAGTTCAGTTGGGGGACAGAGAGGATAGGGAAACTCCCACAATATGGATGTGCCTTAAATGTGGAAACAGAGTAAGCCCCTATTAGCCTAATAAACTGCATGGCAAAAACATGACAGAATAGTAACTATTCTATGTTTTACTCTTGAATTATTCAGCTATCAATGTATTGATCTTATAGGGGTGTGGACGAAACTCAGAAAACCAGCATGCTATAAAACACTATGAGAAGCCTCGCTCAGATCAACATTGTCTAGTGGTTAATTTGGAGATCTGGTGTGTTTGGTGAGTACAGATTGCACACTATTTTAGTCAATAAGGTGAATGTTAAGGAATTGGTTAGGCCAAGTGAATTACTAATGAAGTAATATGTACTGATCTTCCTTAGGTGTTACATCTGTGATGATGAAATCAAGTATTCTAGGACAGGGAATTTAGCTCAACTGGTGACCTGTGTTAAAAAGCAAGTTTCATCAAAACCGTGCAAGACATTGCCACAGAGAAGTAAATCCAAGTTTGCTACATTAACATCAGGTCTACTGCTCAACCAGGTTATAGTTATTGTGGTAACATGGCATACAACAAATGGAGCAAAGTGAACATCTTATTTGACTTTTGCAGAAGTAGAGTTGGGTGACAGCATGATGAAAGAAACACAAGAGATAAAGCAGCCAGGCACGGGCATGGAGAAAAACCAAGAGGATGAGGAGAACATATTCAAGCAGAAGAAAAATGTGAAGAAAGACAGTGGTATGAAAGGGCAGAGCCAGGGAGTTGCCAAAGACGGTAGTGTTGGATCAGTCAAGGGACTCAGTAACCTAGGAAACACATGTTTCTTTAATGCAGTTGTTCAGGTAAGGAATTTTGATGTATTCTTACTCAAATTTATTCACAAAGATTCACACATAAATAGCTAACATTTTGTCCGTTTCTGGTCTTGCAGAACCTTTCTCAGACACGGCTTTTGAGGCAAATCCTTAACAAGGTGGCAAAAGAGAAGATTGGTCTCACAATACCATGTGCTGTTTCATCTGATCTCGTGTGTTATACATATATTTGCATTTTATTCAGTGTCGGTTTGGTTAGTTTTGGAGTCATTAATTAATAAACATTATTGGTGTTGACATTGACATTTTTAGGACCCTATCCTGGTGCAATTGGAGCAACCGGGATCACTTACACTGGCCATGTGTGAATTTCTCCATGAGATCCAGTTGTCCAGGAAACAGGTTGTCACCCCAAGGGAACTGTTCACACAAGTTTGCAAAAAGTGAGCACATTCACATTTGTTTTGTCAATCTGCCTTGAAATTGACATCATCTGGAATTTTGCATCTTGTATGTTCTCCTCAATCCCCAGGGCAGGAAGATTTAAAGGATGTCAGCAGCAAGATAGCCATGAACTTCTGCGTTATATGCTGGATGGAATGAGAGCCGAGGAGATTAAAGTATGCTATCTGCATCTAAAGATAGACCTTGTTTTACTTTAACAATTCCCTATGAAGTCTAATAAGGTCACCTATGGCAATCACATTTTATACATTTGTTTCTAGAGAGTAAGTTCAGGAATATTGGCATCTTTAAAAAAAGCAGGGGATGTAGAATCATCAAAAACCCTGATTACGGGTAAGAACTTAATGAAGAACACAATTATTTCATCATTCTTGACATTTCCATGATGTATTCATTACAACCATTGTTGTTAAAGATTCCTTGACATGCCATATTTTGTGGATGTAAATCATAATATCCATACCACTAATGCATAATTATGGACTATAATTGTTTTTAGATTATGAAAGGAACGGATTTCCCAACAACGCCATTGACCAGGTGTTTGGAGGGGAAATGACGAGCACTATAATGTGTCAACAGTGTAAAACGGTGTGTATTGAAACTACTGAAAGATATCCATATAAGAATACATTTCTACCATAGATGTCATCTTTATTTAACACTAGAAGTAGCAAGCCATTTTTTGCTATGTATAGCGCCGTTAGGGGTCAAGTTGGACTGCAAGTCTACAGACAGGGACGTTGTTACTGACACGTAATTGTCGCTAGATGGCGCTTCTTGTATGAAACAAAAGGCAAGGTTGGAAAATGAACTTGCCTTTGTCCATTTGTCATCCATTTCCGTGTTGTTAGTTGTTAATTATTTCAAAATTCAAGATATTTATTGTCATGTAGAAGGTTGAACAATGTTAGTCCGTACAATGATATTCTTATAGCGCAATGTCCTCCTTCCACATAATTAAAATAAAGAAAACACTAAAAAGAGAGAACAAATATACAGTCAGAATAAAATATATTTAAACAAGGCACATAAATGAAATTACAATTTCCTGAGTGTTTAAATTGTGAGGTTTGCAAATATAGATATAAGTCATAGTTCAGTGTGTCTGTGTATGCTTGTGTGTAGTGGGGCTGTTTTCGTTATGTAGTGGGGGGATGGGGAAGTGCCTTGTGAGGGAGCTGTTAATCAGCCTGACGGCCTGCGGGTAGAAACAGCTTGTTACTCTCTTTGTTCTGGATTTCAGAGTCCTGTAATGTCTGCCTGATGGCAGCAGCGAGAAGAGTCTGTGTATGCTTGTGTGTTCTGTCCTTGAAAATATTGTGGGCTCGCCTGGTGACCCTGGTGGAATAAATGTCCTGTAGTGAGGGGAAGGCTGCTCCTGACATGAACTGTGCTGTTTTGATCACACGCTGGAGTGCCTTCCTGTCCTGGGCAGTGCAGTATCCATACAACACTATGATTGATGTGGTAAGGACGCTCTCGACCGTGCCTCTGTAAAAGTTGCTGAGAATTTTGTTTGGCATGCCAAATAGCCTTCTCAGGAAGTACAGCCTCTGCTGGGCCTTTTTCATGATCCGGAGTGTGTTGTGAAACCAGGTGAGGTCCTCGCTGATGTGTGTTCCAAGGAATTTAAAGGTTTTCACCCTTTCCACCTCGGTCTCACCCATGTACAGTGGTGTCTGCTGCACCTTCTTCCTCCTTGGGTCGATAATCATCTCCTTGGTCTTGTTTGTGTTCAGGGAGAGATTATTATTTTGACACCAGGCCACAAGTTCCTCCACCTTTCTTCTGTACGATGTCTCAGCCCCACCAGTGATCATTCCAATGACCGTAGTGTCATCTTCAAACTTTTTGATGATGGTGTTTGATGATGGTGTTTTCCTGGGAGGCCAAACAGTGAAGAGGGTATACAGCAGGGGACTCAGTACACAGCCCTGGGGGGTCCCTGTGCTCACATTTCTTGTATTGGAAGTGCGGTTGGGGTCTGCCTGATAAGACGTTCAGCCCCCAGTTGCAGAGGTCTGGTGTCAGACACAGAGTGTGGAGTTTTACTGAAAGTTTGTGTGGGATAACTGTATTGAAGGCTGAGGTGAAGTGTATGAAGGGGAGTCTTGCATAGGTGTCATTGCCCTCTAAGTGCGTGAGGGTTGTGTGGATGACAATGTTCACTGCATCGTCAGTGGACCGGTTCTGGCGATACGCAAACTGCAGCCGGTCTACGGTGTTGGGGTGCCTTTTTGATGAGGGTCATGACTATCCTCTCGAAACACTTCATCACAATTGGGGTGAGTGCAACGGGGCAATAGTCATTTAGGCAGGTCACAATGTTTTTCTTTTGGAGGGGCACGATGGTTGTGGACTTGAAGCAGGTGGGCACATGAGCTAGTGCTAGTGACAGATTGTAAATGTCAGCAAGCACATCAGCCAGTTCTGATGAACAGGCCCTGAGGGCACATGTTATCTGGGCCAGATGCCTTCCGTGGGTTTGTTCTCCTCACAACTGTATGCACCTCTGCTGTTGTTACAGTGAATGGTGAGTCTGGCCTTCTTGTAATCCTCAGCGTTGTCTGAGGCAAATGCAGTGAAGTGGGCACATAGCATGGACTGACCTTCACAGTTAATCCAGGGTTTTTGGTTCGGGTGAGTCAGATGGCTGAGCGGTGAGGGAGTCGGGCTAGTAATCAGAAGGTTGCCGGATCGATTCCCCGCCGCGCAACATGATGTTGTGTCCTTGGGCAAGGCACTTCACCCTACTTGCCTCGGGGGAATGTCTCTGTACTTACTGTAAGTCGCTCTGGATAAGAGCGTCTGCCAAAATGACTAAATGTAAATGTAAATGGGTAAGTCCAGCAGCGCTTTGTGGGCACAATGTTCTCCACACGTACTGATGTAGCCCGTTACACTGGACGCATATTCCTCTAGGTCCACTGTAGAGTTTTCCTTCAAAGCTGCAGTTCTAAACATGCCCCAGTCTGTACTCCCAAAGCAGTCCTGAAGCACCAGTTCAGTTTCTTCATTCCACACTTAACAGTTTACTTACTGGGGCTGCTTGCTTGAGGCGTTGTCTGTACACTGAGATGTGGTCGGACTGTTCAAAGTGTGGCCTGGGCGCAGCCCTGTAGGCTCCCTTCACGTTGCTGTAAACATGATCCAGAGTGTTATTTTCCCTTGTCGTAAAATTCACGTGTTGATGGTATTTCGGGAGGACACTCTTAAGGTTACGATGGTTGAAATCACCGACTCCAGCAATCAGCGTCCGGGTGTCCAGTCTTGTGTTTACAGATGACGTCATGCAGCAGCCCCAGTGCAGTAGCGGAGTCCGCTCTTGGTGGGATGTAAACAGCCAGTATAAACACTGCACTGTACTCTCTTGGCAGGTAGAAGGGTTTGCATTTCACCATCAGCAGTTCAATACTGGCCGAGCAGTGTCTTTCAACCACCTGTACGTCCGAGCCCCATCTGTTGTTCACATAGACACAGACGCCGCCGCCTCTCATCTTTCCCGAGGCTGCTGTACTGTACCGTCCCCATGGTAGACTGTGTGTTGCAAGCTGGATGGCCAAGTCGGGAATGCTGTCCGAAAGCTAGGTTTACGTGAAAATAAGAGCACAGCATTTTCTCAGTTCACGCTGGATTGTAATCTTGGTTCTCAGCTCATCCATCTTGTGTTCAAGAGAGCGTACATTAGCTAGCAGCAGGCTAGGTACTGGTGGTCGAGTAGCCCTAGCTTTTAGCCTAGCATGTAGCCCCCCTCTTTTTCCGCAACGCCGCCTTGTCCGCTATCTCCATCGGCTGCGCTGGTCATCTACAGCCGGTGCTGTTGGGCCTTCCCCGCTGTGTTTGGCTGGATCTCGACGTAGCAGGAAGTCGAAGTCCTTCAGGCTATAAGTGAGCTTATACTCAAGATTAGCCCCACCGGTTTCACCTTTGCAGCATGGTGGGAGTGGGACTCCTCAGACGTTAGTGATCGGTGACTCCATCACTCGTAACATTAGATTGGAGGGACCAGCGACAGTTTACTGTGTACCTGGGGCCAGAGCTACCGACATAGAAGCTAATCTTAGGGTGCTGGCTAGCACTAGGGCTAAGGCAAATGCCCAAGCTAAGGCACATGGCGCACGCACTGACGATAGGTATGAGAATATTGTCATTCATGTCGGCACCAATGATGTTAGGCTGAGGCAGTCATGGAGTTGAATACACCTAATGTCTGATCACGAGATGTTCCCTGCACCACGCAGCTTAGGCCCCGTCCACACTAGCCCGAGAAAATTTAAAAACGCATACATATGTAATTGCCGGTAGTAAGTCGAACTTGTTTCCAGTGAGGGTTGGACTCCGCCAGGGCTGCCCTAGGTCACCGATTCTGTTCATTACCTATATGAACAGAATTTCTAGGCGCAGCCACGGTGTTGAGAGGGTCCGGTTTGGTGACCTCAGGATCGGGTCGCTGCTTTTTGCGGATGATGTGGTCCTGTTGGCTTCATCGGGCCGTGACCTTCAGCTCTCACTGGAGCGGTTCGCAACCGAATGTGAAGCGGCTGGGATGCGAATCAGCACCTCCAAATCTGAGGCCATGGTAATCGACCGGAAAAGGGTGGAGTGCCATCTCCGGGTCGGGGAGGAGATCCTGAACCAAGCAGAGGAGTTCAAGTATCTCGGGGTCTTGTTCACGAGTGAGGGAAGAATGGAGCGCGAGGTCGACAGGCGGATCGGTGCGGCGTCCGCAGTAATGCGGGCTCTGCATCGTTCCGTTGTAGTGAAGGAGCAGAGTCGAAAGGCGAAGCTCTCTATTTACCAGTCGATCTACGTTCCTACCCTCACCTATGGTCACGAATTATGGGTAGTGACCGAAAGAACGAGATCGCGAATACAAGCGGCCGAAATGAGCTTTCTCCGCAGGGTGTCCGGGCTCTCCCTTAGAGATAGGGTGAGAAGCTCGGTCATCCGGGAGGGGCTCAGAGTAGAACCGCTGCTCCTCCGCGTCAAGAGGAGCCAGCTGAGGTGGCTCGGGCATCTGATTAGGATGCCTCCTGGACGCCTCCCTGGTGAGGTGTTCCGGGCACGTCCCACTGGAAAGAGGCCCCGGGGAAGACCCAGGACACGCTGGAGGGACTGGGTCTCTCGGCTGGCCTGGGAACGCCTCGGGGTCCCCCAGGAAGAGCTGGTGGAAGTGGCCGGGGAGAGGGAAGTCTGGGCCTCCATGCTTAGGTCCCTGCCCCCGCGACCCGATCCCCGGACAAGCGGCAGATGACGGACGGACATATGTAATACATATTGTACATATGCAATATTTCAGGTAGATACGCGCTACTCCTACGTAGTAGGCGAGTGTTGTACTCTGTGTGCCTGAACGATAGGGGGACAAGGTAGAGAAGACGGTTTAAACCAAACATAGAGCGGCGATTCTGGGTGAGACCTGGCTGAACAGCTAGCTGGTGGGACAATTTTAAAACACCAAATATCATTGCCAGAGAAGTATGTAAACAGGGCACCGTGGCGGGAGGCAGGGGCAGGAGTGGCGTAATCATGACAAAGATTGTCATTTACCCGTGTTAGTGTGGACGGCAAACATTTGGAAAACGATATGAAAACGCTAGTGTGGACGGAGATCGTTTTTTATTGATTGTATATTTTGAGTTTTATTTTTATTCACATCCATTTTGCAGGTACAATGCATTGTGACAATCAAATTTGATTAGGTTAAAATCAACAAATAATCGTGATAATTAATCGTGATATCAATATTGATCAAAATAATCGTGATTATCATTTTGGCCATAATCGTGCAGCCCTAAATTCCACCCTGTATCAAAAGACTGCTCTCAAAAGTCAGGTGGCTGCGCGGTGGGGAATCGTGCTAGTAATCTGAAGGTCGCCAGTTCGATTCCCGGCTGAGCCAAATGACGTTGTGTCCTTGGGCAAGGCACTTCACCCTACTTGCCTCGGGGGAATGTCCCTGTACTTACTGTAAGTCGCTCTGGATAAGTGCGTCTGCTAAATGACCAAATGTAAATGTAAAGCAGGCCCAAATAGCTCACTAAAATCCCCCAATGCTCCATTCACACAGTTGTTTTTACATGTGTTATTCACACACTAATAAAATTGTATCTGAATAGTTATAGAAAATAAATAGAAACGTATGACATGTTTAATTTGAGAAGTTATTAATGTTTTTGTTTTGATCTCAGAGCACCTTGCTGTTACATTTGAAAGAAAACAGGCCCTTTAAAGGTTATTTTTGTTTCAGGTGTCATTTGTCACAGAGATGTTCCTGGATCTTTCTCTTCCAGTCTCAGATGAGGTAAGGCTTTTCTCAGGTTTGCTTAGTTACTTACATAAGCTTGACAGCATACTAAGAAACCATGAATTAAAATATAATTTGTGTTTTGCTTGTCATTAAATGAATATGGGGATTAATGGGGATCATAATTTCAACAGGCTTACAAGACTCACAGTAAAAATCCCCCAAAGAGCAGTGAGGGAAGCCAGGAGGGCAGAGACAGTTCTATGCGGCTGGCCAATGGGATTGACATGTCCACTGACGCTGGCAGCAAGTACCAGCAGAGGAAAGCCAAGAAGCAGGCTAAAAAACAAGCAAAGGTATAGCTGTGGCTTTTGCAGGCCAAGCAGTGAAGCTACGAAGCCACCTATTGTGTTTCTAGCTTTTCTTATTATTTGGTGCCAAGCAGCGATGCCACCTATTGTGTTTCTACCTTTTGTTATTATTGGGAGCCAAGCTGCAAAGCTAGCTATTGTGTTTTTGGGTAAATCTTGGTAATCAGAATTACATTATTTATGTAGCACTGGGTAGATTACAGACAGCTGGAAATGGACACCAGGGGCACTTTCGTCCCCTACAAAATGAAGCAAAATGTTTATCTAAACAAATAAAAACACCACCAGCATTGCAACCAGCGGTATCCTAGTGTGGGGGAAAGTCGCAGGGCCCCCATTGGGGGAGGCCCCCAAAACACTTTCTAAAAAATTTGAGAAATGAACAAACCAAATTTGAGAAACTTAACCAGAATGGAGGGGGGAGTTTCAATCTCTTCATAAGGCTCAACATTCTTAGCAGCGCACCTGATTGCAACTATGGAAGCTGCACGCTGCCTTTTTAACACAATGGGGTCTATAGACACGTCTCAAAAATGTTAACTTAAAAGACTATTTCACACACTGACCTATTATTAAGTAAGCCAAGTATCAAAGCTGTTCAAAGTTGGCGTTCCATCGGTTTCTATGGAAACTTCCAAGAAGTGGACAGCACCATGTTGAACTTCCAGCCCGTTCAGACCTGCGCAGTAGAGTGGCTCACCATGCTTCTTGCTCAGAGGCCTGTGCACTCTCGCAGCGAGCTGCACACATCATCCTTTGCGACCGTAACACTGTGTCTACTACAGGAAAGCAAATTAAGCGATGCAAAGCTTTACCATTCATTTTCACTAAAGCTTTGCAAAACGTTTGCGTGGTCCAATGTGGAATTGACAAGTGAAGCAAAACAAGCAAACAAACAAAAATAGATTTGGAGGCACGGCACAGTTTTGAAGATATTGTCGGCGTTCCAGGTGTATTTTTTGTAGTTTTAAATTCAGTCTTGTCAAATCACATAACTTTATTCTGTGCTAACTAGCTAGTCTGTGTTATTTTCACACACTCGGGATAGATACTAGACTAGTAGTTAATGTAGTGATATATTTTCAGAGATTTTGAGGAATATAATAAAGTTTCAACACGTCAACATGTATGTCTGATAACCATACCCCATCTGAACCAACAAAGTCCAACTGTTGTAGGCTAATGTTCAGCACTGTTAGCCTTGGTGAAATCATCAGTAAAGTAAAACAGTCAAGAGAAGATACTAGCTTTCCTGAGAATATTACTAGCTGCGATGTAGAACTTTGCCATGAGTGATCTTTCTTCACTACCTAACCGGAAAGTTGTCTCACTCTTGTACAAACTGTTCCAGTTCCCCCAGCGTGGAAGGGTGTCTTTAGCCTGGCTGCCAGCCCAACTTCTCCCCGCCCAAAAGAAATTTGTTCGGGAAATTGGGTCTGGAGGGTCTCGTATTGGGGACCAACTACAGAAAACCAGAATCTGGGCGAACCAATGAAATTGCCAGGGCGGCCTTTATACGATGATGGACAGATGATCAACAGTAACGTAATCACCCACGTCACAAAAGAGCGCTTAAATTGAATTCGTTTTGAACAAACATGGCTACCTCTGGAGATCTGGGATGTTGTGATTCTGCCATCGAGTCTGTTTTAGAAGACATCGACAACGCATTAATTTTGAAAGAGGAACAGAGAGACGCAATCAAGGCATTTGTCGATGGAAAATATGTTTTTGCCGTCCTTCCTACGGGATTCGGTAAAAGTTTAATTTATCAGCTGGCCCCGATGGAGTTGTAATCCTAAACGGAGAACTTCGTATATGCATTGCCCTTTATTGTTTCGCTCAAAAAGGTTGACCGTGTGAACAAGTACTCTCCCTACCCTTAAATAAATTTTACAACACCGGCAAAAATCGTTTGTATTCATTCTTCAAGCATACTTCAAGTCTGTAGTTCTGTTGACAACAACGATGCGGTGCTTAACATACGTCACATACTCTGTTGCTCTGATTGGTTGTAGATCTATCCAATTGAGCGAAGAGGCATTTGTTTTCCAGGCTCGTTTGAAACACGCCCTGTAGTGAAAGCCCAACGGAGAGTTCTCAGACTCATATTCTGACTAGAATTATGAGTATGACAACATCAGGCTAGGGTGCCTTCACCCATTTAGGATTTTAGTCTGGACTCTGTAGAACACAACCACCATTTTGTCTTTAACAATTCTTTAGTGTTTTTAGAAGTATGTATAAGGTTCACTCAATCAATTATTCATGTCATTCAATGGATGGAGATTTGTGCAAAAAAAATACTTAGGTCATGATCAGATTTTCTTATGCCATCTCTCTAGTTGTAAGTTGCGTTGGATCAAAGCGTTTGGTAAATAAATACAATGTACATTTAAAGTCACAACATGTATGATTTTTTCCAGTACAAAAAGAACCATTTTGTCCCCTAAAACAAGGTGTATACGCTGATAAGGCCCTCTGAGAGCTGTTTGGCAACATAGAAACATATACATAGAAAAGCTCAGTTTCGAAGGAATGTAAATTTCAAATTTTTAAGGATGACCCGCTACTTTCCAGCCAATTATAATGTAATGTCATGAAGACATTCCAGGTACCCAGTGTTGGAGGCAGCTAAGCAACTATTCCACATTACTAAATTTCCACGTGTTATACTGTAGGGAAGATTTTATTTTCTGTACTTTGCCCAAAAACCTCAAATGTCTTCTCAACACACCACAAGTCTCTCTGAAGAATTTTTGGCTTGTTCATATTTTCTACCAAACTTGAGTCAGATGTTTGAGAACTTTTCTCTCAGCAGTTGCGTCCTCCAATTTTGTATGTTGAATAATATTGTCTAGACCATTTTAGGATGTCTTTAACTTTTCCCCCCCACTGCAAACCAGAAATGCATACTTGTGTATACTACATAACCAGCTCGTTTACATTTTAGAAGCTCTAAGAATTGTGCACAACGTTTTTTTTTCTTTCTTTCTTGATGAAGCTGTTGCATACACATTTGATATAAGAATCAGAATCAGCTTTAATCGCAATGTAAGTTTTACTATGGCAGGAAGGTGCACACAATAAACATATTCGTATCTTAAATATAAAAAATTGAGATTGTACAATAGTCTAAATAACATTTCTAAACAACATGATGTGATACAATATTCACCGCTTTAATTACAGTATTGCATTCCACAGAATCCGAGGAGGCAGCAAGATTTTGAAGGGAAGCTCAAGCCAAACAGTCTAACTGATCAGGAGACTGCAGTGAGTACACAGTCAAACAATGCTGACAATGAGAGTGTGGAAATTGTAAAGAGTGGGACCCTAACAGATGAGCCAAAAAGTAAGGATCAACCAGCAAAGACAGATCTTCAGGGAAAAGATCTAGAGTACAAGCTAGAAGAGGAGGAAGACTCAGTGGTTGACTATGAAACTTCCCCCACATCTGTGGTCAGCAACCATAACACTGCCTTGTCAGAGGACCAAAACACAGGAAAACAGGAAAGTTTGTTAGATGACCAACTGGCCCAGGTTAAACAAGGTGGTGAAGATGTTGATCCATCTAAAAGTGTTAAAGGGGAGGAACAGCTGGCCAAATACCTGGAGAACATGTCTCTCAACAATTCTGAAGATGGTGAGGTGGACATGGAGAGTGCTACGGCTAAACAGTTCACAGTGGTAAACCATGACCCAGATCTAGCCTTCCAAACTCTAGCCTCAAGGATGGCACTAAAAAAGCAAGATTGTTCTGTCCAGTCCTGCCTCTTTCAGTTCACAGAAGTGGAACACTTGACTGAAAACAACAGTTTGCTCTGCATTGCATGCACCAGGACAACCAGACAACTAAGCAACAAAATCTCAGAAGGTTAGATTAATTTGATCAGTTCTTTTTTGTAATGGGTGTTGTCATGGGTGTTTAAGTGTGTGTACATTTTTTTCTATGGGATGGATTGTGTATGTAATAAATAAATCAAATTGGGCACTGATCAGTAAATCAATGCATGGGTGTAATCGGTCTTGTGCTTTGTCTAGGATCCAAGAATAAAGTTTACACAGATGCCTTGAAGCAAATACTGATCTCCTCTCCACCGCCAGTACTTACTTTACACTTAAAGAGGTTTCAACAGGTAAATATTAATTGTTATGTCTTCTATGCAATTATATTTAGCATAAGCAACTGTTCGTCACACAGCAAACTTTAGTCTTAAAGACTTAAAGATTTTGAACATTTATAGGGTGACTACATTTTCAACCCCCCAAAGCAGTACCAGTTTGTACGTTCACATAAGCGCCTAAGCACGCACCATAGGGGATTCACCAAGCACGATCAAAAATGTTCTCTTCCACTGTGTGCAGGACGCAGCAAGGAGTAAGCATTCTGGCGGGCTTTAGGAAAGACCGACTTTATATTCAGCATTACAGCTAACAGTTATCGTACTGACAGATTCTGCAACAGCCTTTACATAAAACAATCGAGATTGATTGATTTATCTGTATGTGTGTCAATGTTGAATTCTGACTTAAAGTGCATTGTTCATGTTTTTTGATTGGATTATGTAACAATGAGCGAGACAAAACATGATCAACATCTATGTTAGGGCTGTCCCTGACTAAGATTTTCTTTGGTCGACCAAGACTCGACTGAACACTTCTGAAAAATGACTACCGTTTTCTTTTTCGGAAATAAAACTGGATTGTACCCCGATTTTACAGTTTTTTTGTGGTTGTACGGCTTATATTTCAAAGGGGCATACAGCCCGGTCTAACATCAGTGTAGAATTGTAGTTGTAATTGTTATGTCTGAGCTAATACAAAGAAAAATGGCTACTGTGCTTGTGGACTATTGAAATAAAAACGGCACTAAAAAAGAAGGCAATATTCATAGCATTGAGTTGCACTACAGGCAACAGTGTTAAGCTGAGCTGAGAGCGAGATCAGTGATGAAGCACTATCTGTGAAGTTGAAAGGTTGTGCTTTTCTCTGATAAATAGTTTGTGAAAATGAAATAGTCTTCTATCTGACCAATCAACTATCTAACCATCAATCTAAAATCTGCATTAAAGACAGTTGCTGGCTACATAATGTATCAGAGCACTGGTGATTTGTTTAAAAGAGTGAGAAATTGCTTGAATGATGTGCCTAAGTGACTAGATGATGTGAAGGTTGAACAAGTACTTTTGAGAATGTAAATTATAATATTTGATCGCAAAAAAAAGAATGTAAATTGTGATCTGTCAAATTTAGATACCAAACCTCTGAGAAAAACTGTAATTACCAGCTTAATCGCAGGCACTGTGCACTAAACAATAATGCACAAGCTAGCTATAATTCCAGTAATCTGTGTGTGTCTCACCGACATCTTTATCACCAACTGCATCACGGGCGCTGTGCATTAGTAAAAACAATAATTCACAAATAACAGTTGCATAGCTGGCATTGATAATTGACATCTTGTTTGTTTTGTGTGTAGATTTTCTGTTGTCAATTCCGTTGTTAAATGTGCTCAATATTTTCTTGTTCTTTAACAAGTAAGTTATTTGCTTATAGTTATAGTTTATAGCTGCTGGGTTAAGTTACCTTGCATTATACTCGTAGAAATGCTACAACCATGCTAGTGTTGCCATACTAAAGTGTTTGTCACACAGTTTGTCTATTGGAAAATATTCAATTGGAATATTTGAATCACAAATGTGCGACGTTACGCTGTGGCGCCCCCTTTTAAACGGTCACATGTTTGTGATGCTACTCCTTAAAGGGTTAATGTTTGAAGTCTTGGGGTTTGCTGTTTAGATTGTAAGTACATGTGTTTAACTTTCTAGGTTCCCACAATATGATTCATACATAAGATTACTAATCATCTTGTCCCATTCCAGGTTGGCTACAGTGTATGTAAACTGAACCGCCATGTCAACTTCCCTCAGATTCTGGATTTAGCACCTTTTTGTTCCGTAAACTGCAAGGTAAAACGTCATACATATTGTAGTATTGAGAAATAAAACAATAGGGTAGTGCTGTGTGGTAACCAGTTATTTGTGTTCTTTCAGGGTGTGACAGAGGGAGACACACAAGTGCTTTACAGTCTCTATGGCATTGTGGAGCACAGCGGAACAATGAGATC
The DNA here is from genome assembly GCF_021917145.1 of Hypomesus transpacificus. Lineage (NCBI taxonomy): Eukaryota > Metazoa > Chordata > Actinopteri > Osmeriformes > Osmeridae > Hypomesus > Hypomesus transpacificus. The sequence continues at coordinate 810,524 of NW_025814037.1, read as the reverse complement.
AGGCCATTACACGGCTTATGTTAAAACACAACTTAATTGCTCTTTAGACCCACATAATGGAGTGGCTGACCAAGGTAGGGTTACATGCTACTAATAAGACGGCAGGCCAGTCCTTGAAAATGGACACATATACATGTATATATTTCATGATGCAGAATTCAGACTTCATTTATATGGCTTCTTATGAATGCTTTGTTCTCCGTCCTTCAGGGGAAGCTGGTACGTGTAGAGGATCATGGTTCCATGTCAGTGACAGCAGTGTGAAACATGTGATGGAGAGCAAAGTGCAAAGTTCCCAAGCCTACATCCTTTTCTATGAAAGATTGTTATAGTTCTTCCACAGAACTGTGGGAGATATACAAGGACAGACTAAGGGCCAACCTCAGTATGAGCGATGCATTTACTGTATTGTGTCAGAATGAATTAAGTGTAGAGTGAATGGTTGATAAGTGGTGCAGTTTGTTTTCAAATTCATATAGAAACGGCTTACGAGTGTGTTTAAGCTCCCTTTGATTGACAGGCTCCAGTTGACTACTGTTGGGTGGGTGATACATGCCCATCAAGCTGCAGTAGGATAATGACCATGTGAGTTGCTAAGAATTTGGTGGTTTTGAGCAGAAGAAAATTATGGACAAAAAACAGGGAACTTTAATAAATATTTGAATATAATTGGATGTGCAATTTACAAGATGTCAATATGAAATTAAAGTTTCCAAAGACAATGTTAGTTTTTATTTACATTTATTCATTTAGCAGACGATTTTATCCAAAGCGACTTCCAAAAGAGAGCTTTACAAAAGTGCATAGGTCACTGATCATAACAACGAGATAGCCCCAAACATTGCGGGTAACCAAAACATGAAACATACATCGTGAAAAAAACGAAGTGCCAGAAGAACCATAAGAGCATGTTAAACATGTTACAATTTAACAACATGAACCTCAAAAATTGCAAGAGTGTACCTGTAGAAACAGTAAATATTTCACAGCGAGTACAATAATTTTAAATCAGTTACAACTAACCAACAAGGGCCGGGTTTCCCAGATTCGTTAAGAAGCTCTTAAGGCTGAGAGCTTCTTAGGAGCGTTTTAAAGCGTTCTTAGAACACTCCTAAGACGCTCTGAGCGTTAAGAGCTTCTTAACGAATCTGGGAAACCCGGCCAAGAGCAACAAGTCTCTCAATAAGAGTCATTGTGATCCTGGAGGAAACTAACATCAGGTCCAGCAAATCAATCAAGTGCCGTTGTACTCCCGGAACAAGTGCGTCTTAAGCCTTTTCTTGAAGGTGGGGAGACAGTCAGTGTCTCTGGAGGTGTGGAGTTAATACCACCATTGGGGGACCAGACAGGAGAAGAGCTTGTGTTGGGACCGGACGCTCTTGAGCAGTGGGACCACCAGACGGTTGTCAGAAGAAGACTGTAGGTGGCGGGTGTGGGTGTAAGGCTGGAGGAGAGACTTGATGTAGTCGAATGCAGTCCCGTTCACCGCTCTGAAGGTCAGGTTGAAGACCATGCGGGCTGCTGCGTTTTCAATCCTCTGGAGAGGGTGGGTTGCGCATGCTGGGAGACCGGCGAGCAGCCAGTTGCAGTAGTCCAACTTTGAGAAGACAAGTGCCTGGACTCGCAGCTGGGTGGAATGGTCAGACGGGTATCTCCTGATCTTGCGGATGTTGTAGAGGGTGAATCTACACCCACCCAGACCGGGAGACTGCAGCAATGTGGGCCGTGAGGGAGAGCTTGTCATCCATGGTAACCCAGAGGGTTCTGGCAGAGGATGAAGGGGTCACTGTCGCAGATCCCAGGGTGTTTGACAGATCGTGGGAGATGTAGAGCTAGGCCGGAATTAAAAGTTGTTTTGGCAAGGTTCAGCTGGAGGTGGTGCTTGGTAATCCAGGCAGAGATGTCTGTGAGGCAGGCCTGGATCTTGTTTAAAACATTCACAAATATAATGGCTTTTTTTTATTCCTTGACCACTTACAATGTATTTATTATTATCCATCGGACTATTAACTGCTGTGTCCACCGTGGTCTCCACAAATTTGATCGACGGAAACGATTTTTGCTTGTTTGGGATCCAACTGGCCAGCGTATTTGAACATATTAAGTAAACTTTGTTGTCTTTTTGACATTTTCTCCCTGAAGAAACGAGGCTAACAGCTAGCCTCCTCAACCAGCACAAGCGCAAGTGTCACTTGAAGTGCCTCCCCCTCTGTCTTACCCTGAAAATTCACCTCAAAACACTTTGAATTCCAAACACAAGATTTTTGTGGAACTTCAATGGGAAATAAAGACTAACAAGACAGATAACAACATTGAACACTACACAAACATTATTATTTAATTTTTTCATTTAGGCAAATAATTTTTCATAGTGACACAGGAGGGGCCGGATCTTATGGAGCCTCAGACATGACATAAAACAATTTGCCCACGAAATGCTCATTCGTGCCCATGAAATGCTCATCCGTGCCCACAAAATCCTAATTTGTGCCCACAAAATGCTAATTCGTGGCCACGAAATGCTGTTTTGGGGATAACAACGTAGCCTAACTATATTGCGGGCAGTTCTGCTATACCTGTGTGGGGCACATATACCCAGAGCATGCTAATGCAGTCATGGACAGAGATGATTTGATTGTATTGTATTTTAGGCTGGTGAATACCGTGGTAAAGTTGGTTTGTCTGATTCGTCACAATTCACAAACATATTACTGGCGATTTTCAAGTTGGATCTCATATTTGCTGCGGCGAAAGTATAGGCTACGTGCGCACTATATTACATCGATTTGTAACCCACCCCAAATCTGGGTTTGAGAGCCGGCTTAAGAGTAGTAGGCTAACTTTACATTTTGAGTGGATGGTGAGCGCGAGACGCCAAATTGGATGCCAATAAGTTTCTGAATGGAAAGTTTACTTTAAAAAAAGTTGCCAAATGGTTCCATTGACAAGACCAAAGTGATCTGTGTTGTCGTTGTGAACTGATTTATCATCGCAGTACGTCTAGTCTGAAATACCACTTGATGGCCAAGCACACAGCTGATGCGAATTCTCCGCCCCCCTCGTCAAAGCAATGTTGTTTTCAATAGAAAAAACATTTGCACTAAGCAATTCGATCCACTTTTCCATGTTGATAAGAGCATTAAAAAAAGTATAATAATGGGACAAAAAGAAATCAAGGGACATTTAGAATAGATACAAATTTGCGATTAATTGCGATTAATTGCAAGTTAACTTTGAAATTATTCAGAATAATCGCACTTAAATATTTTTATCGTTTGACCGCACTAATTTATACTCATGTCGCCGACACTTTTGAAATGGTCGCAGACGGTTGATCACGGTTGAGTGCAAAATGAATGGGAGTTTATGTAGCTAAACAGCTAAATGTGTTTCTTTTACCTGATTGTCGTTGAGAAATCTCAGATTTGATTGTAGTTTTTGCATGTTCAACATGGATTATAGGTCGAAAATTGAATGAACGAGTACTTATGTCCTTTCGATTTCTTACAGGGTGAGTTGTTGTTGCCCATAATACGCTAGCATTCTGCTAATGATTGCTGATTGGTTAGTTAAGGACTGACTACGACGAGAGATCCCGCTTGATGGCATCTAAAGTAGAATCAGAATTTCAGAGCATTAGCAACATTAGCAACAACATTAGCAAGCCAAAACTCTTTCTAGCATCTGTATTGACAGGGAAGAGTTCTCCTATACAGTTAATATTACTAAAGGAAGCAACTTTGGTTTTCCAAGATGGCGTCCCAGTAGCGGAGGGGGGGTGGGGTGCCGAACACCCCTGGCCCCGCACCCGAGGGGGCCCCCGATGTATATATTTTTTCATTTTTCATAATTTATCTTTGGCAACAAAACGTTGATTGTATCCATGGTAGACAATTTTACTAAATACATATAGGCCTACGTTTTCCGAAACATTTTTGTCACCTTGATGCTGCTCGGAAAGTTAGAGCGCTTGCTTGGGCTCGCTTTTCTATTCAGAGGATCTGTCTAAGGCCGATGATGTGTTGACGAATTTGTTACATTTCGTAGGTTACTATGTACCGTGAGCTGAGAATGGAAAAACATCAACTAAACACACACATCATCCTACCATTTCTTATTGACAACGACATGGACCGTGCTTTCTGATGAAGAAAGTGTTTTGTCCGTCTCTTCATAAACGGAGTGACTAAGTTCTTCAGTTGAGGTCTGGATTTTAATAAGGATTATCAATCTGCAGATTGGGAGAGAAAACCAGACCTCTGACAATAAATGCAACACAACACCAGGCTTAGGTCTCAATCATGTCTCTCTCGGCTCTGAAGGCCGGAGGAACATCTTTTATAGGGCACAAGAATGTAAACATAGATAGTGACAGTCAGGCAGTAATGACGTTACAACAGTCTCAGAGAAAGAGATTCACAGCTCCCAACACATGACCACTCAGACTAGAGAGTTCATAGTTGGAGCTCTCCTTGTAGTCATGACAAGGAACATTTACCCAGAACTTTCTCCTGACCTCGAACATCTATTAACCCTGACACATACACAATCTACTCTTATTAATAGCAAGCTTACATGCGAACATACTAACTAGTATCCAATGACTAGTTCTCTTGATTAGTGAATAATGTAAGCACACAGGAAATCTAAATTTCTTCCACAGTCCCCAACCTTTCCATTCTCTATCGCATGTAGTTGACAATTCCGATAAGCAGTGGCAGAGAGGACTTTCAGCCGTCTGAAATTGATAACGGGTTTCTTGCGATCAAGCATGGGAGAGGAGCGGCTGTCCAATTTAGCACTGCTGTGATATGGAGGGGGACATCGATATTGACATTAACAAAGTAATTGCCAGTTTTGCTAACGATAAGAACAGACAGATGATGATTTAAATAGGCAAGGGCATTTGTGGTGGCCTATGTTTCATGTCTGCACATAGCCTATATTCTGCCTTTGTAAAACTAAAGTTAAATAATGTGTTTGTGTTTTGACCTGTGTGTAGGCTATGAGTTTGCTGGTTTTGAATATCCCAATACGTCAGTTCGGAAAAGAAAATTATTCTAATGGAATTTTTGTTCAATTGTAGCATGCTGGCTGTAGGTGGCCTACTGCAGTGCGCGTCACGCGTGTGTTTTTTTTCATGGGAGCTTGGTTCGCGCGTTGCTGAAATAATTGTTATATAGGCCTATGTTTGTTTATTATAAGTTGTCACTGTTAGGATGACTATAGGCTACTGTATTTAACTTCATTTTCGGGGGCTTATGACCTCTTCTTGAATTTGAATATAATGTATTGGTAAATGGACAGATCATTAAACCCATTTTATGCATGGATTTGTGTAGGCCTACAGTATACTGTGTGTGAGAGGTTCTAATGAATGCTGAATGTGAGCCTACAGGCCTACATTTAGTTCGCACATTATGGTCTATGATGACTGAACACATTTATTAGGCTAATATGTGCTGTTCACATAGAGGTTGCCATTAGTTACTTTTTATTGTTATATTTTATTGTACTGCAAAATATTAATAACAGGGGAACCCCCAATCAGTTTCCACCCCCCCCCCCCCCCCTGAAACACAACCCTTGCTCCGCCCCTGTGGCGTCCCCATTCATTTCTATGAAAAGTGATCAGTGGTGCAGTGAGGCAATCAAGAGCGCGAAACCGGAGCGCGCCATCTTTCCACTTCCGACTCTTCTGGTCTCGTGTTAAACAGTGGCTCGCTGTTTCATCCATTAATTAACCGTCCCGCACCACCAGCAGAGAGCGCCAAGCGCCTTGAAGTCTAGCTAAAAAAACACACGTACACCAAAGTAGAAACAAGAAATAGCGGACCAGACACAAGCTTTTATTTTGAAAAGTAGAAGCATGAGACGGGAGGGTATGAGACGGGAGGGCATGAGACGGGAGGGCATGAGGCGGGAGGGCATGAGGCGGGAGGCTGTAGGTTGCAGCCGTATCCCTTACAAAAAAGAAGTATACTTCAAGTTTAATTTGTAAGTATACTTAGTATAAAAAGTATACTATTATCATGTTACTTAAAGTATACTAGCAGTGTACTTATTTATATACTATTTTTGTACTAAGTAAACTGAATTGGCCCACTTTTTAGGTCATTTAGTACACTTTAAAGTACACTTATAATGTATTTTAAGGTTTACTTTTGAATACTGTAAAGTAACCTGTGTAGTGCACTTTCAGTTCATGAAGTATACTTCCTAAAGAGCCTCGAAGTATACTTTGTAATACTTTCAAGTGCACTTTCAATTAATGTAAGTACCTCAAGAAGTAAACTTATTAAATATAATTTTACTATGACTCACTAATAAATAAAAATGTAAAAAAAACGTACATCTTACTCCAGAAGAAATGTATACCATGTTCTGTTTCTCAGCATACTTCTTAAAAGTATATCAAAAGTGAACTATTTTCAAAGCATACTTAAAAGTATATCAAAAGTGAACTATTTTCTAAGTATACTTAAAAGTATATCAAAAGTGAACTATTTTCTAAGTATACTCTTTAAAAGTATTTCAAAAGTGAACTATTTTCTAAGCATACTTAAAAGTATATTAAAAGTGAACTATTTTCTAAGTATACTTAGAAAAAGTATATTAAAAGTGAACTATTTTCTAAGCATACTTCTTAAAAGTATATCAAAAGTGAACTAAAAGTGTACTATCCATATTTTAGTATACTTATAGTATACTTTAATATACTTTTGTAAGGGATACTCTTGCCTTGATTTGCGGCCCGGAAGAGGGGTGGGCACCTCGATTTGTGTTTTTCATGACAGAAAAATCTGTTTTAAAATAACGGGAATAAACGATATTACAGTTTTTCACAATTGTTAACACACAAAAAGCAAAACTTTGGCACAATTTTCACAACCTTAACGTCATGTACCAATTGCTCAACCCAATTTATCACTACTTTACACTCCCTTATCTGCATTAGACTCTGACTTTCCTTGTTTACACACTGATGTCAATTACACATCACCTTGTTGTCAAAACACTACACACAATGTTCAGTTGTTGCACACACTTCTCAAGTAAAGTCTCAAAGCATCAACCTACAACACACAACTATTCAAATCTCTAAACATTCAGGTCTGGTGAGCAGTTTGCGATCAGGACTGCAGCATAAAAAGGGCCTTGAGCCTCTGTTTTGTTTGGTGAACAATGGAGAACTTACTAGAACATATCAACAACCAGAGAAGGAAAGGGGTAAGAGTGAGAGGAGGACAAGGAAGAGGACAAGGAAGAGGACAAGGAAGAGGACAAGGAAGAGGACAAGGAAGAGGACAAGGAGTAGGAAGGAGGAGGAGAAGAAGGAGGTGGAGGAGAAAGAAGAAGGAGACCGGTGATCTCTAATGAGATTCGGGCCACGGTGGTTGGCCATGTGCTCAACCATGGTTTGAGGATGAGGGAAACTGGCAAGAGGGTCCAACCAAATCTCAGCCGCTTCACAGTTGTTGCCATCATTAGAAACTCTAGAATGGAGAACAGGTATGAACTAGAGTGGGTACAATTTCTGGGGAAATTGTAGGATGTGCTTGCTTACTTGCGTTGGTTGCAGGGGTCCGTATTTAAATTACATTTCTGTATATTTTATATTAAAATTCATAGCCTACTTATTATTTATAAAGATTACATAGATTTAAAAGCATATTTTTTTCTGCTCATTTACAACTCAAAATACTAAGAGTGAAGAGTAGGATGAAATAGTTGTCTTCTCATTTCCCCTGCAATGGTGATCAGCAACCTCATAGTTAAATCAAAACGAATACATTTGGTAGACCGGTGTAAAAATTGACCTAATCTCTATGACTTAAACGTCATTGTAAGTTTTTCCCTTCTCGTAATATTTTCATATTGCATTCATTCATCAATAAAGAACCCCCTTTGAAGCTTATATAACAACCACGTTACCAGCAGCTATCTCAGATGGAATCGCGATTCAAATAGTACCATAGGCTAACTGAAAATATTCCCCCAGAAACATAAATAAGCTTGACATTTATTTAGGGGAAAATCACTCATTCATAAAAATGTCAGTGGTAAGGCATGGCAAAATGCGATATAGCCCTGCTGTGTGGAGAAGCTGCCCTGGTAAATTGTAGGCTACAACTACTACTACAGTAGACTGTCTTGGTAGCGATTGCGTTGGCTGAAATGAATTATTTTCATGAACAGATTGAAGTTTAGGCTGTGGCAATGGAGTTCAGGTTAGTAGTCACTAGTCAGATAGTTTCACCTATTGAAAGACTTTTGATTTAAGTAATGGTAGTGCCGAACATGTGCCGTTTGACTTCCTACGTAGGCTACTGTACTGTACACAGCTGTGGAGTTGGGTGTTTTTTTAGCTACTGTACTAGACTAGGCTACATTACAGCGTTGCAGTGTGCTACACTGGTTTGAAACCACAGGTAATGATAATTTCACCAACAAATAGTTTACTTGTAATCTAATGTCATAATAAATCCTACAACGAAAATGTAATTGTGAGGAATGTTTATTTTAACGATTGAAAACAGATGCATCATAGACCGCTGTAGTATGTGTTGCCCGGACAACAGAGGCTAATGTCATGATGCTAATGCTTCAATGAAATAGTAGACTACTATTGGCTGAAAGAGGACAAGTTTTCCTACATTTTAAGGTATAACTTGTTTCTGTAAGTTGTGTGCCACTCTGCTGGCTGCGCAATCATAAGAATCAAGAAGGAGCTACATTTTTCATGTATTAAAAACTGTCACAATTCAAAATTGGCTGAATATATTTGAAAAAGCTGAATCATTTGGGAATAGCCGAATGTCTTGTGAACATTTGAAAGGTTGAATGGTGTCTCTAGCTGAAAGTATGCTCAAGTAATTAAGTTTGAAAGAGGAGGAAGCTTTTTAATGATTTGAAAGGATTTACCATTACTTTTAATGGGAGAATAATTTGCACAAAAAACGTAATTCTTTAAAAAGTATAAAACTGAGAAATACCAAAAGTCATAGCCATCATCTCCTGAAGGAGCTGAACGTTTTGATACAAAAATTGTAGGAATCGGTGAAAGTATGCAGGACTAGTTAAAGGCCAAAAACGACGGAAGAACTGAGAAGTTGAAAAACAATTGTGAGAATGCTGAACAGCATTACTAGAAAGGTACATTTCCTGAAGAAAATGTGTGTGTTTGCTGTTGAAAAGATGAATAGTGAAGAAGGTTTTTAAGAGTTTTTAAAAGAGGTATGTGCAATAAACAATGTGAGAGTATGTTGTGAAAGTATAGGTGAGAAAAAACATTTAATGCCATCACGATAGAAACATATTTATATATGCATTTCAATATTTTCTTACTGTTGAAAAAGGAGTGATGAAAACAGTATCTAATTTACTTTCATAAGTTTAAAAGCGTTAAAAGTATTCAATCAAATATAGTGATGTTAAAAGTACAGAGCAGACGGTGACCTCGTCAAAAACAGGTTTTATTTGTTTACATTTAGAAAACAATTTTGTGAATCGACAATTTTGAAATAATTAACACAGTATTTAGTATCAGCATGTATCACCACCATCTCTCCATGAGAAAAAACAATAGTAAATATAAAGATGTCAATGAATATTTCTTAATAATCTCTGTATGTGTACCCTACTACTGTAATACTGTAAGTGGAATGGAAAATTAGCAAAGTAAAAATGGTTTTGTCTTTGTATATTTAATTGTCCAAGTAAATATGACTTGTTTATAAAACTGCATTAATCAGAAAGTAATAAGTTAGTTAAATTGATCATAATTTAAGTGAACTGAAGTGAATTAAATCAGAAAATTGGTAAGAAAGAAAGAAGAAAACCCTTTCTGCAAAAAGCCGTTGGGTTTTCTCCAAAGATCCACAACAAAGAGGCACTTTAGCCACCCAGAAGGAAACTTCTTGTTGGCCAAGGGTGGAAAGGGTCTTTTGGCAGCGCTTTCGAGGTTCTATTTATATTGTCTCTATCAGTAGTTGGTGTGTGCTGTATTTTCAATTTTTTGTTGGGGAACAGAAATCTGTTAACCCGTCCTTCTTTGACCCATTATCTTGTATCTAAATATAATAAAATAATATAGATAAGTACAGTACACAAGTACTGTTGTGTTGATCTTAACCTTCAGTAAATATTTGTAAATAAATGACACAATTGTATGTATTTCGTGGCTAAAAAACTCATTTTGGCCAGAGTGACAAATTTATCAACACAGAGTTTTCTGAACATTGGGCCCTTTGTTTGATTTATGAATAAATATATTATAATTTCAATAGTTTATAATATTGTTCATTTCCTACAATCAAAGGCTTTTCACATCGTTTCCGGACCTAGGTTAATACTCAAAGAAGTTCAAGACTTCAAGGACCAGTAGCCCTGGGGCGTATTCCAGAAAGCAGGGTATGCGACATACCCAGGTAAGTTAACTCCCCAGCTGACACCAGCGTTATAGCAACATTGCCAGTGGGTTGCTGCAACATTGTGAAGCAGCTGGTGGGTTAATTTACCCGGTTATGTTGCATAACCTGCTTTCTGGAATACCCACCTGGACTGACAGTCTTATCAACATTGTCATTTAAACTATACCAACATTAAGCTCAGTTTACTGAAGCTCACTGAAACACTGGGCTTTCCTTACTTTGATGGAACATTGGGTTAGAATCACTAGTTGACTCAAGATTAGAAGACGAGCTTGGGAGAATCTTTTTTCTAATTAAATATTTTAACAAGGCTCATTGAACCAAGTTATTTTTAGCCAAATCTGAAGATTATACATTTATCTTGGATTTCACAGTCAATTTACAATTTAACACTTGAATATTCGTCTTTTAATTAGAGTTTAGGTTACCCCAAGAATAGGTATACACATGAAAAACTTTGATTATACCTACCAGCTGAAACCCCATACTAATGACTCATTATAATACAAATATGTAATTTCTTCTAGGTTAATTAGTTCATATGCACGTAACAATTAAACAATTGACAAACAAAAACAACAAAACACATTTCAACAACAACAACACATTTCCATCCTTCATCTTTCATATATCTGTGGGATATAACTGACTGAAAAGGGCAGGATGACATGAATAAATAAATACGTAGTATTTATAAGTAGTAAGACCAACAGTGATTTTTTTGTTGTGGACAAAGAGAGATATTTTACCAAGGACGTGATAACAATTGTTACCTTTACAGCTGGTTTAGGGAGGAGCTTGATGCTGCACAAAGGTGGGGCTGTCACTGTGACAGTGATGACTGACTGATGACTGATATGCAGCAGTTTGTTTCCTTGCAGTCGTACACCTGATCTGTCGCTTAAGAACCTACTGTAGTTAGTCTCTACTGAACTGAACAGTGCACAGCAATGGATGCACAAATGGAGATGGAGGTTAGAAGGACAGAGCTGGTCCTGACAAGAGAAAACAGGAAGTTATTGTTATAAACGGAAGTCTGAAACTAAACTTGCTAAAAAGGTTTATAATTCACAATAATGAAATACCTTATTTTCTTCTGCAGGGCAGATCAACATGTATGTCCAGTACAACTGAATACGGCTGCATGATGTTCTGGTTCTTTTATGTGTTTAGCCCTCTGCAGTCCTGAGTGTCTTCACTGTGAAGTGGATGGATCACAGAGTAAGGAACAAGTTAATATTACAATGTTATATTACATGTACAATTAGTGATATTAAAACGATTGCATTGATACAACATTAATACATGAATGAAAACAAAATTTAAACAAAACATTGGAAATCACATATGAAATGAAATAAGAAAACAATACCTTAATATCTGTTGTGAAGAAACCTTGACACTGGCAGGGAGAACATGTGTCTCTGTGGTCCAGCAGTGATGTGTCCACTGTTGATGAACAGTTAAGATGGTGCTCCAGGCCAAGGCACGGGTCACGGGTCACCGGCACGGGTCCTTACATATTACTCACAGGAGGCAGGCCCGTAAAGAATACCCCCGCACCGTGGGGGGGCCTCACAGGGACGGGGGGCCTCGTGGGAGGTCTCCCGTTTTTTTTTTTTTTTTTCCAATTTGAATTACATGGGATGCACACTATGGTCTTATTGTCTTGTCTGTGTTTCCAGAGGTGATATGAAAATGAAGAAAAGTATATTTAATTGTGCTTTCTTTAGGTGCGTTCGACATGACTCGAATAAATGCGGCGCCGCAGCTGGCTGCATGCGGCTGACTTGAAAAAGTGCATTCTGGTTAGACTTTTTGTCCGACTTGAGACGGCGCCATCAAAGTACCGTGAGATCGATTCGAGAACTGCCGGCTGTGTAGCCGAGCGCATTTTCTCAAGAGCAACTGCACGGGTTCAAGTGACGACACAGCTATTTCATGATTGGCCAGACTCACACACAACTTTGACACGTGTTTTGGAATATTCGGACACCTTCAGTTTCGCCAACGCTTAAAAAAGTTGTAATTGAATTAAAAATGTGTTGAAGAAAAGGTTTTAGTCAGCCTCTTCACTAACGGAAAGACCAAGTTAAATTATAAATAAAGTAAAGTAAGCAAACAGCGCTTGATCGGCCATGACTGACATCAACGCAGCAAACCACGAGAAGCTGGAATGTCCAACTTCACAGAGCCGTTTTCAACTCCTCCCCGACTGCAAGCGGCTACTCTCGCCGGTCGTTTCATGCTGCCGCAGTTGTTGTATCACCCGATGCATGACTCTCTGGATTGGCACCCCCTCGCGGGAGCGCGCGCGATTCAAAGAGTGAAGGATTTCGTCTTGATATCGCATCCAAAAGAAGGGGAGACAGAAGTCTCACATTATACCGTCTTTGTTGTTGAATTCAAAAGAAGGATGTCTGTTATCTGTGTAAATATCAGATGCTATTTTCAACACAAAATCCTTAAAATTCGTCATTCAAACGGTATAGTAACGAACGCAAACCAACATTCTTGCTCCACGACATCGCATTCTGAGGAAATATACCCCAGTATGATCATGATTATTGCTACACAAAAGCAGGTTCAAAGTATTTCGCATGGCTCTTCATACTTGTGAATAGGTTCAAAGGCATGCGATTTTAATGCAGTTAGCCTGTGCGTATAGGGTGGGTTACTCAGACAGGTCGAAAACAACAGCCTTCTGATCCAGAATAGGCTATCAGCTGTCCTGAAAAGGGACCAAAGGTTCACATGCCTAGCCTACAAAAGACAAGTACTAAAAACAATGTATCAACCATGTATCAACATCAAAAGAACCATAAAATCCTTTATTTAAGATAGGAAATATTATTCTTATTTTTTAAGTCAATGAAATAAATGAAAAAATAAAACATAATAATCCCTCACCTACCATGGACTATTCTGTTTTCAGACCTGTCCACCCTATACATACACATGTATTGGTATTCAATTTATGCTATTAAATGTACATAATGCTGGCGTAGAAGGATAGAAACGTATGCGGGGGGAGAGCATTTCATGGCAGGTTTTCCATTAGATGTAAGTGCAATGCACCCCCTGCTAACACTGACTAGGAAAGTGTCACATGCCTGAAACTTACTGTGGTTACTCATACTAGTGCCCTTTAGTGTACAGTAAGAATTATTTGATGCTGGGATATACAGAACATACAATAGAGGGGGGTGCATCTCACGACAGGCTTGTTGTATTCCTTCTTGTCACGAAATGCACCCCCCGCTAACCCTGACTAGGAACGTGTCACATGCCTGAAACTTACTGTGCTTACTCATACTAGTGCCCTCAGTATACAGTAAGAATCATTTGATGCTGGGATATACAGAACAGACAATAGAGGGGGGGTGCATCTCACGACAGGCTTAATGCACCCCCTACTAACCCTGACTAGGAAAGTGTGACATGCCTGAAACTTACTGTGGTTACTCAAACTAGTGCCCTTAGTGTACAGTAAGAATCATTTGATGCTGGGATATACAGAGCTGCCTTGACATAAAGAAGTACTTTGTGAAGATGTACCTCAATAAACATTAGTAACAAAGAAAATAACACAAAAAGGAGTCACGTATTTATAATACACTAGATTGTATTGGTTATGCATATAACTACAACAGGACAGTGGTTGTCCTGTCAGCTCATTTGTACTGTTTCCCAAAATCAAAATACCTACCAGCATTTAATATGGGACTGCAACTGCATTGCAAATAATAAAAGGTTTATATTATTTAATTGTATTCAATATCTTTAATTGTATAGTGTCTGTTGTTCACAGAGTGTGTGCATTGCACAAGATGGGGCTGGTATGAGTAAGCACAGTAAGTTTCAGGCATGTAACACTTTCCTAGTCAGGGTTAGCAGGGGGTGCATTAAGCCTGTCGTGAGATGCACCCCCCCTCTATTGTCTGTTCTGTATATTCCAGCATCAAATGATTCTTACTGTACACTGAGGGCACTAGTATGAGTAACCACAGTAAGTTTCAGGCATGTAACACTTTCCTAGTCAGGGTTAGCAGGGGGTGCATTAAGCCTGTCGTGAAATGCACCCCCCCTCTATTGTCTGTTCTGTATATCCCAGCATCAAATGATTTTTACTGTACACTGAGGGCACTAGTATGAATAAGCACAGTAAGTTTCAGGCATGTCACACTTTCGTAGTCAGGGTTAGCAGGGAGTGCATTGCACTTACATCAAATGGAAAAACAAGGCCTGCATGAAATGCTCTCCCCCTGCATACGTTTCTTCCCTTCTACTCGAGCTATATGTACATTTAATAGCATAAATATAATACCAATACATGCGTATGTATAGGGTGGACAGGTCTGATATCAGAATAGTCCATGGTGGGTGTGGGATTACTATGTTTTATTTTTCATGTATTTAATTTACTTTAACAATAAGAGTAATATTTCCTATCATAAAAAGGATTTGATGGTGTGAACATTTCTTTAGATGTTGACACATAGCTCATAAATCTTTTTTAGTACTTGTCTTTTGTAGGATAAAGGCATAATGTGAACCTTTGGTCCCTTTTCAGGACAGCTGATAACCTTTTCTGGATCAGAAAGCTGTTGTTTTCGACCTGTCTGAGTAACCCACCCTACGCGCAGGCTAACGGCATCAAAATCGCATGCCTTTGAACCTATACATTAGTATGAAGAGCCATACCATGGGAAATACTTTGAACCTGCTACACAAAATGTATTTTGGTTCAAAGTATAATCATGATCATACTGGGGTATATTTCCTCAGAATGCGATGTCGTGGAGCAAGAATGTTGGTTCGCGTTCGTTACTATATCGTTTGAATGACGAATTTTAAGGATTTTGTGTTGAAAATAGCATCTGATATTTACACAGATAACCGACATCCTTCTCTTGAATTCAACAACTAAGAAAGTATAATGTGAGACTCCTGTCTCCCCTTCTTTTGATTGCGATATCAAGACGAAATCCTTCACTCTTTGAATCGCGCACGCTCCCGCGAGGGGGTGCAAATCCAGAAAGTCATGCATCGGGTGATACAAGACCGGCGAGCCCGCTGCAAATAGCTTACTGTAGGAAAAATGAAACGCATATTTGAAAGCGGTGCCCAAAAGCGGCATCCCCCCCCCCCCAAACAAATCTGAATTAAATGCCAAACTTACAAAACTTACTAGTCTTTTTCGACCAGCCGGTGAAGGAGGGTGCACAGAAGAGTCAGCCAGGTATTGTCCTGTTTGCTATAGCTAACAATACATTGTACCACGTAGTGTAAGGGGCCCCATTATCGTCCACAACCGTTTCTTCCGTTAATTTCTTAAAGAAGATATGCAGCACCAACGAAAGAAAGTAACCTATCGATATGTACACATCTTATATTGCTGCACACCAAATTACAGCTTCTTACTTTGAGATTTGAGTATCTAAGGCCGAATCCCAATACTCCCCCTTACCCCTTCCCCTTAGTTTTGCGCGTTCCCGTGAGAGCTAGTGGTGTCCCAATACTCTTTTGGAGCTAGGGGAAGGGCTAAGACTAAGGCCGAATCCCAATACTCCCCCTTACCCCTTACCCCTTCCCCTTAGTTTTGCGCGTTCCCGTGAGAGCTAGTGGTGTCCCAATACTCTTTTGGAGCTAGGGGAAGGGCTAAGACTAAGGGGTATACACCCCTTAAAACCAAGTAAGATCGGGAGCTTCAGTGCATAACGCTACTTGCTTTGGAGATATCGATACGTGCTAGATGACGTACCTGTAACCAAGTGGCGTCCCATTTCCTAGGGCTATGTAGCCCTTACCCCTTACTTTCGAGGGCCAAGGGGAAGGGGTAAATTAAGGGGAAGGGGGAAGGGGTAAGGGGGAGTATTGGGATTCGGCCTAAGGGGTATACACCCCTTAAAACCAAGTAAGATCGGGAGCTTACTTGAAACCTAGGGCTATGTGAAAACTGCGCGACCGGCAACAATGGCGGCCAGATCATCCAGAGAGTCCGATAAATGTTATATTATCGGCTTAATTAATTGATATAAAAATTATGACAGTCTTGTTTTGTGTTATATACAGTCATGGACATATATATTTGCAACCATTTTCCTAATTGAAACGTTTCTAAAAATCGCTAGTTTGTTACGTTAATGTTACAGTTCTGAATTGCACAACAGTCCCGCATTTCTTTGACTAGCATGTCTACAGTTCTAAGTAAACTCCATTAGCAGCGAATTTCGTCTAATATCAGTGCATAACGCTACTTGCTTTGGAGATATCGATACGTGCTAGATGACGTACCTGTAACCAAGTGGCGTCCCATTTCCTAGGGCTATGTAGCCCTTACCCCTTACTTTCGAGGGCCAAGGGGAAGGGGTAAATTAAGGGGAAGGGGGAAGGGGAAGGGGGAGTATTGGGATTCGGCCTAAATACGCTCTCAAACCGTATGTAGCATCTGCCTTGCGCAGCGTCAAACTGACATTTCTCCATTGAAAGTGGTTGGGTGGTGGATGATAATGGGACCCCCTGGCTAACTGCTAAAATCAGGAAAATAACTAGTTAACGTTATACTTTGACAGCTGTACTGTACTGCTCTGTCTGTGTTGTGCTTCCTAGCGTTAACAGCGAGCCTCCTTTCCAAGAGCCAGAAAAATTAGCCTCTTGCTCCTTTATTGACTTCCTATCAAGCTGACAACATAGAAATGGAGTGAAACTACAAAAAAGATAAAATAGAAAAAGTGCTTAATTAGCCTATAAAATATATTACATAACTGACATTATTAGCAAACATGCTAACGTATGCGACATAGTAGTATCGTGCAGTTGCAGCGATTGCGTTTGACTACAGTAAACATACAACAAACATAATCAA
Organism: Hypomesus transpacificus; assembly: GCF_021917145.1. Lineage (NCBI taxonomy): Eukaryota > Metazoa > Chordata > Actinopteri > Osmeriformes > Osmeridae > Hypomesus > Hypomesus transpacificus. The sequence goes on along the minus strand of NW_025814037.1, from coordinate 793,223 downwards.
AGTAACAATAACTAATTGTATTTCAGTTATATACATATTATGATCGTGTAAAACGTACAGTCATTGCTTTCTACAAGTTTCACACGACAGATCGAAAATATTACATTTCACAGCTATTTGACAGTTGCTATGTGAACGATGCCCGGTTTATGTACGTTCCAAACTTCCTTTGCTTTCCCGATCTCTATGGGCGTCAAAGTAAAAGTCCCATTCACCGTTTACACTTAAATCATATTCTGTGAAAGAGGATGGGAGAGCCAGGCGTGCGCCAAGCGTTTGTTTTCTGATTGAATAAATTTCCCTCACGAGACAAGCTTCAGTTTTGATATCGTGCATTTATTATAAGGCTCTCAGAATGTTCCAAAAAGTTCAGTTGATCGCGTCTGGGTCCTGTTCTATGGAGGATTATAGGGGCCAAACTAAATAAATAAATACTTGGATAAATAAATAATTATATAACACAAAGCTTAAATAAATGACACAAAATATATAAATGTTACATGTATTTGTGTGTATATATATATATGTTTACGTTTTAATGTGTTTACATTTATTCATTTATACTTACATTTATTCATTTATACTTACATTTATTTATTTATACTTACATTTATTTATTTATACTTACATTTATGTATTTATACTTACATTTATCCACGGTGAATAAATAAATAAATCTGTCGTCCCCCCGTCACAAAGTCAGGGGGCGGGTCAAAGCCTCTGATTGGTGGTTCAACTTGAATCGACTGCTTTTGACTATTCCAAGGTGGCAGCACCTTGTGCGGATTCAATTAATGAAATATTGAATGCTACAGTGGTCGAAATGTTGGCGGAAGCTGAAGAGATGGAGGCACCTGCCAGTTCACCTTTTTTTTTACATCATATTGAGAGCTTCGCTGAAATTATAGGAATAATATTGGCCCTAACTGACACAGACATCAATGAAAATGTGTTCACGATCCTCAGCGAGATGATACAGCACAGGGGTGGGCATATCGATCTTAAGACCGACAGTGGCCGGGTTGGGAAACCTGGCAACTATCGATACCAACGTTGGTATCAATAGCCTGATTGATAGCGTGATAAGATCGATACTTAAGTTTCATTCCACACTGAGTACACAACTCCCTTTACATCATAGTGGTTGTACAAACACCGTCTAACTTCGCTCAAACTCACTTTGCCCCTCCACTGCTTTTCTAAGCCCAAAGTATCGGTATTGGCAATACTGGCCCTGTATTTACTCCTTGGTATCGGATCTATACCACATCGTGCAGTGTCGCACACCCCTAGCAGCTGTAGAGTGAGGCGATAGAGGATCCCTCTAGCTTGAAGAGAGCTTGATCGACTGGTTGAGCCTGCCTGGTGTGTAATACTGTTCATTCACCAATCAGAGGCTTTGACCCGCCCCTTGACTTGGTGATGGGGGGACGACAGATTTATTTTGCTGCAGGAAGTTTCACCGTGGATAAATGTAAGTATAAATGAATAAATGTAAGTATAAATGAATAAATGTAAGTATGAATGAATAAATGTAAACACATGAAAACGTAAACATATATATATATACACACAAATACATGTAACATTTATATATTTTGTGTCATTTATTTAAGCTTTGTGTTATATGATTATTTATCCAAGTATTTATTTATTTAGTTTTGGCCCCTATAATCCTCCATACTGTTCGGCCCGTCGGTATTTGTATTACATTATCCCTTACACATGTGGGGGGAGGGAGGGGGGGCCTCTCAGACTTATTCTGCAGGGGGGCTCATGTGTTTCCGTTATGGGCCTGACAGGAGGACTGTGTCTTCTGTCAATCCGAAAGGAAACTTAACATTACAGAGGACACACAAGAACTGTGTCTCCTGTCCATCACAAAGGAAACTTAACATTACAGAGGACACAGGAGGACTGTGTCTCCTGTCCATCAGAAAGGAAACTTAACATTGCAGAGGACACACAAGAAATGTGTCTCCTGTCCATTACAAAGGAAACTTAACATTACAGAGGACACAGGAGGACTGTGTCTCCTGTCCATCAGAAAGGAACCTTAACATTAGAGGAAAGGAGGACTGTGTCTCCTGTCCATCAGAAAGGTAACTTAACATTAGAGGACAGGAGGACTGTGTCTCCTGTCCATCAGAAAGGAAACTTAACATTACAGAGGACACAGGAAAATTAAAATGAAATGAATGGGGATGGAAGTTTGGGTTTCAGCTGGTAGTTATATCCGTACATCAGAAAGTATGACATCTAGAACACATACTTTCTGATGTATGTCTGCTACACTAAACGTCAGCAGCTGTGTACAGCAGCTGTGTACAATGCTGTACACAGCTGCTGACAGAGTTTTGGCCTGTGCATTTATCAACCCTGACCCAAACCCACCCTGATAAATGCACAGGCCAAAATGTGTTAAAATATTCCTAAACAGAACATGGTTACCTGGAAAACTATATGACCCATAATATTATCCAATACTGTGAACACTTAAAATGACCCTAAAAATGTATTGAAAATGGATATTGTGCAACAATATAGTATATATTGAAAAATGGATACAGTGCAAAATGGATACAGTGTAACAATACATTTTAACCAGATGATTAGGTTTTCTTTACATCAACAGTTACATGATCCCAGATTAACAACAATGTGGTATTGTTCAAAAATACATGATTCTCAGTGGATGTTGGTCTTACCTGACAATTCTAAGACCTGTTGGAGGAATGTAGACAGAAAACATGATTGTGGCAAGTGATATGTTTTTTGTGTACCAGAATGAGACACATTGTAATTTGCACTACTTTACACATTTATATCTTGTGCTTTTGTATTTTTTGTATTTTTATATTGTAAATTATGGCTCTTTTACATTTTATTGTATATTTTATTTTAATTATTAATCCCCTTAGTATTGCTTGACTATGTACCTTTAGTATAGTTAGTCGACATTATTAAGGTTTTAAGATTGAGATTTTAAGATTGTTTAATGTATGCACCTTTCTGCCAAAGTAAATTCCTTGTCTGTGCAAACTTTCATGGCAATTAAAACCCTTTATGATTCTGATTCTGATCATAAACAATGAGATAGCCCCAAAAAACATTGCAGGTAGCCAAAACATGAAGCATACATTGTGAAAAGCTAATAAGTGCCAATAGGAAGAAACATAAGAGTATGTAGTTAAACAAATTACAATTAAACATGAACCTCAAAAGTGCAAGAGTGTACTTGTAATTTTTCTATAAACTCAGCTGATACCTTTATGAACTGTTAGAGGACATGACACAGTAGACAGGGTTGTGAAAACTGTAGTAGGTCTGCATAACACCTGAATAGACCAAATGCTGTGGTCTGGAAAAAAAAATGCTGTGTGAACCCTCTACTATGTAACAAGTCTGAGATGGGCTTGCTTGTGTTGGCCAACAGGTCCTCGTTGAAGTCTCCACAGACAATGACTGGGTGGTGATCCAAAATCTCTATAGAGTCCAAGAGGTTACGCAGGTTTGGCAAGAATTGAGTCAGGCTGTAATCTTGGGGTCTGTAAACGGTTGCAATTAATGCCCTTACAGGGGATTCCACTTTAAGGACAAGAAACTCTAGGTCGGTTACACTCTGCATGTATTGCATGACATGTGCTTTGAGGTGGTTTTTAACATACATAGCTACTCCGCCACCATTTCTGTTGGAAAAATGCTGATAGTTTGTGTAAGACAAATGCCTGTTGCGCTTAAACATCATATAGCCATCTAGTTGGAGATTCTCAGCAACAACAGATCCTGACAAGTGAGTTTCTGTGAAACACAAAACGTCGGCAAGGAGCAGTTCATGATGACTCTTAACATCATTGATATGAGATTAGAGTCCCTCGGTATTGTGGTGAACGACGGTTAGTTTTGGGGTCTGGCTGGTTGTTTTTGCATCCTTTAAAAGTGGCATTACGTTGTCCATCGTGGCTCTTCTCATGCTCTCCAAAGTGGTTGAGATGTCAGGATCGGCATATATTTTATTTTCATCAAAATCAGTGATGCGCAATCCACCAAGTGAGGTTGTTCGGCTGAGTGCTACATATGCCATACCAGGTTCAAAAATACGCTTACATGACACAACTGCAGACGTGGTTGTCATCCCTTGAACTTTGTGTATAGTGCATGCAAATGCTAGTTTCATGGAGAACTGACGATGAACCACACCATTTCTTCTCAATCTTTCCTCTGTTCTTTCAATGTACACCAAGCTCTCAGGTTCCCCAGGTATTTTATTGCGGTGTCTGCCCAGCGGCCGAATGGTCAAGTTCTAAACCAATCATTTGTACAACAGTCTTGCCATCTTGGACACGGGTAACTATTCTACATATCTTGCCGTTCATCAATCCATCCTCCACATCTATGTTTCTGGTGAGCATTACACAAACACCAATTGCAGTTTGTAGTGTGTCAGGGAGATCTCCTTTGTGACCTTTAAATGGTGAAGCTTGTCTCTGCATCTGGCCTGTTTGTGTATCCTTTTTGTAATCCTCTGCGTCAATGTTTACAATTTCAGTATATAGAGCAGAAAGGATGGCTGAATTGTGTTGGTCCACCTCCTTGTTGGTAGGAAAAATATGCAGTACATCCTTTGAGAAATCTGTTGAGTCAATCACAGCCTGGCAAATTAGTTCTTGTCTGCCACTGATAAAGCCTCCTTCTTTTGTTTAGTACGGATTCTGTTCAACAGTTCTGCAAAAGCAACATCCTCTCTCTGTCGCATAATTTCTGTAAGAGTGATCATCTGAAAGTGGTCTTGCCAGAAGTCAAGGATGTGCTACTCAAATACACACAAAGGTTTAGCCTTTCCAAAAGGTGGCAGCTGATAGTAGTCTCCCACTGCTAGTACAGAAATACCTCCAAAAGGTTTCTTGCTCCCTTTGATTTGCTGTAGCCTCCAATTCACATATGCAAAAAGAGGTTTTGAAACCATTGACACCTCATCAATGATGATTATCTCTGCATTTGATAGTGTTGCCCTCACTTTATCTAAGCAATTTCCAAGTCCTTGGTATGGAGGCTTAAAAGATCAAGGTAGTTTAAGGATGGAATGCAGAGTTTTGCCTGAAATGTTGAAGGCTGCGGTGCCAGTAAAAGCAGTCAACAGAACGGTGGGCATAGACATGTAACTTTCCTCATGGACTCGGGGGAGTTTGCAGAATATCTTTGATGCCTCTGTGTGGATGCACTTGATAAGGTGTGATTTGCCAGTGCCAGCGCCACCCGTCACAAAGTAGAAAAACTGATCAGGATTTTGACCACAAACGCGTTTTGTGTACCAGTCTCGGACTGTGTAGAATACACTGGCTTGTGTCTGGTTCAGGCTTTGGTACATCTTTCGCATTACTGCTGGGTTTATTTGAGGAACTTCCATTGCTGCAGTACTACTTCCTCTATCTATGCGCTATATTCAGGAACATCATCTTGTTCATTATGTTCATCAGGGTGTACTTCCTCCCGTTCTGCAATGCTTTCTAACCGAATCAACTCTGTTGCTGGAGCCAGTGTTGTCCACGCATCCTCAATGGGTCCATTTTGTTCAAACTCCTCCATGGCCTTCTCTATTGCCGTGTTGTGCTTTTCGTACTCGGCCCTGTTCATGTTGACTATATCAAACACAGACTGTAGGTATTCTGTTCCTGGAAGCTGCACAGAGGCGCCAGTTAAAAATGATTCATACGTTGGGAAATGTTCTGTTTTCAGCTGCAAGTCGGAGCGATAAGGAAGGTATAGTTTTAACTTCTCTGGGTGCTTTTGCTGTGAAAAACGAGCATATCTGATGATTGCGGGTTTCCCGTGTTGTCACGAACCCGGCTCGGGGGTTGAGACAGACCAGAGGGAACACATGCGCGAGAACTACAACTGGATGTATTTATGAAAGAATAACAATGTAACAAAAGATCAAACGGGTGCCACAACTAAAACAAAAATGCGCTGCGGACAGAACGGCCCCTTCCTCCTTCTCCTGAAGTCCTCTTAAAGGAGAAGAGCCCGTCGGGTCCAGGTGTAGCCACTTAACGGCCAGGAGGCCGTCACACGCCCCCCCCACAAGACGGGGACACAGGGTGTCACCGCAACACAACCCGGGTCCCATCCGAGCCCACAAAACCTGGAACAGAAAACAGAAAGAAGAGAGGGGGGGAACAGGCCGGAGCAGCAAAAGGAGGCAGCGCCCACACTCAAACCCGTCTAAGGGACATGGGCCCGCGACAGGGCATCAGCCACCGCATTGTCCCTCCCCTTGATGTGGCGCACGTCCAAATTAAACCCCTGCAAAAACATGCACAACCTCATAATCCGTTGATTAGGACAAAGCATAGAGTGCATAAAGGTCAAAGGGTTATGATCCGTGTTGACAGTAACCACAGTAAGTTGGCAGTAAGTTGAGACACCCCAGAACCCACATAGACCTCAAAATTCCGAAGGGCCCAAACCAGTGCAAGAGCCTCCTTCTCGATAACCGAGTAGTTCAGCTGGTGGCTATTCAGCTTCCTCGAGAAGAAACTGACAGGCCTCTCCACACCACCAACAGCCTGGATGAGAACCGCCCCGATTCCAACCTGGCTGGCATCAACCTGCAACAAAAAGGGCAGACCAACCCGAGGGGCAGCAAGAACTGGAGACGAGGTCAACAGCATCTTGACATCGTCAAAGGCCCTCTGACAGTCAGGAGACCAAACGAATGGTGCCCTCGCCTTCAACAGGCCAGTCAACGGCGCAACCATGGTAGAACAGTTCTTACAAAACCCCCGATAATAACCGACCATTCCCAAAAAGCGCCTAAGCCCCTTCTTGGTGGCCGGGGCCGGAAACTCGTCGATAGCCAAAACCTTGGCCCGCACAGGTACGAACGTGGCCCTGACCGACAACCTTACCCAGGTATGTAACCGTCGCCTTGGCAAACTCACACTTCGCCAGGTTGACGGTCAACTGAGCGTCAGCCAGCCGGTCAAACAAAGCGTGATTACGGGACAGATGTCCTTCCCAAGTGTCACTAAATACCACCACATCGTCCAAATAAACCGCACACCCCTCCAGACCCGAGACAACCCTGTTCATTAATCGCTGAAAAGTGGCCGGCGCGTTCCGTAACCCAAAACTCATCACCGAGTAAGAATAGAGGCCGGACGGAGTCACAAATGCGGAGATGTCACTGGCCCTCGGGGTCAACCGCACCTGCCAATAACCCTTCAGTAGGTCAAACTTACTCACAAATTTAGCCGGGCCAACGCTGTCAATACAGTCATCCATCCGCGGAAGCGGGAATGAATCTGGCCGAGTCACACGGTTAACCCTACGATAGTCAGTACAAAACCGAAACGCCCCGTCAGGCTTGTTCACCAACAGGCAGGGCGACGCCCAACTAGATGACGAATGCCTAGCTATGCCATTCTCTAACATATATGCTATCTCCAAATCCATATGGGCCCACTTCTCAACCGAAACCCGATAAAACCGCTGCCGAATCGGCTCTGCATCACCAACCTCAATATCATGCACGGCCCAGTGAGTACGGGAAGGGGTATCCGCAAACAAGGACGGATAGGCCCGAACCAACACCGCCGACGCGGCACAACGGTCAGGGGACAGATGATGCAACACGCCGGGCAAAGAGGCCAAAAACTTAGAATTCCTCAACCGACCCCGAAGCACAGCATCGTCCACGCGAGGAACCCCTTCCTCATCACCCCCAGCCACCGCCGGAAAACCGGAGAACCCTGGCCCAGACCCCACCAGAAGAATCGGCCGAACCTCCCCCACATCCGCACCTGGGGAATAACCCAGCTGACGCGTATAGTAGGCCTTCAACAGGTTAATATGACACAGCTGATGTTTCTTCCGCCGGTCAGGAGTAGCAAGCTCGTAGTTCTCGTCCGAGCACTGCCGCACCACTGTATAAGGACCACTATGCTTCGCCTGAAACGGCGAACCTGCGATGGGAAGCAACGCTAGGACCTGGTCACCTGACATAAACTGACGGGGCTCCGCTTTCTGATCAAACAGCCGCTTCATCTTTACCTGAGAGGCGACCAGATTCTTCCTAGCCATCACACTGGCAACACACAGCCGCAGGCCGAAAACCACGCATATAAGCCAACATGCTGCGTGGCGGCTCTAAAGCCGTCCAGTCGTTCTGCAACACGGCCAAGGGCCCGCGAACGGCATGTCCAAGCACCAGGTCGTTGGGGCTGAACCCAGTGCTTTCTTGTGAAACTTCACGAGCAGCCAACATCAACCAGGGCAACCCCTCCCCCCAGTCTCTGCCCAGCTCAGTGCAGTAAGCCCTCAGCAAAGATTTAACCGTTTGATGAAACCTCTCCAACGCACCCTGGCTCTGAGGGTGATACGCGCTGGCTAGATGGTGCTTAATACGGAGCTGCTGCAAAAGCTGAGAAAAAAGGCCAGAGGTAAAGTTAGGGCCCTGATCGCTCTGGATAACCTTAGGTATCCCGAACACCGACATAAACTGGGTCAACGCCCTCAGCACAGACTTCGTGGTGATGGTACGAAGGGGATAAGCCGCCGGGTAACGCGTGGTCTGACACATCACCGTAAACAAATAGTTAAACCCCGACTTCGAACGAGGTAAAGGCCCAACACAATCAATGATTAAATACTCAAACGGCAGAGACACTGCAGGTACAGGAAACAATGGAACAGGCTTGATTGATTGATTTGGCTTCCCCACCCTCTGACATGTATCGCAGGTCTTAATGAAAGCAGACACATCTCCCCTTAACCGAGGCCAAAGAAAATGTCTAAGGATACGCTCATAGGTCTTCCTCACCCCCAAATGACCTGCCACGTCCCCATGAGAAACCCCCAAGACCAACTCCCTAAACTTTCCGGGCACTACAGTCTGATAGATAGCCTCACCCACAAAACAGTCGCCAGACGGCACCCATTTACGCATCAGCAACCTGTCACGCAGAAAATAAACCTGCCTAACGCTCCCCAGTTTGTCAAAAGGAACAACCAGACCAAACAACCCCGTAAGCGCCGGATCTACCCCCTGCTCGTCGAGCAACTCTGCACGGGGTACGCTCACCAACAGTGGAACCGAAGCCGAGCTAGAAGCAACCACCTCAATACCAATATCACTCCCTCCACGGGCAAGGAAGGCCGAATCCCCAACCACCACCTCACCTCGCACCAAGTCCGACTGGAGAATCAACCTATGTAAGGGAACCTCAAAGGTGCTCAGTTCAATCCCCGAACCAGCATACACGTCCCGGTATCCGACCCAGCGGAAAAAGGTAACACAGACTGCAACACGAATGTCTCAGACGCACCTGTGTCCCTCAATACCCTGACCGGAACCTGCACCTTTCCACCCACCAGGGAGACAAACCCATCCGTGATAAACGGCAAACAATCCCCCCCCAACCGAGGGGCAGGTACCACCCCAACCACCAGGGTCATTGCCACCCCTAGAATAGCCAGGTGCTGGTGCAGCCAATGCCGTAGGTCTAAAGCTAGCGGATCCTTTACCCCTAGACATCAGAACCGGGCACTCGTTCTTCCAATGCCCCAATCCCTGACAATAACGGCAGTCCCCCGAGCCACCCCCAACCGGCCAAAACCCACGGTCAGTAGGAATGTTGCCACCGCCCGGAGCTGAATCGAAACCCCCCCCCCACGACCCACATCACCCCGTACACGGGGCGCCGAAAAATTCCGAAGATGGATCAAAACGTAATCATCAGCCAGCACCGCGGCCTCAGCAGCCGTTCTCACTTTGTGCTCACTGACGTAAGTCCCTATCCGGGCCAGAACAGAGTCCCGAAATTGCTCCAGCACAAGTAAATTACTAAGTCCCTCAAAGGTATCCACCCCCGAAGCTCCACACCATCGAGAAAAATGAGCTGTCAAGTAAGGATTCAATATGTAAGGGTTTTTCTTAGAAAAAGCTGTGGCAAAACAGCTTACTGAGCACCTTTCCTCAAATCAGATCTATGAACCTCTCCAGTCTGGATTTCGTCTTCACCACAGCACTGAAACTGTATTAGCCAAGGTAGTCAATGATCTATTATTAGCCTCTGACGCGGGCTTCAACTTTGTCCTGGTTCTTCTAGACCTAAGGCAGCTTTTGACCCTGTGGATCATGAGATTCTCCTGGAACGTATGGAGAACTATGTTGGGATTTCTGGTACTTCACTTCAGTGGTTTAGATCGTATCTATCTGATAGATCACAATATGTCCACTAGGATGGTTGCTCATCCAGGAGCTCCACTGTAAAATACGGAGTACCACAGGGTTCAGTTCTAGGCCCTCTGTTATTTTCACTTTATATGTTGCCTTTAGGAAACATAATTAGAAGTTTTGGGGTAAATTTTTACTGTTATGCAGATGATACTCAGCTATACATGTCTATAAAGCCTGGAGAATTTCCACATGCTATGGAAAAATGTGTTTCCGGGTTGAAAACTTGGATGACAGCAAATTTCCTTCTTCTTAATTCGGATAAAACCGAGGTTCAAATTTTCGGCCCAAAAAAGCACAGAAATAATTTATCCAATCTGACATTAGACTTAGACAACGTCAATGTATCTCAAAGCCAGCTGGTAAAAAATCTAGGAGTCACATTGGACCCAGACCTTTCGTTTGAGTACCATATTAAGCAAATCACCAGAACCGCATTTTTCCATCGACGTAATATTGCCAAAATACAAAAATTCCTCTCGAAGGATGATGCTGAAAAACTAATACATGCTTTTGTTACATCCCAATTGGACCACTGCAATGTGTTGTTCTCTGGCCTCCCAATTACCTACCTAAAAAATTTACAGCGGGTGCAAAATGCTGCTGCTAGGCTATTGACTAAAACAAGAAAGTTTGATCATATAACATCTACTCTTATCTCTTTACACTGGCTCCCTATCCAAGCCAGAGCTGATTTCAAAGTTTTACTACTAACTTACAAATCTCTGCATGGATTGGCACCACTGTACCTCTCCGGTCTCCTTGCACCCTATTGCCCCGCTAGGACTCTAAGATCTCAAGATGCCGGCTATCTGGTAATACCCAAAGTTAAGAAAAAAAACTGCTGGAGGTAGGGCGTTCTCATGTAGAGCACCTCTTCTCTGGAACAAATTACCCATCTCAATTAAGGAGGCTGATACTGTTTCGACATTTAAAACTAGATTAAAAACGTTCTTGTTTAGTCAATTCTATGACTGTTAAAAGGAAGTATGTGTGTACTTTCTATGTAAACCTGGGGTGTGTGCTTGCCTATGTGTGTATCGCATGTCACTTTTAAATTGTAATTATAGCTTATGTTCACATTGCCCATCTAGATGTTACAAATAAAGTAAACCGGTTACTGTATCTTGTTACTATTATAGTTTTTATTACTAGTTGGAGACAACGGGGGACTGTTTGTTTTCATCCTTATTCGTATAAGTATAACCTATTTTAGAGTTCTTTCCCCTGGAACAGATTTCATGTTCCAACCGGGGGGGATATTGCTGTTTTGGTGTGTGGGGCTGCATCAAATACCCTTTTTAGCTCTGTTAAATTGCTGCACTAGTCCACACTTGACCGGTGGGGATCTCATTCTATCATGACTGTAACTGTTAGCTGCTCCTGGCATTCTCTAATCCCTGCTCTCCTCTCTCTGTCGTCCCCCCACACATTCCCTGTGGTGTGGGGGGTTGGAGCTGTCAGAACCTGCTTGGTCGTCGGTCTGCCAATGTGGGACCAGGTCGTCACCCGGAATCCAGTCTCCATGACGGCCAACAGCGAGTTTCCCGGTCCCATCCAACGTCTATAAAGGCGAACAATGGGTTTTGGTGTTTCAAAACCCATTGACACTGTATGACTATGTTTAGCTTGTGTTCTGCTCCTCTCTCCTACCAACCTTGTCTTCCTTGAGGGTTTAGGTTGGTTGAGGGGCAGTTCTATGGGCGTATGTGAAGCCCTCTGTGACATGCTTGCGTGTAAAAAGGGCTATACAAATAAATTTGATTTGATTTGATGTATTGCATTTAGTCATTTAGCAGACGCTCTAATCCAGAGCGATTGTATTGGATGTCCATGTTGGCATTCCATGCTCTTAACAAGTGTGGATTATATCCATTCACCCAACAGTCCTTTGGATCACGCTTCATGACAACCATGCTGGAGTTGGTCAGAGACTACACATTGTTTGTATTCGTCATATCTCAAGTTGCACTGTGCGAGCAGCTGTGTAGTGTTTTCAAAGGATTGGCTAAGGTCTGTCAGCAAATCCCACACTGGTTTTAACTTTATTTTGCCATTGTCTGGGGTCATGACCGATTCAGCACTCGATTCAGCCTCGCCACTTGCTTCTCTGACATCCGCTGACAACGGTCGGGTGATCATGGTTTTCTTCACAGGAGGTTTGGGAAATCCGAACCTACAGTGTTTATTACCTTTTTTACAAGACTTTGAGTGATTTTTGCTGTGAGTCTGTACTTCCGTAACAATTTTGTAAAGTTCTGGAACAGTGTTGGGGTTCGGCAGCTGACATGTTATGTGCCTATCGACAAATTCACACACCTCCTGATCAGAGTTCTCCTCGAATACCGGTGCATTTTGAATCCATACCAACATATGAATATGAGGGCTCCCTCTTGCTTGGTACTCAACACGGTAAAAGTAGTCAACCAAGTGTCCCAGGGGCTGTGCAGTTGACATAAGCAGGTCTCTCATTAAAGCCTCAACATGTTTTTCAAAAATGCGCATGGTTGTCACTGGGTTGCTTCTCAGTATGTCGCATTTTGTGGCCCAGTCTAGTTCTGAAAAGTTAACTTGTTCACCTTGCTGTGCCTTTATTGCTGTTATCACTTCTGGCCATCTCATTTCTGCTGCACTAAACGTACAGAAAAAGGTCGGAGTTCCCAGTTGCCTGAGCATAGCAAAAAGATCTTTCAGGGTTTTATAGGCTGGAGTCCCTCTTAGTGGCATCATGAATCTGGTTGCATCTTTGTTTTGCACCAATCTCTGAACCTCGCGTTTGTCTTGCAGCAATCTGTTGCATATTCTGCGTCCATCTCTGGTTCTTACTTTGCCTTTGCGGAGCTGTATGCTCATACTGGAAGAAGCCATGTGAATCTCTGTCACAAACTGTGCAAAGAAAATGTAATTTGTGTCCCTGGCAAAACGATTGTCAACACAGAAGAGCCTAGAGTTGAAATATCTGCTCGTGATATTTTTTTTATTCGGTTGAGCTCATCTAATGTGTTCTCTCCAGTAGGGAACTGAACTGGGAAAGCCATAGCCTCCAATTTTGGAACTCTGAAAAAGCTTACAGGGCTATTTCCTTCGGCAGGGGCAACACAAAATACACCGTCACCGTAACTTAATATCTCTTGTCCAATGTCAGCTGGTTGCAAACATGTGTCTAATACAACACCAGTTGTCTGGTTATTCCCTTCTTTTTCTGAGTTAAATTCCAGATCATTTCGTCCATGTTCTTCTGTGTTACTTGTTTCATCCCTGCTGTCAGTGTCCATCAGATCGCTTGTGTCATTGACAAAATGTTCTTGTGCCATGCTGTCAATGGTTGGATCACAAGTGGCGGCATCATCACTAACAGATATGTCCTCGTACTCGGAATGAATGTCTTTAAGCTTCAAAATGGCTGTCAAAACTTTCTTCATGTTCAGTGTCTGAAACTGATAATGACCTTTATAGCTCAGGCATCTTTTTAACTTTACTTTCATCAGCTGACTTTGGCTATTTGGTCTCGGTAAACTGTTTACAGTCGTTTCTACCTCTGAAGGTACACATACCACAGCACCATGAATTGCTCTCTGTTGTCCTTTGGGAAAGGTGATGATTTTAGCAAATGGGATGTGCTTGGCTATAATGTGTCTCTCGAGTATGTTCAGATCACAGAGTTCAGAGGGAATAGGTGACAGCTCTAACTTGTTCATCACAGCTATGACCGGCATGTTTCCCACCTTAAGATTTTCATGACAGCTATGACAGACCCATTCTTCTCTCCTCTCAGGAACAGTACATTGCTCAAGATCAGCGCATGTTTCAGTGCAAACATGAACATATTTACCAGTCAAGCAAACTGATACGATGTCTGGATTCTTTTGGTAGCTTTCACATTTGCATACCCTTACTTGATCTGGAAACAAGACTCTGTGACAAACTGTGCAAACATAAGTGGGCCCATTTTGTGTCTTTAACTTGAAGGAGGATATAGCTTGTTGCATTAACCTTTCACTTGAACCACTGGGGTTTGATTTTCATTTTTCTGTTGTGGGTTGATGTGTACGTGCTTTTGGTATTTTCTTCGTATGTGTAACGCACACCTCATTTTGTGTAACATTCTATAAAATGGTTCATTAACATATCTGTAATTTGGACATATCTGTAACGGAGTGTGCAGCGTTTAACGTGATTGTGTTTGAAATGTGTGTCTCTTCTGTACCGGCTAAGAATGTACAGTTTGGGTTTTTCTCTGTATTGCATTCATTTGCATATCGAGATGTGATATAGGATTTCAGTTTCCTTCTGAATGCCTCATCTTGACTATAGCTGTCTGTGACACGAGATTTCAGTTTCTTTCTGAATGCCTCATCCTGACTATAGCGGTCTGTGACACGAGATTTCAGTTTCCTTCTAAATGCCTCATATTGACTATAGCGGTCTGTGACACAAGATTTCAGTTTCCTTCTGAATGCCTCATCTTGACTATAGCGGTCTGTGACACGAGATTTCAGTTTCCTTCTAAATGCCTCATCTTGACTATAGCGGTCTGTGACACGAGATTTCAGTTTCCTTCTGAATGCCTCATCTTGACTATAGCAGTCTGTGGCACGAGATTTCTGTTTTGAACGGTATTGTATGTCATGTGAAAATCTATGAAGTACTGACTGTTGTTTTTTAATTCTGTACAGAAGACAACTTGCATATTTGTTCCTATCATGCAGCAGTTTGTTTTCTTTTCTACATTTATATTTAGCCGACCCTAATTTTTTTTCCTGCTGTTTGAATGTGTAATCTGCATATTTTTGTCTACATTTCTGCCTCCTTGACTCATTTCTTTGTTGTTCTCTTTGTTTTCTCATTGTCTTAATTCTCTTCTCTTTGCTCAATTTCTTGAGGGGGTTAAATGTTGAAGGTTCTTCACAGTTGATGAACAGCATCTGAGGATTAGATGTATCTTGTACAATCGCAGGACTCTGAGAATTGGATACGTGTATGTCTTGGTTGTCATTTGCGGAGCTTATTACGCTCTGGAAGGAAAGTGGCATGAAATCATAGCTGCTGACATCAGACACATCTGAAAACATTGTGTGGATCCTATCGATCATTTCACCTAAATGTTTGAAAGTGAGCATTATGGCCGTACCATTCAGACATGCAAACCCCTCAGGCGTTCTTGAGTGAGGATCAAAGATTCCATACCTTCCAGAGCTGTCTCTGAACAGAGCAATGGTGTTTGAAGCCAGTGTGAGCAATGAATAGTTAGCACCTGGTGCCAAAGACTCAAGTCTTGTTGAAAGATTAAGGTACCACTCCTCCATCTCTTTACTCGGGGCAGAAGCTCTCATGTAACCATTCATAACAGGTGATTTTAATACAATGTACTGATGTCCATCAGTCGTTACTTGGCATGGAAGTTCATCAAATGCCAAATAATTAGATACAAGTTTTCCCTCTTTAATCAGCTTTGTCTTGACCTCTCTGTACAATGCGTCACCTTTCTTTAATATATTATCAAGGTCCGGTCCTTGCAGATGCTCATTCTCAAAGTGATGGACAAGAAATGTTGCGCATTACAGGTGCACTGTCGATTATTGGAGAAAGAACCGTATTTATTATCACTCTGACTGTGGGAAGCTTGAACACTTACAACATCCTGTCTGTGGGTGTTCTCTGCATTTTCAATGTGAGTGTGCTGTACCACCTGTTGTCTGTTCCAAGGACCTTGCATCTGATTCGGTAAATCTGGCATGCTTACAGTTGTGAGATCCAACTTCGACCAGCGCTGCTTTGCGGCTGCAGATCTGCAGATCTTTTTCCTTTCTTCGGCATTTTTGTGGAGGAGATTAATTACAAATGGTAAACAGAAGTTCTCTTTTTAATGACAGTGAAATATTTTGATAAGTGAATACAAAAACAAAACACTTAGTTACAATCAGATGTATTAGTACAACTACGGCAATGCAGTAAAGAACCAATATTCTATAATTCACAAAAGAACTAAAGACAATAATTTACTCAAAGATGAAGGTCAGAGATTTCTAAAATGCTTTCAGGGAATTTCACAGAAACAAGTTAAACAGTTGTCAAGTAAAGAATTTATAATACATGACAATACAATTCTAGAACTGTTATCATTAGCTGCATCACGGGCACTGTGCCCTAGTGAATATAGCAATGGGAACAATGCTTGCACGACTTTATAAAGGATGCATGTATTAAAGTTTTGTATTGTGCTTATTAAATTGATGTCTTATGAACTTAGAAGTGTGCTCAGGCTTAAACATTGTGTCTCACACAGGGTGTGGGAAACAGGCTGTATTTGGTATTGTTATCTCTCCATTTCAGAAGCAACCTTGAAACCGGGCTGAGACAGCACCCAGCAAGTGGGATGCGTGGGGAAGAACAAACTCCATGATGCACGAGAGAACAAGCTCAACCCTTGTTTGATATTTCTGTTTCAATTGCACTGTATAATATACGCTGGGGCAGGGACAGATGCAGTTGGACTTCGTGAACCAGCCCAAACTCTGTTGCGGGTAGGGAAACGTAGACAACCCCAGAGCTCTGTACTTGTTGATTTCCAACTGCTGCATTAAAGCTGATATTATCGGACCTCTGCGACTCCAGACCACTCTTTCTAGAACACATATATGTGTCATTGATTACCATCATTACATATTGGATTAGACACAAAGATTTTATATCCTTCACAAGCCTGCAGTAATAAAGTGTGTGTGTGTATATATATATATATATATATATATATATATATATATATATATGAAGTTGTTTTGAATTCAGCAATATACAAATATATATCAGTAGTATTCAAAGATGGTTGTTAAACTTGTGTGGGGTGTGTAGTTAAACACAATATCATCCAAATCCTTACAGTTGGACACAGTTAATTTTTTCTTCAACCAACAATGATAATTCAGATGCTTCAAGTTGGGTAGTAATTTAGATATTTCAAGTTGGGTAGTAAGTCAGATCTTTCAAGTTGTTATAATTCTGGTATTTCAAGAAAATATTTTTTCTGGCAAGGTGAGGTTTAAAGAAAACCCAAACCAAGAGAGATTCAGATCTTTCAAGTTGTTGTCATAATTGTCGTATTTCAAGAAAGGATTTTTCTGGCAAGGCACACAGCCTCCTCTCTCCCAGGACAGACCTATCAAAGAAAAGAAGTAATTTAGTCGACAGAACCATAAAAAAAATAGTTGAACATCTAGTTCATAAAGCTGTACACAAATGAAATATTACCGCCCATTTAGAGTAATGTGTGTGCAACATTTTCAACACAATTTCAGAGCTGTATCTGTCTGCAAAATGTTTGTACATTAATCATAATAGCTCATTGTACAAAATGTTAATGGAAAAATAAATAATCCCTTTAAAAAAGAAGAAATACTTGAGAAGAAATATCTACCTGGAGAGCGAGTGTTTACTGTTAAGGCAAGGACATGTATTTCAATGTCATCGTTGTCTTCATAGAAAGATAAATGTAATGGCAACATTTGTGTGTCTGTGCAAACTCACCACAGGTCAATGTAGGACGGTCACCTCGATGAGTATCTGCCGTTAAAAGAAGGGAATTCATATTAAAGTCATTGTCTATTGTGAAAGTGTATGGATGTGACCCATTATCGACTATTCAAACTCTGACGTTCACGACATATTAGGATTGGATTTATAAGCAGGGATGTTTAGATATGCTGTAGGTGTCTATTTACATATTAAAGTACAATGCTGTGACATAACGTTTTATATTTGGACTAATAGGCTAACCTCATTTACATTTTCGTAAAATTCTGAGTGTTGAGAGGTAGCCGACCTGTAATGGGCTCCCCGACATACTGTACAGTACTCTGCCAATTTGGTTTATTTTATCGTTAAGTCAGAGCATAAGAAAACTCACCACAAGTCAGTGAGGCGTACAGCAGTCACTTGGACAAGCACTAAGAGAGAAGATTGTTTTCAGAAATTATTTCCACCCATTGACTCCGAGTCATACTATTTCAGCTAGAACAGCAGACCATAGCTACCTCGTAGCTAACAAGAATGCTCATTACTATCGCGCTCGAGCGAGCGCTAGCTACTGTCGTCTGGTTATAACAGTTAGTTAGCTGTGTTAAAACATACGCTTTCTAGATAGCAAGTTGGTAGTACTAGGGGTACTCCTGTAAATACTTAAATAGCCTACCCCAAGGTAACCATAATTTCGTATAATATTGTTTTATATCTATTTATTATCAATATTTACCAACCTTTTCAAGCTAAATAACTGGACTTACCTGTCGAGTCAACTGTAGCAACTGCTTGAAAATGACAGTTGGCTTGTTAAGTTTCAGGTTGAGCGCGTGACTCGATGGGCGGAGCAGTTTAACAAGCCTAGCAACCTATGTTTGATTGACTTCCATTGATTCAGGCAGGAGGACTCAGTATGTCTTTACTTATACTTTATTGCATACTCGCAATACATATTTGTACATTTGATGTGGCATTGTGGTTCAGCTCGCATCGGCTTCCTGCCGCATCCAACGACACACCGTCTGGACCTCCGAGCAGAGAGCAGCGACGCATTCCCCAACACAAACCACATGCCAGGCGAGACCGTGAAGAGGCTACTGTGTATAGGTGGTGCCCCTGTAGATATGACAGAGATGAGCGTTTTGCTACCCATACATACCTTCAGCATTGTATCTCAGCGCACTGGTGCCCCTGATGCATCTAGTGACTGAATTGAATTGGTTGAAGGGGTACCGCTGAGGCACACCTCTACATACCAACTGAGGCACTGCCTCTACATACCAACTGAGGCACGGCCTCGACATCCCAACTGAGGCACGCCTCTACATAACAACTGAGGCACTGCCTCTACATACCGACTGAGGCACTGCCTCTACATACCAACTGAGGCACGGCCTCGACATCCCAACTGAGGCACGCCTCGACATACCAACTGAGGCACGGCCTCTGCTTACCAACTGAGGCACGGCCTCGACATACCAACTGAGGCACGGCCTCGACATACCAACTGAGGCACGGCCTCTACTTACCAACTGAGGCACGGCCTCGACATACCAACTGAGGCACGGCCTCTACTTACCAACTGAGCACGGCCTCGAAATACCAACTGAGGCACGGCCTCGACATACCAACTGAGGCACGGCCTCAAAATACCAACTGAGGCACGGCCTCGACATACCAACTGAGGCACGGCCTCGACTTACCAACTGAGGCACGCCTCGACTTACCAACGTTGATGGTGACGTGTCACCTTGTTACGTGCTGCTGATACCCGCGCCGGGCCAGCCACCTGCGACATTTATTGTAATTAGAATGCACATATACATGGTATTAGTGAAAGGAAATGAATATACACGTGAAGCAAGTTATTGAGAGGTAGGGAGAGTGGAAGCCATTCTCCTCTGGCCTTCCAGAACATCAGTGGCATTCAGTCTGATGTAACGTTGAACATTCGCAGATGACCAACGACCCATCACTTTCAGCGTCGAGAATGAGACCACTTAAGACGTAGCCGCACCGATTCGGAACGAGTGCGCCGTGTACAGCTTTGGGTCCAGACCACAGCGCCGGCACAGGATTCCAAGCCCAGTGAACCAGTAACGGGTCATGGCTTTCCCAGCATCGGTGACGAACAGGGGCTCGCTCGTAGTCGTGGATGAACGCCAGCCGAGATATTTCGCCATGGAGGAGAGGGGACAAAAAGCTGAGTTATTCCGCGACATGACGACAGGAGTACCCACACCGGCTTTCACACCCTTGCTATGTTTTAACACCACCGTGTACATACATGTATCCATGGTTAAATCGCCGAGGGTGAGATTGTGCATAATTTGAAAAATGCTTGACCGACAAGTGAATTTGTCGCACCGCATGAACCCATAAAAAGCCATGAGACACACAGCTTCTAACATGACATCAATGGGAGCGTTAAAACAACCCGCCCGCAAAGCCGACACCAAGTGATGAAGTACAGGAAAGGTTATGGGAAGTCGCCTGTCATTGCCTTGCGGTCGGTCTTTCCGCAGCCCGTTGAATAGCAGCCGAACCGACGGGTTCCCCAACAGGCTCTGCACAGACGGGTCCAGACATCTGAGATGGAACTGAATGCCGGCCACCGCTGCCTTGATCGTCGACGGCTGGAGCTTCCGGGAGGTGAAGCAGTGAACGATATAGGCACATACGACAAGCAGGCTCACCGGGTGATGGGGTGTACTGAGTGCGCGGCAGAAAGAACAGTAATACAACTAAGCACAAACATAAGATTTTAATTTGCCCTTGCCTAAGCCTGCTCGCATGTATCGGGCGGCGACCGTCATGTAGCCTTCTAGCGTCTTGGCTAATCTAACAGTGTCTCCTGAAACGCTGGGCACACCAGGCCGCCCGGCTCCGCCTCCGGACATAATGCCCGGAACTCCTGAAATTGAAAACGTGACAGAGCATCAGCCACATTGTTGAGTAACCCAGGTATGTATGCGGCCCGCAACACGAAGTTGCCTGTGATGCATGTCCAGGTCAGACGCCTCACTAATTTATTGATCAATGCCACGGAAGATCTACCTTTGTTGATAATGTTCACCGTGCCCTCGTTATCACAGAACACCACAATCCTCTTCCTACACCAGTGTTTACCCCACAAAAGACACGCTACAACGATAGGATACAGTTCGTACAATGCTATGGAGTTGCAATTGCGCACCAGAAACTCCAGTTCAACGGGCCACGACTCGCTAAACCACTCGTTCGCGAAAAAAACCCCAAACCCAATGGACAACGCCGCATCGGTGTAGAACGCCAGGGCGCTGGAGGTCTCCTCCTCGTCGTTGTAAAAAAACGACAAACCGTTCCAATGCTCGCAAAGCACTGCACAAAAACGCAAATCGGACCGGCAACCCTCATCCAAATGCACGACGTCGTGCAGCGCCGGAACAGACTTAGCCACGCTTAGCAGACGGGAAACAAACGACCGACCGTGGGAAATAATGCGCATAGCAAAATTCAGGTGCCCGAGCAACGACAAAAGATCACGTTTAGTCATCGAAACCGACACAGCAGCCGAAGCCAGAACAGCGCGCACCCGTACAAGCTTCTCCGCCGGAAGAGACGCACGCATCAACAGGCTGTCCAACTGGATGCCCAAAAACTCGATGGACGTGAGAGGCCCCTGCGTCTTCTCCTCCGAGAGCGGCACGCCCAAATGCCCAAAAGTTGCCTTCACCACCGAGATGCACCGAGTCGGTGCAAGAACGGAAAATCGACCACCAGGAAGTCGTCCAGCTGGTGCAGGACAAACGGCAGCCTGTGCACGTTCAGCAAAACCCAACACAGCGCCTCGGACAGAGTGTCAAAAATGCGCGGGCTGCTGCGGCAGCCATAAGCCAGGCGAGCGTAAAAGTACATCTGCGACCGCCATTTAATGCCAAACAGGTGCCACTGCGACGGGTGAAGGGGCACCTGTCGGTGAAGGGGAAGGGGCTATCGGCCTTCCCGAGCCAGGCGCCCACGCCTGCCTGTTTGATTAGCCGAATCGCGTGATCGATGTCAGTGTAATACAGAGAAAACGGCTCTGGAGGAATCAGGCTGTTAATGCTAGGGACCTGAGTATTGTGCAGAGCGGACAGGTCCACGATCAGGCGTTTTTTCCCAGAATATTTGCGGGTAGCCACGCCAATGGGGCTGACGCAAAATACGGGAAACAGCGACTCCATGAACGGCCCCAACAAATACCCCTTGCCGGTTTCTTTAGCAAGTAACGTATCGACCACGTCGGGCTCTCTGAGCGCCGATTGCAAGTTATTACACACATGAGTGACAGTGGGTACACATTCCACCCCAGCCATAAACCCCTCCCGCAACCCGGTGAGGAGGTATTTCACGAAACAACGGTTGGGGTGACCACTCAAAGCTTCAGACAGACGACCAATGTCAACGGGGGTAAAAGGATGATTATTTATTTCCTGGCCTTGCCCGCCGGTCAGAACCGACTCGGGCAGGTCGACCTCGGATGGGCGTCCGAGCACTGACTGCAGACATGAAGAAATCGACAATTAGGATAGGTACAGACCCCTTCATTGAAATACATGCACACGGGAGGAGCGGAACCAGCATTGACCATCTGGCGTTTGAAGGAGCGACGCTCCGTGCCACTGGACCCAGGTTTCTCATCACGGGAAGGATCCCCCATTTTAGAAGGCACCGTGAGAGGGCAAAGCCCCGTGGGATGGGAGAATGACCCACACACCACACAGGACAGGGGACGAACCCCGGTGAATGTGCGGCTAACCAGCTCTAGATCTAGCACAGACCAGTCCAGACGCAGATTAAACCGCTGAACGTACAGGGCTGCCTTGGCGGAGAAACCCTTGTGATATTCGTAGAACATTGTTCCCCCATAGGAGAGCGACAGGTCAGCAATGATGGCCAGGTAGGTGTCCAGTTCGACTCGCCTCCCGGGGAACCTCTCGCACATGACGTCGCGAAAAACCCCAAAAGCAACAACGAATTCGGACATCGTGAGTGTCTTAGTCAGATGGGGATCGGCGTCCCGCTAAAACACAGCCACATTCCCGCAATCGACTAAGCGGCTTTCGACCGACTCAGGCCCACACAGCAATACCTGCACCAGGTTCACGTCTTTACCTGACAGGATCTGCTCGCGGAGAGTCGCCGGAACGGCAGCAGACGGAGGCAGAAAGGAGGCCCCAGAGGCAGCGGCCGGCACCTCGCTGGCCAAGGTGTACGAAGGCCGGATCTCCTGCGCAGCGAGCACACTCGCCGCCGCGGCTACGGGAGCTGCACCCAAGGCCCCCGCCCCTTCGAGGTGCTGGATACGGGCATCCATGCCAGTGAGCGTGCTCCGCAGATCGATCAGCGCAGCCAGCACGGGATCGGGCTGCCGCTCGGGAGCAGAATGCTGCACGGGGTCGGGCGGTGGCACGACCGGGCCTCCCGAGGACCCTGCCCTGGGCTTCTTGGCCAGGCCAGCACCCGCGGCGGAATCTCGCTTACTCTTCCCCAGACTTTTGCGGGGAACGGGAACCTCGGATCCTTCCTCGCACACGTCCATGAAATGGAGGTACAAATCTTCATGAGACAGACCAACCGGAGGACTAAGGCCCTTTTCATAGTACCCGGAAAGAAGTCGAGGAACGGGCCATTCCTCGATCGGGACCGGTTGCCTCACCGCCAAACGGTAACTTCGGCGGGGTTTGGACCCTCCGGCCGGAGGGATTCCTGCGTCCGCGCTAGGTCCACCGTCAAGGAACGGATCCCCACGGAACTCCTCCAATTCGGACCCAGAAAGACACGACATGTCACACACAGCAGAAAGACTGACGTCTATGTCGCACTAGCGATGCATATGCCGGGATACCCCGCTATATACCCCGCCCTATTAGGAGGGAGTGCCCTGCAGCGTAATATGACGCGTTGCTAGTGACGCGCAATGTCTCGCGTCCTCCTTCATGAACCAGCTCCGCTTGTTTTTAAAACATGACCATTTCAAAATATAGAAAGATGGGGGGTTTAAAGCTGTAAACAGCTGGTCAATAGAACACATTGATGTTTGAATGGAGTAGGCAGCTAAAACAGTCAGGTGTCAGGTGGCTGAGCGATTAGGGAATCGAGCTAGTAATCTGAAGGTTGCCAGTTCAATTCCCGGCCATGCCAAATGACTTTGTGTCCTTGGGCAAGGCACTTCACCCTACTTGCCTCGGGGGAATGTCCCTGTATTTACTGTAAATCGCTCTGGATTAGAGCGTGTAATAGAAAATTATTATTCTTTAAGATGTCTATAATATTCTTTGGCCTAGAACAATTATTGCTGAGGTTTTAACTTCTGTAAAAATGGCATAACCTTTTAGCCTAAGACAGTATTGCTTAAGTTTCCGTTTGCTGACAAACGTCTAACAATTTGACTGTTTGACCCTGGTTGTTTTGCCCATACTCCAGGGGTGTTTTTGCTGACAAGTTCTGCTTCTGTCGTCTCAAGTTCTGTTTTTTAATATTGAGCATCTGTATCCAGTTCTGCAACCTATTTCCCTTTTTAACTTTCTGTTATTGAAGAATTCCTCTTTTGATAGACATGAACTATTGAACTAATGATGTAACTGTCTGGAATTACTGTATAAAAGAGTGTTCAGATCATGACACCTTTAGAGAGCCCTTCTACTGCAGACATCATTTATGATACTGTTTTGGAATTGCTCCTCCTTGATTTCAAGAATAAACAGATAAAGACAAATTCTTCTGACTTCAGACATTCAATCATAGAAAATTCCACCACAAGCCTTTGCTAAATGACTAAATGTAAATGTAAACATGTAGTGAGCAGCAAGGAAGTACATTTGTGACATTTAAACCTATTAATGTGTTTTGTGCTGCCATATTGCATAAATAACAACAGTTACTAGTACCTCTATCAATATCATAGCAGACAAAAGTATATGAGCAGTATGAAGGTGAAAAAAGTGTTGCTTTGAAACCAGAATGGTGAGACAGTGTTAAAGGTATATCTGTCATTGTTATGCATTGCAATATTTTCTTACGGTTGACAAAGGAGAAAAAAGAGTGAAATGAAAAGGGTATCTTCTTTAATTTCATAAATGTTAAAGCGTCATGTTAGAGCTCAATGCTCTTAAGAAAGTCACCCCCATTACCCTGTGCAACCCCAGTCCAGAACACTGTGGAGTCTTTCCGCTATTGGGAACTGAACATCAGCTCCCTCACCAAGAAAGCACTTCAGAGGATGCACTTCCTACGGCAGCTGAAGAAATTCAATCTGCCAAAGACAATGATGGTGCATTTCTACTTCTACTTCCACGTCTGTTTGAAGTTTCTTGGCGAATAAAACCCATTCTGATTCTGAAAAGTATTCATAATTGAAACATGTAGAAACAGAAATACAGTTTGAACAGTGGAACAGTGTTTCTAGCTCTTAAATATAGTGATGCAGAGCGTTGGCCAATCGGATTGGTTCCTTGTTTCTTGTAACGTAGCAACGGTTGGTCATTGTCAGCAAACCTAGAACACCCAGTCCTGTTTAGACTTAAGCAATAAGCCCCAAGAGGCCGTGGTTTACGCTGATTTTAGAACAGGTAAGGGGAGTTGTTAGGCACGACGCGAAGCGGAGTTACTGTTACTAGTTAAATATTTGATACGGTTTGATCAATAAAAACTATTAGAAACAAAATAGTTTAATAATAAACAGTCATTCTTCCGCTACTACAAAGTATAGTTCCTACATAAATCGTTGCCACGCAACAGCCAGATGGACACCTTTGCCGTCTTTTTCAATTTGAAATATTCGATGCGCAGTAATCTGGAATGTTAAAGAATGTTATGAGGACAACCTGTGAGGTTATGCTGGATTTTACAACGACATGGAATGCGATATAGCCAATCACTAGGTATTTGTAGAGACAACGTAACAGTGCGTTCACACTGCAGCAACGCGATGCGAGCGACAACATGTTTTCCATTCATTTTCTATGGAGCCAGGCGAATCGCTTGCGTGGTGCATTGTGGGTAGCGACGCGACGCGACAGAGTTGAGATTTTCTCAACTTTATGCAAATGAGGAGCGATTTCGCTAGCGATGGCCAATTGGAGTGTTTTCTTGTTTCTCGTAACGTAACAACCATGGCAAACATTTCTAGCTTTCTAGGTTTCAAGGTGGAGGAGAAACTAATCGTTTGTGTGGCTGCTTACCCAGTCCTGTAAGAAACATACTAGCTGTATTTGTACAGAGATATTAATTTAAAAAAAACAATGCATGGCGCAAGGTTTGCCGAAGTTGTGGGTGCTTGTACTTTCAAATTCAGTTTAGTCAAATTACGTAACTTCGTTCTGTGGTAACTAGCTAGCTAGCCCGGCTGGAACTCCCTATCGTATCGACAGATTAGCAGAGACTGAGGAATATAGTAAAACGTTTTTTACACATGTCAACGTGTATGTCTATTAAACAGTTTTGTATGTTGTATACAAGTTGTATTTGATCGATGTTGCAACTACGTAAACCCAAGTCTGCACACTTGGCCATGACAACTACAATAGTGACTTTAGAGAACTACATTCTACATGTATCTGTTTGAAACGCCCCCGAGCGTGGTGAACTGTGGGAAGGCAAGCGATGGCAAGCGATTCGCGTCGCTGCAGTGTGAACGTAGCCTGGCTGCCAGCCCAACTTCTCCCCGCCCCCAAAAAAATTTGGTCAGGAAGTTGGGTCTGGAGGGTCTCGTATTGGGGACCAACTACAGAAAACCAGAATCTGGGCGAACCAATGAAATTGCCAGGGCGGGCTTTATACGATGATGGACAGATGATCAACAGTAACGTAATCACCCACGACACAAAAGAGCGCTTAAGTTGAATTTGTTTTGAACAAACATGGCTACCGCTGGAGATCTGGGATGTTATGATTCTGCCATCAAGTCTGTTTTAGAAGACATTGACAGCGCATTAATTTTGAAAGAGGAACAGGGAGACGCAATCAAGGCATTTGTCGATGGAAAATATGTTTTTGCCGTCCTTCCTACGGGAATCGGTAAAAGTTTAATTTCTGTTTAAACTCTGTTGCTCTGATTGGTTGTAGATCTATCCAATTGAGCGAAGAGGCATTTGTTTTCCAGGCTCGTTTGAAACACGCCTCGTAGTCAAAGCCCAACGGAGAGTTCTCAGACTCATATTCTGACTAGAATTATGAGTATGACAACGTCAGGCTAGTGTGAACGCACTGTAAGGCCGAAATATGCTTCTGCGTCTCCGTTTACGGATGAGCGGGCGCACTGATACGCACGCACGGACGGATAGACTGCGTTTATGGTTCTCCGTAGGCTGTGGGTGCTGAAAACAATTCACCGCTAGAAGAGTAGGTGGCGCAACGTTTTTTGTTTATACGTCGTTGAGTGTTTATTTATAGTACCTAGGTTACCGAAAAGTCGGAGCAAATTTACAAATTAGCCGTTCCATCAATAAAATACGCAAATTTTCAGCAACTACACTGCCCATTTCTCATCACATTTTTATTCAGATTCTGATTTACATGTAACGTTTAGCTGAAATATGAATTGTAAAAACTTTACAAGCAATGGCGGTCAAATGATTCTGTTGGTCCTGCTATCACGGCAACCCCGCCCCTACCCCTGACGCAAGCGGTACTTAATACTGAACAATCACAGCCAAGGGGGTCTCCGTAGCTACGACGGATAGTCAATTAAGTAAAATAAAATAAGTAAATTAAGGAGGTGCACGTCAAACTCTGCGAACCTCTGCGAGGGCTGACGGAGAGCTTTTAGAGGGCGTTCCACGGAGACGAGGGCGTTCCCATGTGTCAGTTTTTCGAAAAACGCAGAAGCATATATCGGCCTATAGATGGAACGCCCTGGAACGCCCTCTCCATCGTCTCCGGGGCCGTCGGAGAGCTCTCCCGTGCACCGTTGAAATTCCTGTCGATCCGTCATGCCGTGCCGTACAGCGATGGATACCCCTTTGCCGTGATTGGTCCGCTACGACATCATTTCCAAACAACATCATTTCCGACTACGAGAGAAAGGCGTTTTCTCTAAGGTCGTCTTCTTGAAAGACGTCTGAGATGAGAACTTCTTGGAGAGAAAGTTTATTGTGAGCTAGTTTATGCTCTACTCTAGCGAATTCAGAAACGTGAGTTTGTTGTCTGTGCAGCGACTGCCACAGTTTAGTGACCTAGAGTAGTACATTGTAGTTTTGACTGTACATACAGTTTGTATGGATCTTTTTGTTTCCAATTATATCAGTCTTTTTGTTTATCATTTTTCACATTTGATTATACACTTGGTGGTGGAGAAATGAATTCACAAAACCAGAGCCTTTGTCCATATCGTATCGTCTCGTCACATGATCAAATAGAGACTTGCCATTGCACAACAACATACATATTACCCAGCAATCATCATTGCTAATCATAAAAATACCAAAGAAAATAAGAACGTATTCATTTCATGGAATAGTTTTTTAATAGTTTCTATAGTGTATATAAGATAAGCATATCATTTTGTTATCGAGTGCTACTATTTTCCCCACAAATAATACCTACCATGATAGAGATAAGTTTGCTCTTTCATGTGGTTATATCGCGTTAGACACAGTCTTTTATATAATTTTATGTAACTGCACCTGCTACACTCATCGTCTGACTAGTGACAGCTGGTAGGAGGGTCACACGTGTGATGAGAGGTGGGAGATAAACAACGACGATTTCTAACTTACAAAGACGCAACAAAGCAATGTGTAGGGATGGGCGAACGATGCCTTGTGAAGCTTTGGTGGTTTCTTCCGGATTGTGCCGGCCCAAAGAGCCGAGCGCTTTGAAAATGAACAGCGTCATCTAGCAGCCGTTTAAACTGGCTGAATGAGGCGTAGTGGTTGTCTCCGACGGTAGACTACCCTACGTTATTCAATATTTAATTAAGGCTACATGTGTTCATTTTGATCTGATATTAGTGCTCACACATCAAAATGTTGTGATACATCCGTAGGCCTTTAGAATTATGTCATTTTCTCACAGTAAAAGTTAAAGACTATCGTACGAGATTCACTGGACCGGGGCGCGAACTTGGGATCCCAGATTCGCATTAACAATATGTCGTCGTACAACGCTTTAACCAACTACACCACCGAAGAGATCATTACTTGTTAAAGCGGTTGGACGGACTTTATACGATATGGTCTTTATATCAATTAAACTAGATAACACAGATTTTTTCTTAACATTTGTTATATGTAGGTCTATTGTGAACTGGGGGAACTTTATTTTTACAAATTATTATTACTGTTGACAATGTTGACGAATCATCAACATTTGTTTTCTGGGCACTGTATAGACTTACCTAGTCCTATCATGTTACGTTTCATTTCAATAAAATAACACAACACAAATGCACGGATTTATAATTATTACTATACGGATTTGGCTAAATAATAATGACTGATGGAAGAAACTCTAGCGATGCCTGGTGCTGCTTCTCTGACAATGTGAGATTTGTCTTTAACAAGAAACGGTGGCTTCGTTCCTTCCATGGCTCTGGTTCAGAAGAGCGGCAAAACTTCGAACCAGTTCGTGACGTTTGAAGCATTGAACGTCATCTGTCACGTGATTTCGTAATTTGATACAAGCTCCAAAACACTTTTTCGAAACTGTACGTATTGGTTTTGCGACACAAGCATCGATGCGTCAGTGCCATACGTCCCATCACTAGCAATGTGTTTTCGACAAAAAAACGCTTCTCCACCTACTGTTCTGGCGGTGAATTGTTTTCAGCACCCCCAGCCTTCGGAGAACCATAAAGGCAACAGAAATGCCAATTAATCCGTCCCAGAGCCATAGAAAAAGAGAGTTGCGACACGCTTTGATCTCGCCGACACGTGATCACGTGGTTCATGTAGCTCGCTGTAGTTCCAAAAAGCCCCACTGCTGTCAACTTTTTTGAATGGTTTTCAATGGAGCTGGCCAACGGAAGTCGCTTTTTTAGGCAAATGACAAATGAAACAGGCTCGGTTGAAGAAATCTGATATTCTGGCTATCTTCAGCTGACTCGTATCTACATAAGGCAGTCCTCCCTGACGTTTTTGGTGTAAAATAGAGTGAACTACAACATTGTGAACACTCACTGCCAGTGAAACGCAGGAAAAAAGCTAGAGCTTTTTTGTCACATGGTTCCGGTAGCTCGCTGTGGTAAAAAAAAAATTAACACTGCTGTCAACCTGTGTGAATGGTTTTCGGCGGGACAGACAGCAGCACCATCTCGATTCACGGATATTTTCGGTATATTAACACAATGTCAATTGGTTACTGGTGTGTTGTATCATGTATGTATGCTACTTTATTAACATGTATGTATAACATTAACTTAAAGTACATAACGCAATATTGTGAAGCAGAGCTAGAAATGGCTATGCTAGCAGTAGCCTATATTGTTCCACTTAACGTTTAACCTTCGACTGTTTTTTTTCTTCTTCATCAGCCCACTTACAATTTACCACATTAACAACACTTATGTTTGTAATACTTGATGCAAGTTGAATCTAACCATGATCACCAGCAACTGTTCAATAGAAAAAAATAGAACAGAATTTACAAGGCAACCAACTGCAATTCAATAAAACATTTTATTGTACAATATGTCCAGTGTTCTTCCACTCCTTTTGTTTGTAGTGAGCAGGTGATCTAAATGTCTGCTTTTCACAAACCCTAGACCGCAGTAGTAGATGCATCTAGTTGAGCTAACTAGCTAGCTATTGAGTGGACCTGAAATTCCTGCCGAGCGTTGCTAGACAATATGGGACCCAAGGCTTTAATCTGCAATTCATTGTTGCTAGCTCTAATCAGATGTACTATAGGCTAATATGAGCAGATTCTGTAAACTCTGTATGCCAAAGAACACCAATAACTTGAACTAATTTGACAGACTATAAACCAACGATCTTCTGGTTATGATACATGTGCTCTCTAGCTAGCTACAGTAAAAGTGTTGCTTAGCTCTAGATACTAGACCCATAGTCTAGCGCAAACTGCATTTAGAATCTAACAAGCTATAATCTTACGATACATTTTCTCTACAGCTGGCTATATGAAATACTACTAATAACAAATGATATGTGGTGGTTGAAATATGAAAAAATTCATGATTTTCATCAATTTACTAGCTAACTTACTTCGGAGACACTGAAAATGAATGGGGTTCAACGGTGGAAAATACAATGTTTGGAACTATAGGTCGCGTGGGACACGCTTTACTTCCGCATTCCTCGATAACAATGGGAGTCTATGGAAGTGTCGCAACTCTCTTTTTCTATGGCTCTGATCCGTCCTATCCGGCGGCCCGCCCATCCGTAACCGAGTCTGAGTACCATACTGGCACCTTAAGGAGGTGCACGTCAAGCTCTCCGAGGCTCTACGAGGGAAGACGGAGAGCTTGTAGAGGGCGTTCCACGGAGACGAGGGCGTTCCCATGTGTCCGTTTTTCGAAAAACGCAGAAGCATATATCGGCCGGTAGGCATGAATAACGCATGCATCATCATTGACGTCCATCTGACTTTAGCCGAAGAAGCTAGAGAGGATGTAATGGGAGATTTCCTACAGTAAGGTAGATACTGCTTCAAATTGAAAAAGGAGACGATCTTTTGATTAAAGACAAGTTCCTTAACCTCTGTTGTCATTATCGCCGATATAAAGTAAATACTGTTCCGAAGCATTTGTTTGTAGGTAACGAAAGATAGACGTAGCTAGTTTCGCCATTCTATGGCAGCTATGATGACAGTCGTAGCTAGCCTTCTAAGCACTCGTCATGAATGGCCATAACTTTAAAACAAAAGATCATATTTCAAATCTGTCTGCTGTTCTACATTGCCCACACAATTATGTATATATTTATCATCTCTAACATGGCCTGTATCTTGTGTTGAAAGTGCTCGAAAATTAGCTCGTCTAATGTGTGACTGAGAAAACATATTACTCAAAGCGGGTCGAGCGGATGTCGTGGGAGAATTCCTACTGTATTAGATTTACTGCTTCAAAAACGGAGAAGATATTTAGAGGGAAGACAAGTTTCTTAACATCTTTGTTCAATATCGTCAATTAAAAGTAAAAACTTTTCAGTTACGAAGCATTTGTTCGTAGTATGGCCAGCTGCAGTAAGCCTTTCGTGAACCCCTGTTTGGCTGTTCGTGACAGTCCGCTATAATAGCGTTGAGCCTCGATTTTTTCAGATTTCTGTGAAACTTGCTTAAAGAAAAATGATTTAGCTAGATTTTGTACAACTTAAGCTCAATGTACATATCTTGTTTGGCCAAATTGACATCATTAGAAAGCCCTATATCTTGTCTTCAAAATGGTGTAAACAGTTCAGGTATATTATTTGAAAAAGTCTGCATATTCAGTCAAGAAAGTGTTAAACTGTGTAAAAAAAATTACTCGGTGAGAAACAGTTCTGTCAGTGCATGATGTGACAATTGAATTTGACTTAAACATTCTGAATCATTGAAACCCATTAATTTTTTTAAGCACTTTAAACAAGTTTGAACAGTGTTTCTAGCTTAAACGGTGTGAAAGGGGTTGGCAAGCAAAAAAACCTGTCCGGAAAATTTAAAAAATAAATAATAATAAGTATGCAGAATAACAATAGTGTTTTTGCTTGCAGCAAACACACTAATAATAAATATATATGTGAGATAACAATGGTTTGTGCTCGCCCAAGGCAAGCACACCCCAATTATATTTGCCTTTTGTACTGAAATATTGCATATCAATAGCATACAGTGTGCTCACTGTATTTTTATTTTCCAGGACTGAAAGAGAACCACGACGTGGAGGAAGAACATGCACTTTCACAGCTGAATAGGATCCTGGCTGACCATGCCACATTCAAAAAATCCAGACCATCAGTCTCTCTACACCGTGTTTTCCGCAGGAATGCCATGCGGATGAAACAAGTTTACAGGGTCCTTTTTGACCTGAACACAGACCACATCAAGGAGTTACGGCAAGAATTTGTAAGTCCCATACATTCTGCACTGACACATGCATGTATTGCACCTGTAATGTGTCTCACTGTACCCCACTGTGTTGACCCATCTGTGTCCATACTATACAGTAACTTGCATTACTGTATCATGCTGTCTGTTCCAGCAGATCCAGGAGCATGACACAGCTAATGATCTATATGAATACAGGAATACATATTCTTTGATGAGGTTGGATTCAACCTGGTGAAGAGGAGGCGCCGGGGCAGAAATGTCATTGGCCAGCGCACCATTGTTGAGGTCCCTGCCGAGCGTGGTGGGAACATCACTTTGTGTGCTGCAATGGGTTGAGCAGGCCCGTTGACAGTACTGTACTGTTCAAAAAATATATGTGCTGTTTTATGTTTGACTATGAAAACATTTGGCCTACACTGAGACATTTTACAAAAGTTGAATTGGCTCATTCTCCAGAGTCATTGTCATTCATATGGTGTGTTCCATTTCGAGAAGTGAGGGCCTGAGTTCTCCCCGAATTAGACAATAGGTGCGTTCAACTTCATGCAGCGCCTGCGTCACCTGCAGCCCGGCTGACTTGAAGCAGCCAAAAGCATTTCTTAGCTTGAAGGCCGCCGGCCGCAGCCGGCTGTCGGCGCTGCCGGTGCTGCATTAAGTCGAACACACCTATTCTCTGCCTGTGCTCAACGTTTGCCTGTCACTCGACGTACTGACGTAGGCGGACGACGTCAACTGAATTATTTTACAGTTACATTAGGTGCGTTCGACTTCATACAGTGCCGGCGTGGTCTGCAGCCGCCTGCAGCCCGGCTGACTTGAAGCAGCCAATGGCATTCTCAGAATCAAGGCAGCCGGTTGTCGGCGGCGCCGGCGCTACATGAAGTCGAACACACCTATTGTTAACGCCTTGTAGGTGATGATTGGAGAAAATGGCTGTAGCGAATTTCCACTACCCTCAAGCCAATTTTTTCCTAAATCTCCCCCAATGAATTAGGTAACACTTGGGCATCTTCATAAAACGGCAGAGAGGCATTATAGAGGTGAGGATATTTCCTCACTTGCTCCGCCAATCTTTCCTCTATTCCCTCCATCAAAAACAGCTGTTGGAAATCAGCTGTTGAGCGCTCACTGAAAATTCAAACAATGAAGTCAACGACGCATGCCGTCTATCCAGCCAATCACACTTGCACACTGTGACGACATCAGCGCCAGTAGAATTTTTTCTTGGTAGCCAAAAATTGACTTAGGTTTGGAGCACACAGGGCCCGCCCGTGCCTCTGGACATGTCGGCGACCGTTTCAAAAGTGTCGGCGACCTAAGTATAAATTGGGCTTTAGTCTTAATTGAGTCATTTTACTTTTTAACACTTTTCAGCAGTGGCAAACACTTTGTGGTAATGACCAGTAGGTGGCAGCTGCGCAGGTGTCGTTCTTTTCTAAAACTGCTGCAGAGCGAGAAATGGCAAACATTTAGCTTTGAAACAAAAGGAAAATATAGCTTCAAGCAGCAATGCAGGTTCCTCCGCAAAATATTATAAAAATAAACAGAAGGTCAAGAGCAAAATGACTTCATGTTTGGCCAAATGCAATAGGCTGAATGGGGATTTGAACTCATGAGCACAAGATTACAAGTCAGCCTCTCTATCCTCTCTGCTACACACCAACTGTTTAAATTTTATGAATAGAAATGGCAGACTATTACCTTTGGTCAGCTTTGGGACAAAGGTTGAGAAATGGTTGACATTTCAATGTCAAATTGCATGAAATTGCACTTGGTACTACTTCAGAATGATGTCATCTCAAAGCCAATAAGGTTTGAAAAGCCATCAGTCAAAATTATATTTGATTTATTGACACAAAGATATTGAGGCAATGTGGACATTTACATTAATACACCACTTTGTATTGCATTTCTTATTCCATTTCACCCTATATAAAGACACATCTGCCCACACACAACTTCCATC
Organism: Hypomesus transpacificus; assembly: GCF_021917145.1. Taxonomy (NCBI): domain Eukaryota; kingdom Metazoa; phylum Chordata; class Actinopteri; order Osmeriformes; family Osmeridae; genus Hypomesus; species Hypomesus transpacificus. The sequence goes on along the minus strand of NW_025814037.1, from coordinate 758,499 downwards.
CATGCTGTTTCCCTCTCTCCCAGCACAGGTCATGCCAAGGCAGAAATGCTGTGGTGGCCACATGAGGTTTAGAGGTAGTCCAAAAACATGCCTCCCACAATTGACACATTTTCAACCGCAGTACTCTTTTCAACTTTGAAGATGGCTGAATAACCACAGATATTGTAACTCTTCTTGAGATGATCTCTTTCCAGAATCTCAGTCAATGCACAATTAACAATAGTCATGTGTTTAACTGGGCTAAGTCTAAGCTCATGTTCAGCTCTTTGCGAGAATAGCCTATGGCAGCACAGCAGCCGACTCTGGCAATAGTATGAACCTGCAGAGCCGGAGACCCCGGAGGTCCCGGAGAGCCGGAGAGCTGCAGTTTCAGGACAGCAGTTTCAGGACCGCAGTTCTAGGACCCTGACAGCACCACCTAGCGAATTGAAAGGCAGTGTCACTAGATCGCAACAAGATATTTGAATGGTTTGCAAGGCAAGAAACAAGGAAAACTCATGTGATGATGTTTGATGACACAATTATATAGAAAGGTATAATATTAGAAAATATGTTCTAATAATATAGAAAGGTATAATGTTTGTAAACATGTTCAAATTATAAATATTGGATAATTAAAGAAATTAAAATCACATACAATTTGAAAAAGATTGCATATTTCATAGATGTCAAGATCCAGTGTCATTTGATAAAATTAAGTAAGCAAATTAAGGAAGATAAAATAGTCTAAAGAAAAGGTGGAAAATATATCAATGTGATAAAATGAAGTAGGCTTAAGCAAATTAAGGAAGCTAAAATAGCCTAAAGAAAAGGTGGAAAATATATCAATGTGGACAGATGTGTGATGTCTGGAGTGGCCTTAAAAGTTTTCTGGGACTACAGAAAACCAATGTACACCCTGCAACATGAGCCTTAAGGATTGTGGCACCTTTGCAGATACTCTGAACTCGTTCTAGAGGGCTTAACTTCACCAAATAGCCAAAGTCAAAGAAGCATTATGTCCGATAACATCAGTAATAACAAGCTCCTGGAGACCTGCTACAAACAACTGGCCCTGTCTTCTGTGAACTGTTCAACTGGTCCTTGGAGGAGCTGGAACACACAGTACCAGATCTTTGGAAGACCTCTGCCATCTGCCTTGTTCCAAAGAAGAGCAGACCCAGGCTTCCCAATTACTTCCAACATGTAGCTCTTACATCAGTGGTGAGGACGAGTTTTGAATGTCTGATACTTTTGTAACTACAAGAGACAATCCAGAACTTGGCAGATAAACTCAATTTGCCTATAGGAAGTGTAGAAGTCTCGATGATGCTGCCCTTACTTTCCTGCATCATGCACTCCCATCTGGAAAAACCAAAAGCACATGCTAGGCTTGTGTTTGTGGAATATCTCTAGTGCCTTTAACAGAATGTAACCACATCTGTTGGGAATACAACTACTAAACATGAGTAAATCCTTGATTCACACTGCACATTATTAAAATGATTAAATTCCACAGACACATTTCTGTCTAAATACTTATGCAATGTACGTATTCTGTGATTCGTTTCATTATTTATTTTATGCTCTATTATACATAAATATCAAAGTTATCTGAGGAAATACAAGTTTAACTCTAATCTGTTATACTTTAATTTATTTAATGTCAACATCACAAAAAAAACATTTTCTTTGAGTAATGTGGGATGGTGGTGCTGTGGAGGATCCACCGCTTCCTTCTCTGCTGCTAGTGGTGAACCTCTATGGTGGATGGGCTGCATGAGAATGCTTCCTTTGGTGTGGATGGGCATGCTAGACAATGTTTTGTATTGGACATGACTCAAAACATTGATCACATTAGTGGATCAGGGGGGTGTTCCATCAACGTCGATTAAGGGAAAGCGAGACTCATTTCGCCAAGTCTCACTTACTTTAGCGAGAGTTCCGTTCCATTAAGGTGGATTATTCTAGTTCAAGCTACGTAACCAAGGTTTGGAACTAGCCTGATCCGTATCAGACTAGAAGTCAAGCTAAACTAAATTGTGTTGCAAATAATTTCTAACAGGCGGAAACAGTATCTCAAAAGACAGTTCCGTCGAGTATATTCCTAATTCCTGCGCGCAAAGCACTTAAATCTGTGTTCGGAAACGTAAATTCAGACAGAAATTAATGATTCACGTGTTTAGGCCTACTTCATCTTCCAAAAATATATTAATTTAAATTTACAAATTAAGAAATAATGTCACTTTATCTGTTTTCAAAAGCCATTGGTTAATTGACATAAAAAAGGCCTTAAGAAACTAAGCAGAGCCTCAAGACAAGTTACAATCAATTATGGCGTATCCATTCTTTGACAAGCATGTGGTGGATGAAGGTGCTCAGATTATACAAAGAGCAATTATCCCACCAGCCCCAAGGGTCTTCAGAGACAGAAGTAATGCTTCCTTGACCAGTATCTGTGGAAGAAGTATAGGTTCAGCAGGCCCAGCATAGTTTATCTAGATAGATTTAATTGTAAGTCTTAAAAATAAAAAAAACATTAATCATATATATAAAATAACACTTTAGCAACTCTTAAGGATGGCAATGAACACATAAGAGCAGCCTACCATCCTTTGTAGAAAGTAATAGAAAGGAGAGTAGACTATAATAGTAGAAAGGAGGGTAGTAGACTGCAGTTTATGTAGGTCGGCCTAGACTATGTAGTCTGCTGGAATCACACACAAGGAAGCAAATGACCCACTGTAGCCAAGCCTTGACTCTGTTCAGTCTGTCTGCATCTGTCTATGTCTTTGCATGTGGGACGTTCTTGAACTATGCCAGGAAATATGAAGGGTATACTTTGCTCCAAGTAGTACCTGAATATTATCATCAGTTTTTCAGGTAATCTTGAAACACAAAGAATCAAGGAGACTTTTTATTCAATTGTATTAAGTATTTTCATTGTTTAAAGTAGCCTATATTTTGACAAGCCTCTATATTACCTCTCCTCTGGCTTCCCCAATATTATAGGTGCAATATACTGTCCCCATGGGTGTATCCAGGCCCAGTGGAAGACTCAGGAGGTGACTGCCTGGTGCCCCCATGGTTGAAAGTGTTTCTAAAATGCCTTTGAGTGGCAAAAATTAGACCAAGTGCCCTACTGTCTGCCATTCACATTGTGAAATATGCTTGAGTGCCCTGGATGCCCCACGCAATAAATGACAGTGTGCCCTCTATAAGTGTAAAGACATGTCTTAATGAGTTCCTTTTTAGTTTAGAAAATGTGATGCAGTACCCTATAAGGTGCCCTTATAATGGCCTAAATTGGACTGTTCCCATGCCCTTACTTCCAATGGAAAAGGGGGCTGTTATGAGGTGCCCTTTATGCTGCCCCTACACAACAGTGTCCCAAATGTTGCTCTTTCCAAAGAAGACAATAACATGCTGTGCCCAACAGTCTCACCTAATGTTCCCAGTAGGGCATGCTTTCCCAAAGTGAGTCTGTCACTGTCCAAGCCCCCTCTGGATCTGTGAAGGCAGACTATGTTAATTGGAAATACTCATGATATAATAATGATAGTCATGCTGAGCAATTTTAAATGACTGTTCTTCCAAACAAAGTGTGCAGTTTGGGTCACCTTCTGATCTAAAAAGTCAGTGCTGGATCTGTGTAATACTAGTCATTTCAGTGAATCCCTATTTTAGTCATGGTTATCTTTCCCTTTTATCTTAAATCTCAGCATTTAGCCTATCAGTTAATAAATGCGTGTGGCAAAGTTATTTTGAATTAATTTAAAACGTTATTAGCCCACATCAAGTACAATTAGCCTAACCATGGCTTTTTTCAGTGTTTTGAATTTTATCCTACAATTTTCAATTGCTGCCACGTTCTCTTTTGGGCTAATATTATTCTCAATCTCCTGTTGAGAATATCGGCCATAGTCAGAACGGTTTCAGACAGCTCATCAAATTACGCTTATTATCACTAGGCCTAAATGCATATATATAGTTAAGTAGATTTGGTAGGTCTACAATTTACGCATGTTAACGGTCGTAATGGTTTGACAAGTTGTCTCCCTTGCCATGTTAATTGCGGCAACATTGCCCTTTTTGGGGACAACTCCCAAAAAACTCAAAAAAACAATTTATGCTGCTGAAACAACACCCCTCTGCTGCTTTACGCTTTACTTTTTGCGACATAACTCCTCTTTTCGACGATCGCCTGATCTGGGCTGCACAGTCTAAGTTTATTGAGGTCTAGCTTGAATTAGCGTTGCCTGTTAGTGGAACGCAACGTTAGTGGAACGGCTTGAGGATTAAGTCTAAATTGACGTTTACCCAATTGAGACTTATTCTTGTTAGCGCGACTTGCGTTAGCGACGTTACATTTATTCATGTGGTGACGTTGATGGAACACCCCCCAGATCATCTTTCATATTCCTGTAAATACTGCACATGCCTGTGTGCATGCTACATTTTGGATGTGTCTGACACCACAAACTTCTGGAAAAGTGAAGTTATATTCTATTTTATTTGCTATGGCTTTTGCAGTCACACAATCTCAACCACAAATGTGTAATGTTAGAGAGGCAAGACACAAGGTTGACTCTCAGGGCAGATTCAAGACATAGGCTACATTATTTATTTTGAATAATTGTCAAACAATGATAATCACCCCTCCATATCACTCCATCCCCTCCATATCGCTCCATCTAAACCTCCATACAACTTCATCCTTCAATGAGAGATGGAAGCAAGAAAAACAAATATAAACATATTGTGAAGTCGTGTTGTTTGTGAATTAATTAACGCTACTACTACTTGAATGGTCTCCCTTCAGTGCACAATTGTTTAGATATCCCCCTATCAAACTCCTCCACTTCACTGAAATAGTACAGACAATATTACTTCTAGGTAAGCATAAATATCAGTTAGCCTAACAAAGTAGTGTACATTAATTAGCATTACTTAAGTGGTTGATAATAAAGGTATTAATAGTAGATTATAAAGTTGTATGGCATTGTGCAGATAATGTACATTCTCTACTTCCCTGATAAACTGGTCCAGAGATGAAGACCTTTTCTGCCTCCTGCAGGGACAGATTCCTCAGCATACTTAGGCCGTAGCCTATGATGGCCTACAAAAATGATATGGTTATTTTTAAGACAGTAGGCTGCAGATTTCGTTTAGCTGACAGATCAAATCCACTTGCTTTTAACCTATCATTTTAATTGTTTTAATGTGCTGGCTTTATCGTAAGACACCTAACGCTACAGTAGTTGGGCTTGGTTTCAATAAAACAAATAGTCTAAAACTTGAACAATACTTGATAAGCTACGTCGCACTACTCTTTCATTAAACAAATAAACAGAGTATAACAATTTACAGTTCGTTTTTAAGGAAGCTATGTGTGTAGAGATAGCTAGCTAGTGCTATAACTACTGAATGTTAGCTCTAGCTAATCAAGTAGTTTGTTTGACGTTGAAAACCAAAACATTATTTTGACAGCAAAGTTGAAGTTAGCTAGCTAACGTTGTCCAATTCAAAACACCAGAATTGTTTACACATAACCATACGCGATTCACATTAGCTACTTACACTCTGATTCTAGTCCATCTTGTTCTGAGCTGAAATCCTACAATATTCACTACTGCAGGAAAATATTATCTTGTTCAGTTAGATGTTTGTAATGTTATTATCAGTTAATATAATCTTGTTGGTCACCCTGATTGTTTATGTTGTGTATTTTAATCGGACCAGAGAGTTGGCTACTGTATAGCAAATCACCATTCTCGCAAGGAGTTGAACATGAGCTCTGCTCTAGCCCAGTTGCACACATGATCATTGTTGAATGTGCATTGACTGAGATTCTGGAAAGAGATCAACTCAAAAAGAGTAACAGTATCTGCTGTTTTAGTCATCTTGGGGAAAATGTGTCAATTGTGGGAGGTGTGTTTTTGGACTATCCCTAAACCTCATGAGCCTGCTGCAGCATTTCTGCCTTGGCATGAAATGTGCTGGGAGAGGGAAACAGCATGGATGGAAGTTGTGTGTGGGCAGATGTGTCTTTATATAGTGTGAAATGGATTAACAAAATGCAATACAAAATGGTTGAAAGGGGTGTATTAATGTAAATGTCCACATTGCCTCAATATCTTTAATAAATCAAACATAATTTTGACTGATGGTTTTTCAAACCTTACTGGCTTCGACATGACATCATTCTGAAGTAGTACCATGTGCAATTTCATGCAGTTTGACATTTCAATGTTAACCGTTTCTTAACCTTTGTCCCAAAGCTGACCAAAGGTAATACTGTGCTGTGCCATTTCTATTCACTTAATTTCAACAGTTGGTGTTTAGCAGAAATGAGTGAGAGACTGACTTGTAACCTTATGCTCATCAGTTCATATCCCAATTCAGCCTACTGTTGTTGGCTAACTTTATGAAGTAGTTTTGCTCTATTGTTGTCCGACTCTTGATCTTCTATAATGTACATTTTGATAATATTTTCCCATTTTGCGGAGGAACCTGCATTGCTGCTTGCAGCTATATTTGATTTGATATTAGTTTAGGCCGCCGGTGTTAAATTCCAGAACAGTAGATGGCGGTAATGCACCTCTCAAAGATTTTTGCAATCTACCATAACCTCAACAGAAGAACAAGACGAAGAAGACTAGGAAGATTACTCGCAACGCTGTACTTCAACATGGCTACATCCATTGCAAGATCTGCCCACGATATTGAAACACGAACTCGCACTGGTGATGTTTTACTATTAGAGGGGATAGACTTTAATTCCTTGCTACTTTCTCCGCTAGTTCTGGATGGACTCGCGGGCGCCGGATTCCAGAGGCCGTCTCCAATTCAGCTCAAAGCCATTCCTTTGGGCAGATGTGGATTAGGTATGTAGTTGTATAGCTAGCCACCTAGCAGTAGCCCAGTGCAACCGATATCAAGCCCCTGTTCTAGACAACTTTGATAGGGGGCTACTGAGAAATGTTGGGTGGTGCAGAGTAGGCCTACACAACAATAGACATGGATATGTAACTACCTAGCAGTAATCTAAGAAAGCCCTTTCTCTCCAGTACACACAAAAGCAATCCATCCTCACAAAACAAGTAAATTACAACAAAAGAGTTATAACCTAGCGTTAACTTATATGATCATACAGCCTACTGCACATGTTTGTTCCGGAAAATAACGTGAAATACTAAAACGCCACACGCTTTGAAAACTGAAGACTTTGGCGCAGCGTCCGATATTCGGCTAGCAGTGTAGACTATATACATGATCAAATTAATATAAAACGTTTGAAATGGGATTGTATTAGTTGTTAACGAGAAATTAAACGTTTTCTTATTTCTTCGTTGGGGGTTAGGGTTAGGGTTAGGATCAGGATGAAACTCTGGTGGGGCAATACTCGCTCCAGCCCATTTATAGAATCGGCCCAGACTAGGACCTTAGTATTTGCTCTACCTACCTACAGTGTCTTTTGACTGGATTGGACATAATTTAGAATCTAATGAATTGACGTCAATGGCAATTTTTTCAGATCTGATTGTGCAAGCCAAGTCTGGTACAGGGAAGACTTGTGTGTTTTCTACTATCGCCCTGGACTCATTGGTCCTTGAGAACAGCACCATACAGGTGAACTCCATGGTCTGCTATGTCACTTTCAAGGGTTATTAAAACCATCCAAACGTAAAAGTCCAAGACACATTACACAAATGTATTAATAAAATATGTTGAATGAATAAACATGCTCACACACTTGTATTTTTCTAGGTTCTGGTGTTGGCTCCTACACGTGAGATTGCTGTGCAGATCCACGGGGTAGTAATGGCCATTGGTAGTGCCATGGAGGGACTGGAATGCCATGTCTTTATCGGTGGCAGGCCCGTGGGCCAGGACAAGATTCACCTTAAGAAATGCCACATTGCTGTTGGCTCACCTGGTCAGTCCTTATAAACCTAGTCCTATATTTGAGTGTTTTTCTGAACCAAACTTTGACTTAAAAGTATGCAAGACTAGAAAAACTGGGGATACGCTTTTTCTAGAGTTTGTGCTTTAAAGGTCACATGAAATGTTGTTTTTGGATGCTTTTATATAGGCCTTAGTGGTCCCCTAATACTGTATCTGACGTCTCTCTCCCAAAATTCAGCCTTGGTGCAGAATTATAGCCACTACGAGTAGTTCCACAATGAGCTTTCCTCAGAACGCGCTGTTTCTGTGTCCGTAGCTTTAAATGCTAATGAGGAGGAGGGAGGCTGCACCATGCGCTAATGTTTACAGTGGATGTATCGCAATGGCTCGTAAACCCGTTGCTGTAAGATGCCTCGAATTTGCCCATTCTCATCTGATAACCCTAGTTTGCAGAGCTGCACACTCAAGTCATTTCAATGTGGGGAAAGGCATATATCCAGGGCGCCATAACACCAACAGCAGAACGTTATCCACATAACAACGAAGCATACAACACTGCGTTACAGAATGTGTATTCACACACATACTTGATGCTATCTTCCTTTACATTAGCGACAGTACCTCAGCTGTTAGCTGCACAGCTAATGTTACAGCCAGATTGTAAGGGTAGCAAGCTAGGTAACCATATAGTAAGCAACAAAATGATATAGCGATAGTTGACTTGTCTGAGGTTATTAGCTGCTGGACCAAGGAGTACTGATCCAGAATTTAATTTCAGACGGTCAGCAAGGCCAACTTTGTTTTGGCTCAAGTTAAAGGTCACATGACATGAAAACTTCACTTTAGGAGGTTATTTAACATTAATATGAGTTCCCCTAGCCTGCCTTTGGTCCCCCAGTGGCTAGAATTTTCGATAGGTGTAAACCAAGCCGACTCTGCAACATCTCGGGGACAGTGCCTCTGGACTGGCAGACCGGGGTGGTGGTTCCCCTCTTTAAAAAGGGGGACCGGAGGGTGTGCTCCAACTTTAGGGATCACACTCCTCAGCCTCCCTGGGAAAGTCTATTCAGGGGTCCTGGAGAGGAGGGTCCGTCGGATTGTCGAACCTCGGATTCAGGTGGAGCAATGTGGTTTTCGTCCTGGCCGTGGAACAGTGGACCAGCTTTATACCCTCTGCGGAGTCCTGGATGGTACATGGGAGTTCGCCCAACCAGTCTACACATGTTTTGTGGATTTGGAAAAGGCGTTCAACCGTGTCCCTCGGGGACTCATGTGGGTGGTGCTCCGAGAGTACGGGGTACCGGATTCCCTGATCGGGGCTGTCCGGTCCCTGTACGACCGGTGCCAGAGTTTGGTTCGCATTGCAAGTCGAACTTGTTTCCGGTGAGGGTTGGACTCCGCCAGGGTTGCCCTATGTCACCGATTCTGTTAATTACCTATATGGACAGAATTTCTAGGCGCAGCCAGGGTGTTGAGGGGGTCCGGTTTGGTGACCTCAGGATCGGGTCGCTGATTTTTGCGGATGATGTGGTCCTGTTGGCTTCATTGGGCCGTGACCTTCAGGTCTCATTGGAGCGGTTCGCAACCGAATGTGAAGCGGCTGGGATGCGAATCAGCACCTCCAAATCTGAGGCCATGATAATCGACCGGAAAAGGGTGGAGTGTCATCTCCGGGTCGGGGAGGAGATCCTGAACCAAGCGGAGGAGTTCAAGTATCTCGGGGTCTTGTTCACGAGTGAGGGAAGAATGGAGCGCAAGGTCAACAGGTAGATCGGTGCGGCGTCCGCAGTGATGAGGGCTCTGCATCGGTCCGTCGTGGTGAAGAAGGAGCTGAGTCGAAAGGCAAAGCTCTCTATTTACCAGTCGATCTACGTTACTACCCTCACCTATGGTCACGAACTATGGGTAGTGACCGAAAGAACGAGATTGCGAATACAAGCGGCCGAAATGAGCTTTCTCCGCAGGGTGACCGGGCTCTCCCTTAGAGATAGGGTGAGAAGCTCGGTCATCCGGGAGGGGCTCAGAGTAGAACCGCTGCTCCTCCGCGTCGAGAGGAGCCAGCTGAGGTGTCTCGGGCATCTGATTAGGATGCCTCCTGGATGCCTCCCTGGTGAGGTGTTCCGGGCACGTCCCACTGGGAAGAGGCCCCGGGGAAGACCCAGGACACGCTGGAGGGACTATGTCTCTCGGCTGGCCTGGGAACGCCTTGGGGTCCCCCAGGAAGAGCTGGTGGAAGTGGCCCGGGAGAGGGAAGTCTGGGCCTCCCTGCTTAGGTCGCTGCCCCCGCGACCCGATCCCCGGACAAGCGGCAGATGACGGACGGTAAACCAAGCCCTGGGTGTTCTTCTCTGCCTTTGAGAAAATGAAGGCTCAAACGCTCCATTTGAAAATCTGCTCCTTGTGACGTCACAAGGAGCCTCTGCACAACCAGTATCTTAATTTTGTTTTCGCTGGAAATGCGCCGACTCAACTTCTCAAAGTTTTGCATGTCTGCGCCAAACATTTCAGCCACCATTGTTTCCTTAACTATAACCAATACAAAGTTGGCCTTGCTGACCGTCTGAAATTAAATAACTGGATCAGTACTCCTTGGTCCAGCTACAAACCCCGGACAAGTAAGTCAACTAACGCTTTATCATTTTGTTGCTTACTATATGGTTACCTAGATTGCTACCCTTAGAATCTGGCTGTAACATTAGCTGTGCAGCTAACAGTTGAGGTACTGTCGCTAATGTAAAGGAAGATAGCATCAAGTATGTGTGTGAATACACATTCTGTAACGCAGTGTTGTATGCTTCGTTGTTATGTGCATAACGTTCTGCTGTTGGTGTTATAGCGCGTGCGATATCCGCCTTTCCCCATTTTGAAATGACTGAGTGAGCAGCTCTGCAAACCAGGGTTATCAGATGAGAATGGGCAAATTTGAGGCGTCTTACAGCAACAGGTCTTCGAGCCATTGCGATACATCCACTGTAAACATTAGCGCATGGTGCCGCCTCTCTCCTCCTCTACAGCTACAGACACAGAAACAGCGCGTTCTGAGGAAAGCTCATTGTGGGATTATTCGTAGTGGCAAACATTCTGCACCAAGGCTGAATTTCGGGAAAGAGACTTCAGATACAGTTTTAGGGTACCACTAATTCCTATATAAAAGCATCCAAAAACAGCATGTCGTGACCTTTAAGGAAACAGTGGTGGCTGAAATGTTTGGCGCAGACATGCAAAACTTTGAGAGGTTGTGTCGGCGCATTTCCAGCTAAAAGCCACTGGGGGACCAAAGGCAGGCTAGGGGAACTCATATTACTGTTAAACAACCTCCTAAAGTGATGTTTTCATGTCATGTGACCGTTAAAAAAAAGTTACCGTCATGTCTTGTTTTTACCTGTATGTGTGTAGGACGCATCAAGCAGCTAATAGAACTGGGTTTGTTATCCACGTCCAGTATCCGTCTGTTTGTATTGGACGAGGCAGATAAACTGCTGGAGGAGGGCAGTTTCCAAGACCAAATTAAGTGAGACGCATGCACGCACACACACACACACACAAATATGTACTTTTATTAACTTTCTTGTCATACACTTTCTGCATCATACATTCAGTACCTATAGAGCTCCGGGAGTTGACGTCACGCAATCCCAGTATGCACCGGTCATCGCCATTTTGGCAGTAAAGTGGAAAGCCAAGTGGAGCGCCAGTGTACATACATATATACTTACATACATATTATACATAGTTTAATTTGCCGCCTATTTCAGTGAACGTTGATTCAACATGGTAGATAGCTGCTGTGCGCCGGGATGCCTCTGAACTATCAGAAAAGATAAAGGGAGAGCATTTTAGGATTCCTAAGATCCAGAGAAGAAGAACCCCATAATTCCTGACAACCATCTATGGCTTCAACTGAGGATCATTCAGTCTCTTGGAATGACTTAATTGTAAAAAATATGTAATGGCATTTTTTGATGATAAATTACACTGATATAATGTACGTTAGCCAACGTTAGTTACTAACCGTTGATGAACGTTACAGTACAGACTAACGCTAGCTAGCTATACAAGTTATAAAACTGACTGCATTAACGTTAACAATTTGTAGCCGGTAGACTTCAAAGCTGAATATTCATCACTAATCCAGCTGATTGCGTCCATTTATATCCCTCCAGGGTTTTGTAGGCTTTCAAAGACTCTCCAGAGTAGGACGAAGGAAAGTTGATAGAAAGTTGTAGCCTAAATATCTGGTCTGGATACAGAAAGTCAGGGAAGCTTTCCGTTTTACTCGTAAAGGTCGTTAAAATAACTCCGGGAGCATTATATGGATCACTGATGTTTCATCGATCAAGTTTTGCTTTATAGCTGCTTATGTCTTTTGAATTAAAGTGGGCAGTGAACCTCGGACAGGTTGGAATCCGTGCTGGAGCTGTCAGAGCAGTTCATTTTTGCCACTGCTATCCTGCCAAAATGGCATCGTAAACAGTAAAGTCACGTGGGGTCTGGAGCTCTATAATATATATATGTGTACTTTCTCCCTCCTACTGTCTATCATACACACCCTCCTACAGATCCTAACTCCCCACAAACTCCTTTCCAGCTGGATCTTCTCCTCTTTACCTGTGAACAAACAGATGTTGGCGCTTTCTGCCACCTATCCAGAATCCCTTGCTCAGCATCTGGCCCGCTACATGAGAGAGCCCACCTTTGTCAGACTCAACCCCACCGATCCCGGACTCCTAGGTTAGTGCTGTCATGCTCACAGCATTGGGACTTGGCTCTGTGAGTCCCTAAAGAAATCTTTCCTTCTGTCAACCACATACTTTTTTTTTTTGTTGCTTCAAAGGAATACTTAAATGTTAGTTTGGAGGGATAGTCATTGATGAAATGGTTTTCCTTCACTGAGAGATGTCCTCGTCTCCCTATCAGGTTTGAAGCAGTACTACCAGCAGGTCAGATCACATGTTCTGCCTCACAGGGTGTTTGAGGAGAAAGTTCTACTTCTACTGGACCTGTTCAGCAAAGTGCCCTTCAACCAAGCCTTGGTCTTCTCCAACCTTCACTCCAGGTGAACACCGTGATAAAAATGTGTATCTGTCTTCTCTGATATTAATAGGATGACATTTTGAAATCAACAGTTTTTCATGCAGTTTAATATGGCATTTGGGTGCAGTGGCTCATAAGCATGTGTGTGTGCACATACTCATGCATGTTTCATTCCTACAGGGCTCAGAATCTGGCTGATGTCCTTTCTGCCAAAGGCCTGCCTGCCGTCTGCATCTCAGGTGAGGATTAGGGGAAGACACCAGCAGGGGGTGCTACTGTGGCGTAATAGTAAGATTGTGGTGCAGATTTGTTCTCATTTCCTATCACATGAAAAGAACATTTCATTACTTATAGTAAAAGGAAACTTCAAAACAATCCATTGAGACAGATGGGTATGTTATTAAAGCAGTAGAGGGCTGGTGGGAGATTGTACAATTTCTTTTGTTGTAGTCCTAACTCTACCATGCAAGATTGTTTTATTGTATTTGGATAGATGGATAAATCAGGGGTGGACAACCCTGGTCCTCAAGAGCCGCTGTCCTGCATGTTTTAGAGCTTGATAACTACCCATTCATTTGAATCAGGTATGCTGGAGCAGGGAAACAGCTAAAACATGCAGGACAGCGGCTCTCGAGGACTCCTGGATTATATGGACAGTAACTTCATTGATTCCTGAGGGAAAACTTTACTGTTGCAGCAATGGATGGATGTATGGATACATAGACTATATTTCACAAGTACAGTTGAAACCAAAAGTTTACATACACTGTGCAAATAGACACATTACACTTTTTTTCTCAGTCTGAAGTTAAATCAGACTAAACCTCTCCTGTTTCAGGTCCGTTAGGATTACCAAAATTATTTAACTTGCTAAATGTCACAATAATGAGAGAATATTTTAGAGAATGTTTCATTACTTTCTTCAAGGTCAAAAGTTTACATACACCAAAAGTACTATGTCTTTAAACAACGTGGGCAAGCCCAGATGTTGATGTCATGGCTTTTGAAGCTCTTGACAGGTTAACTGACAACATGTGAGTTAATTGAAGGCACACCTAGGGATGTATTTTAAAGCCACACCTCAAACACTCTGCCTTCTTGTTTGAAATCATGGGAAAGTCAAAAGAAATCAGCCAAGAAATCAGAGAGAGAATCGTGGAGCTCCAGAAGTCTGGTTCATCCTTGGGTGCAATTTCCAGATGCTTGAAGGTGCCACATTCATCTGTGCAAACAATTCTACGCAAGTATAAACATGGAAATGTCCAGCCATCACACCGCTCAGGAAGGAGACTGGCTCTGTGTCCCAGAGATGAATGTGTTTTGGTCCGACATGTGCAAATCAACCCCAGAACAAAAGCTAAAGACCTTGTGAAGATGATGGCTGAAGCTGGAAAGAAAGTGTGATTATCCACAGTAAAACGAGTCCTGCACCGACATGGGCTGAAAGGCTACTCAGCAAGAAGGAAGCCATTACTCCTAAAGAAACATAAAAAAGCCAGATTACAGTTTGCAAAAAGACACCAAGACAAAGACCTTAACTTCTCGAGACATGTCCTGTGGTCTGATGACACTAAAGTGGAGCTGTTTGGCAATAATGACCACCGTTACATTTGGAGGAAAAAGGGGGAAGCTGGTAGACCTGAAAACACAATCCCAACTGTGAAGCATGAAGGTGGCAACATCATGTTGTGGGGCTGTTTTGCTGCAGCAGGAACTGGAGCCCTATATAAAATAGACGGCATCATGAAGAAAGAACATTACCTGGAAATATTAAGGCAACATCTCAAGTCATCAGCCAGGAAGCAAAAACTTGGGCGCAAATGGATCTTCCAAATGGACAATGACCTTAAGCATACTGCCAAAATAGTTAAAAAGTGGTTCAGGCAGGAGGACTCAGTATAGTATTTACTTGATACCTTATTCACACGGTACAACACATCGTTGTAACAATTGATTTGGCATTATGGTTCTGCTTGCATCGGCTCCCTGCCGCACCCAACGGAGACACCGTCTCGACCTCCGAGTGGAGAGCAGCGACGCATTCCCCCTACAACAGGAAACCCAGAACCAAGGGTGGAGGCCGGGGAGGCGGAGGCAGCAGATTAAACAGAAGCACCCTGTGTCGCACTAGCAAAGCAGAGTGCAGCAATATCCTGATTAAATAGCCAGCCCTGCTAAGAAGGTGTGCCCCTACTGCGTGATATGAGGCGCTGCCAGTGAGGCGCTGCCAGTGAGGCGCTGCCAGTGAGGCGCTGCCAGTGAGGCGCTGCCAGTGAGGCGCTGCCAGTGAGGCGCTGCCAGTGAGGCGCTGCCAGTGAGGCGCTGCCAGTGGGGCGCTGCCAGTGGGGCGCTGCCAGTGGGGCGCTGCCAGTGAGGCGCTGCCAGTGAGGCGCTGCCAGTGAGGCGCTGCCAGTGAGGCGCTGCCAGTGAGGCGCTGCCAGTGAGGCGCTGCCAGTGAGGCGCTGCCAGTGAGGCGCTGCCAGTGAGGCGCTGTGTCTCGCGTCCCCCTGCATGAACCAGCTCCGCTTGTTTTGAGGACAACACAGTCAATGTCTTGGAGTGGCCATCACAAAGCCCTGACCTGAATCCCATCCAAAATGTGTGGGCAGATCTGAAAAGGCGTGTGCGAGCGAGGCGGCCAACAAACCTGACTCAGTTACACCAGTTCTGTTAGGAGGAATGGGCCAGAATTCCAGCAGAGTACTGTAAGAAGCTTGTGGAAGGATACCCAAAACATTTGACCCAAGTCTTGCAGTTCAAAGGCAATGCTACTAAATACTAAGGAACTGTATGTAAACTTTTGACCTTGAAGAAAGTAATGAAAAATTCTCTAAAATATTCTTTCTCATTATTGTGACATTTAGCAAGTTTAATAATTTTGGTAATCCTAACGGACCTGAAACGGGAGAGGTTTAGTCTGATTTAACTTCAGACAGTGAGGAAAAAATGTGTATTTTTGCACAGTGTATGTAAACTTCTGGTTTCAACTGTATGCTGTTATTTTTTGGAGGTGGTCTGACTCAGGACCAGAGACTGGAGGCCATGTCTAAATTGAAGCAGTACCAGTGTCGAGTCCTCATCTCCACCGACTTGGTGAGGAAGCCAGTTAGGGTGCACACAGACACACATACACATGTAAAATTAATCCTTAGAGGTTTTCTTGTCTAAATTAATACATTCTTCTCTAGGTAACTACCTTCAATTCAATGTATCCCTGTTTCTTTTGCTTCTAGACCTCCAGGGGTATAGATGCAGAGAAGGTGAACCTGGTGATAAACCTGGACGTCCCTCAGGACTGGGAGACCTACATGCATCGAGTCGGCCGGGCAGGTCGCTTTGGTGCGTTTGTCAAACCCCTCTGTTTATTTATTCTCTTGCCCAACCCCTACACACACATACACACTTTGAAACCATAATTTTGTATTTGGAAAAAACAACCCAAGGTCAATTGTTTACTTTGTCCTATAGGAGGGTAAGAGAGGGAATGCTTCACCTCAAGAGGCATGAGACCCACTAAACATTGCCTTGACAACGACAGAGCAGTTGTATGCAATACTCTGTCTATAATGATTGGACAATTATAAATCATCTGTCTCTAGGTACTCAGGGGCTTGCTGTGACCTACTGTTGCTATGGGGAGGAAGAAAACAAACTGATGGCCATTGCTCAGAAGTGCTGCCTCAATCTGTGTCCTCTTCCAGGTGAGTCTAGATTACACATTGGTGATGGTTGACACTTGATCTGGAGCTATCCTATGCAGGCATCTCCCTTTACAAAGTTAGTTGCTGTCTCAGAAATGTCTTTGCATTCGAACAGCATTGGGAAGTCAGGCCGGACCGTTTTTGGCATGACAACCCCACTGCTGTATGGTCTAAAAGTTTTTAAAATTTGTAATTAATGATTTAGACAACAGACACATGGAATACAATGTAAAATGTCTTCAATTAGTTTCGAATTTGGCCTCGACATAATTCGTAAAAAAAATATACACTGCAATAAATCGAAATTTGATTATTTGTCCCACCCTTACTCGGAGTATATCCTACCATGGAGAATGATACCATATTACAGTGATCACAATATTCAATTGATTAGAATTGAAATTCTGTCACCTCAGAAGGACTTGTTCAACCTCCACATTTTCAAACAAATTACCAATGCTCTGGTACATTTATGCAAATGATTATGTAGCTTAAGGTGTTTGCTATGTTGTATTTGTGCTATGCAATGTGGTATCGCATTCTCATAAGACACGACAAATGACTGAGGAGACACAATTTGTATGAACATTGTTGCTGTCGCTATATCCATGCCTTAAGAAACCGACTGAGGAGGTCAAATTGGTAGAAATGGGGCCCATGTCCGTGATGCGCGCTGGTGATTATAATGACGTGTTGAGTTTTGTGCACATTTGCAATGTGCAGGTAGTTTTTACATAAATAAACAGATTAATTTATGTAACAAAATTCACAGATCTATACGAAAGTATCCACTTTATATTGTCGTTCTGTTAGCAAGCCAATTCATCCATAAAGCAAAGCCTTTGGAAGCATGCTGATTTTAGGGCTACAACAACAAATCGATTAAAATCGATTCTTAAAAGCATTGGCAACAAATGTCATCATCGGTTCGTTGTCGCGCAATTATTACACCACTCAATAAGTCGCGTAGATGTTTGAGTATTTTAACAAAAGTTTAGTGGAGCGCGGAACAAAGCGGAGGTAGAGGAAAGACCATCGGAGAGACGTTGTTGAGTAACTTATTGAAACACATGGTGGAGAAATCAGTACAACATAAGTCATCCAAGGTGTGGGAGCATTTCACACTAAAAATGACCAAATGTAAATACGTCAAAGGTGTGTTAATTGACCGAGGTGAAGTTAGTTTCATATTCGACATGCGTCTCACATTCAGAAGACGCTACTTTGCCACGTCGCGACCGGGTGAAAACTACCCATACCATTTTGAAAAATGCGCAAATTGTAACTTTTTTCAAATTTGTGTGCCTGTTTGTGCACATTCTGAAAATGTTTTGCACTGTGAATTTGCACTGTCAGTTCTGTTTTTAAATAAAGGGTTGGAAATGTAAGCTTTTTTTAAACCATTTTTTCATCCGATTCATCGATTCATCGAAAAAAGAATCAACAGATTAATCGATAACTAAAAGAATCGTTAGTTGCAGCCCTAGCTGATTTAATGTTATGATGGCAGACAGCACTGCAAACTAATTGTAGCTAATAACCTTCCAGCTATACCTACTGGAATAAACCATCCACTTTAAATCTTGTATTTTTCTTAGTATTTCATAGGGGTGGGACTTGTTGCACTGACGCGTCAACATTTGTGTCACAAACAATACGTACAGTTTAAAAAAAGTGTTTTAGAGCTTATGTCAATTTACGACATCCACGTGCTTCATGACGTTCAATGCTTCAAACGTCACAAACTAGTTCGAAGTTTTGGCGCTCTTCTGGACCAGAGCCATGGAGAAAACAAAGTTTTATTTGAAGACAAATCACACATGCCAGAAATCACACGTCTGCCAAAGGTGCTGTCAGTTATTAGGAAAATAGCAGAGATAATAGGGATACTACTGGAGTAAGGAAGCAGTCAAGAGTATTGGAACATTTTGATTTCAGAATCAGAATTTGGTTTTATTCGCCATGTAGGTTTACAATTATATCCCACAATATTGTTGTACGTGAGCATCAGCAAACATTAACATCCAGCAACACCTCAAATCAATATGACTCCAGGCACTGCTCAAGTTTCTTCCATCGGATTCTTCCATCATTATTATGTAATCTGTGTGGTAATAATAATTCACAAAAGTCCAGTTTTGTTTATTTATTAAAATGAAACGTAACATGAAAGGCCTACTCTATGATAGTGCCCAGAAAACAAATGTAGATGATTCGTCAACATGATTGTAAATTATGCCTTTTACAGTAATAAAAGGGAAAGTCCCCACAATTATTCCCTCAATTCACAATACACATCACAGATATTAAGAATAAGAATGAATCAAGTTTAATCAAGCTTAATTGATTAACCCTTGTGCTACCTTCGGGTCACATGACCCAAAGGTTCTTAACGAACCATCCTTGTTTTTACCCAATACAAAAACAAATAAAAATACTTATATTTTAACATTCGCAATGTGGGGGGTCTGAGACAGCCCAACGGTAAGAAAAAAAGTGAAAACGTTTTTGTATGCGGTAAAGTTGTCGCAATACGACGGTGGGCCACAATGACTGATTGGTCAGAATGACACAAAGGTTAAACTTTCTCCTCAGTATAAATACCGCCCACCCACATCAACGAGGAACATACAAAAATGTATCCCAGTAGCCTATGGGGGAAGCTCGGATGTAAGCAAAATTGCCAGTAGCGCAATTTAACATATTTAATAGCCTAATGTATTACCCTCTTTATTAGCAGGAATCAAATCTTCCATACATTATGTATTGGCTTATTCCTTTTATAGCTAGGGCCTACTGTTTACTGCACATTGCAAAGGGTTTGGTGTAGCCTAAGCTACAGTTGTCAGTTTTTACTGTGGGAAAATTACAATTCTAATATAGGCCTACACATGTAGTTGAACATTTATATTGTGTGATCTCTAATATCTGATCAAAGTGAATGCACCCCAGCCTTAATTAACATATAACGTAGTAGGGAGGGATACTGTTGGAAACTACTACTCATTTTCAATGCGCCGATAGTTCGTCTCTTTGGGCCGGTACAATCCGGAAGAAACCACCAGAGCTTCACAAGGCGTCGTTCACCCGTCCCTAGTATTTAATCGGTAAAATAGTCTTGGATTTTGGATATGACAAATAATGCCAGTTTTTGGCTCGCTATATATATCCGTATCATTTCCGCTCGTGAAAGCGAGTTTAGTGCAGCTCAGTCAACTGTGGGGGTCCTACAGGGTGTCACAGTGAGGGGAAAGGGATGACCAAAGGACCATTCTGAGCAGGGCTGGACTGGCCATCTGGCATACTGGGCATTTGCACTTTTGGGCCCATAAAGAACGGAATCAAATCCAGGAACACCCTTCCCCTTATTCATAATATCGCCTCCCGCAGGCCCTGAGACGCAAGCTGTTGGCTACTGCGTATGCTGGTCTTGAAGGATCCAAAACTATCACATGAACGCAGAACACTAGGCAACTCATATCATAGAATGCAGTGTTTCCCACACAGACTAATTTGTGGCGGTGCGCCACAGAATCAACACCGGCCGCCACAGTGCATTTCTTTAAAAAAAAACACTGCGCTGCGTGTTTTAACCTAAAGATTCTTTCAGCTGCATTTCCTTTCTCTGCTCTTCCTCTGTCACTCACGCGTCTTTTTCTCACATACGCACAGTCACAACGTCAGCAACGTTAGCAACGATGCAGACCTACGCCGTTCTAGTAAGACCGACAGCTATATCAGCGAGCCTTCAGCATTAGTGCCGTAGCTAAAGGTACTTACGAACATGTGTTAATCAAAGGTTCCCTTTCGTTCTTTTGGTGAGAAGTCTCAGGAGCTAGCTACTTATGTTCTTAATTTAAAAGTTAAAAAAAATAGCTAGTTTGCTACACTAACGTTACATTGCTGATTTACACAACAGTCCCGTATTTCTCTGATTAGCCTTGAATGGACTCCATGCATGTCTACAGTTTTAACTAAACTCCATTGGCAGTGAATCGTTTGATATCACTCCATAATATTACTCGCTTTGGAGACATCGATATACGTAACCGTAACCAAGTGGTATCTCATTTCATAGAGCTATGTAGCCCTTACGCCTCAGTTTCGAGACAAGGGCTAGGGGTAAACTAAGGGCTAGGGGTAAGGGGTAGGGGTAAGACAGAGTTGAGATTCGACCAAAGCCTCCATTGCACTTGTGCAACAACTAGATCACACAACGATGTGTCTCCACTTTCTCCCACTGTACAAAAATATCCCGGATGGGGTTGCTACCATCTTGCGCTGGTGTCACCCATCACGGGCACACACTAACCCCTTTTTATATAATCAAAAAACAAATTTAAAACAAACTGATCAGAAAAATTAGCACTTGAACAGACATCAGTGTGATAAGAGCTACCTAAACTAACCTGGACTTTGACTTATACTGAGAGATGACCTCACTTCCTGTTTTTACAGCCGCTTTTGATATATCAAAAAATCTATATAACCAGAAATTGACGTTACGGTGCGTTGAGCTACGCTTAATCCAGTGAATCCAAAGATGCCTAATTTTAATTGTTTATAATTGTAAATAACTTTTGAACCGTATTTATACGCACCTCCAACTTTGCCCAATTGGCGGTGCTAGAATGTTTGAGTAAGAGAGTCCACATTTCCTGCGATAAGTTCATACTGTAAACTATCTGTGTCGCCCTTGGCAGAAGAAAAAGAATCGAACTAACATGCCACATAAATTATAAAAATACAAATAAATGAGGGCTTGTATGGTTGAGATGCTGGCAGTTGGTTTGCGAAGTGACATGTCACTGTCTAGTGGCTACCCTGTAAAACTCTACAATATGATTTTTAAGCCTTCCACTTTTTTTCCAGACCCTATTGAGCCCGGATTAATGCCGGAATCCTGTGACTGGGATGTCACCGTGGTATCCTCTGCATCACAGGAGGTTCACAGTCAACTGTTCCCCAAAACTCTGAAGAGGAGACATGCAAAGGCCAAAGCCCCTGCTCCAAAATCTTTTAGGGACCAGAACCATAGCCTCACAATGGGCCATCTCCCAGCTGGGAACAAAGATGATGGAAGTCCCAGAAAGGTCCTTCCTGTCCTGGATGCCCTACTACCTGCCCCTGTTAGTTCAGCATTACTTGGGCCCTCACTGGATCTCGGTCGTAAAGAGCAGCAGGAGGCTTTACCCAAGATCCCCTCCCTCAGTGCCTTCAAGAGTCAAGGGTCAGAGTCATTGACCTTCCTGGAAGCAGAGTTAGACTTCCAAAGCTTCATCAACGAAGGCTTGGGAAGGTCGGTGGAGATCATCCGCCAGTTCAGAGGTCAGGGAGAGGACAACGGGTTCAGCAGCCAGCACGGGCACGAGGACTCGCACACACTCCATGACACCGATGACTGTGGATGTGACCGTCCACTCACACACACTCATACGGTGTTGAGCAGGAAGAACTCGGTTCTACACACAACAATGCAGCTTCCTGAGTGGAACAGGGCTTCACCGTCAAGATCAGCCTCAGATAGCTGTGGCTCTGACATGGAGGACAAAAGTCAGGCTGATGAATTACTGCAAAGCTTAGCTGATCAGTCTGTAGGTGTCAAACACAGATGGTTAGACGAGTACAAAGCAAAGCCTGCGTGTCCTAAAACTAAAAGCAACCCCCCACCTCTGCCACATAATAGCCACCAGAGAAGGCCCAGATCAGAGGGGACAGTCTTTGGCACCAAGGAAAGAGATATTGAGCCTATAACGGGTAAGGATGCAAGCAAGCGGCCCTGGGAGAATGCTCCAGTCCAGACAGGAGGAGGGCATATAGAGATATATTTTAAGGGTGAGACTGTAGGGAGAGTCAAGGAGGCAAATACAGGGAAAGTACCCAAGAACAGACGGAAAAAGGAGAAGACTAGAGAGATGGGCACGATGGGCAGGTGGATGGGGATATTGAGGGTTACTGGGGGGCCCACTACAGAGCCTGGGAAAGATACTATGCCTCAATGTCCCCCACCCAGCAACAGTCTCGCCCTGGCTACCAGTATATGACCATGGCCCAAAGCTGGTTAGCAGCTTATCGCATGAACTCTGTGTACATGGAGGAGCTACTCAAACATTGACTGACTGAACAAGACTGAGACGGCAATTGAAGGCTTATGCTCAGACAGCAAATACTAACTGATTTTGAGCTGCAGTTCATAAACACTAAATGTCTGCCGATGCCCCGTGAGAATGAAGATTATGCAAATCAGTCAGTTTGTTGCTACTGGTATGTTTCAACCCTTCATTGCAACCTGTGTCATGTATTTAACCTCTAAATGTTTGCATTCAAATAAATTTATTTTTGTTTCATCACGGTGAGATTGTTTTGCCAAGGAGCTTGAGCAACACTGTACGATAATACATTTCCTCTTATGTCCTGTTTATATATTCAGATTTATAATATTTTATCATGTTCATAACAGAAAATTTATGTGGAATGTGTAGTTTAAAATTACAGCACAGTCTAATTTACATTTACATTTATTCATTTAGCAGACGCTTTTATCCAAAGCAACTTCCAAGAGAGAGCTTTACAAAGTGCATAGGTCACTGATAATAACAAGATAGCCCCAAAGCATTGCGGGTAGCCAAAACAAGAAGCACACATTGTGAACAACCAAAAAGTAAGTGCCAAAGGGAAAAACCATAAGAGCATGAAGTTAAGCAAGTTACAATAAAACATGAATATCTAAGTGCAAGTGTACCTGTAGAAAAGCAAGCAACAGTAAAAATAAAAATAAGATTAACTAAAATAGAAAAATCTAATCAAATCTAATCATTTGATTGGAGTGCAGCTATAACATTGAATAAGTAATTCAGGGCAGGACTTTAAAAAGCAAGGTCACACTGAGACATCACAGCCTTTGATTACAGGCCAATCAGATGGCACTGCCCGTCCAATCAGTGCTGAGTTGTCTCAGTCTGAACAAACCCCACTCCACTCAGGACAGAGACTGACTAGTCGGACTGGTTCGCATGGAGACGGCATGTTTCTTGCTAAAAGTTAACAAGACTACATTTAGGCTTGTTGGTAAACATTTGTTAATTAATGTCCTGGACCTGTTATCTGTCATGTAATGGATATTGATCCACGTCCATCTTTATATATTTCTGCTACACTCACAGAAGACCCATCTGACTTCTGGATGTCGGACTCCCAGTGACGAAGCAATGCACGTTTTATAAACAGTCAAAGGGTGCTTTATCAGACTGGAATGCTGCTTGGCAGGTAAATGATAAATGATGGACAGTCGTCTGGATGCTGCATGGAATGGAACTGCGACTGGGCTGCCTACAGATACAGTTTTTCTCGTAGTTAACTGTGCAATCTTGATATTGACCTTTCTTTTAGGATTGCCAGGAAACTTGTTAGTGTGTTTAGTGGTTAAAAAAAACGTTACAAACTGTTAACAATGAACCTCAAGCCGCCAGCGACCTCCTCAAATGTACAGTGGACATACCGCTGTTGCTACTCTCTGTCCTAAAAGAAGGGAGGCATGAAGAGGTGTCAGCCTTTTGGTGTGCCTTGCAGCAGTTTACCTATTCCCTTTGCCGCTGTGCCCAGTTACTTACGTTGGTCAGTATTAGTGTGGAGCGGTTTCGAGCTATCGCATTTCCACTCCAGACGGAGAAAACAAAAGCAAGGATCCGTCTGTGGATTTTCTCAATCTGGGTGTGTGGAGTGATCTTGGCCATACTTTCGCTCACTCTGTCCAAACAGGTTGTGTTCTACATGATGTGCCGTCGACGGGCACACGAGTATTTGCATGGCGGTGCATATTTGGATCCGTTTGGTGTGTATGTTTTGGTTCCATTTTGGAGTTGTTGCCTGACACTGATAATTGTTCATTATGTGCGAATTTTCATAGTGGTGAGGAAACACAGCAAAAAAGTATTTGACGGTGGGATTCAGTTGAAACCATCACTGGGGAAACACATTTGGGACTTTGATGTTGCAGCACCTCGAACAGTACCCACCAAGCAATCAACGAGAAAGCCGGCCCCCCGCAATGCGCAGTCATCACTGTGTCCAAAGCCAGCTCACTGCGTCTGGCTTGCAACGCCGAGGACGTCCCGGGGAAGAGAAGTAAACATCCACAGATTTTAGGGGCAGTTTGTCTCTTATTGCCGACCGCCAGAGCAAGGGGGAAGAAAAGGGTGGAAGGGAAACTGGCCCAGCGCTTACATCATCATTGCGTTTACGCTATTCTGGGCACCCATGGTTGTGACTCTGCTACTGCAGATGGGAAGACACACAGGCTCGGTGGGTTCGGGCTTAAATGTTCATCCTGCTCAAGATTTTGCATTAGAATTCATATCAATTATTGTATATACGTAGAATTAAAGAGGGTACAATTTCTGGGGAAATTTTGAGGTCTGCTTGCACCGGTTGCCGATGGGTCTGACCGGCTATCTGCGTTGAAAACCGCATGGATTTCTGACTATAAGCATCATTATACAGGGTGTTGATGTCACAGATTGGAAACATACAGTGCCCTCCACAATTATTGGCACCCCTGTTTAAGATGTGGTTGTGGACTTCCAAAAATTATCAATTTTTTTAAACAACATAGAACCCAAAAACAAATTAAGAGAAAAATACCACCTTTCATTTACATTACTTAAGTGGTAAAAAAAAATCACACATAAAAAAAAAAAAAATGAAATCATGTGTCCCACAATTATTGGCACCCATAACAATTCCCGGGAATTTAATTAAAAAACATTTTAAATATATTTTTCTGTAGTTGCTAAAGTTGGTCAGGGTATCTAGGAACCTTTAATGAGTAATTAATGACATGCTGTTTCCCTGGGGTATAAATATGACGTGACACAGAGGCGTAATTCTCTTACCCATTTGTCAACATGGCAAAGACGAGAACACACCATTCAAGTAAGGCAGATGTGTGTCGACCTTCATAAGTCAGGAAATGGCTACAAGAAAATAGCCACTCGCCTTAACTTGCCCGTATCTACAGTCAGAGGAATCATTAAGAAGTTTAAAACAACTGGAACAGTGACAAACATGGCTGGAAGAGGTCCCAAGTTTATCTTGCCACAACGCACAGTGAAGAGGATGGTAAGAGAAGTTTAAAAAAAAGTCCTAAGCTGACTGTCACAGAATTGCATCAAAGAGTGGCATCTTGGGGTCACAAAGTCTCAAAAACAGCCATCAGACGCTTTCTACATGCCAACAAGCTGTTTGGGAGGCATGCAAGGAAAAAGCTTTTTCTCATTAACACTCACAAACTTAAACGTCTGGGGCCTCATGTACAAACGTTATGTACGCACAAAAAGCTTGCGTACACTGGTTTTCACGCACACTTTGTTATGTTTAAAGATTAACTTGACCTGAGAATGTGGGGGCCATCACGGAAAGTTTTGAGCAGACGTGAGAATGTGCAGACCATCCGCAAAGTCTTGTCTGGTAAATTCATGGTAAAAACATGGTAAATTCTAACTGAAAAGTGCCGAAACTCACCAAACATTACAAAATAAAGTTTCCACTACTAAGTTTATGACGGTGACTATTCAAAACACATAAAAATAAAAGTTTGATCATTAATGTGGATAATTAGCCTGACGTTGTCATACTCATAATTCTAGTCAGAATATACTCTCCGTTGGGCTGTGACTATAGGGCGTGTGTCCACCGAGCTCGTAAAACAAATGCCTCTTCGCTCAATTGGATAGACCTGCAACCAATCAGAGCAACGTAATATGTTGTTTGTTGAAAACGAATTCAACCCAAGCGCTCTTTGGTGACGTTGTTGATTATGTTACTGTTGATCATCTGTCCATCATCGTATAAAGCCCGCCCTGACAATTTAATTGGTACGAACATCTCCTGTTCGGATGTAGTTTTTCCGCAATTGAGCCCCTCCAGACCTAGCCTGGTCCTCGTACATTTCATTTGTACAGAGGGTCTGGGATCTCTCGATTGACAAACGTTAACTTCCTTGAAGGCGGGTCCTCTGTTGAAGTTTAAAACTATTGGATCTGCCCAGAGCCGCTCTGATTTGCCATAACCAATCGCAAGCGTTCGCCTTAGCCAACTCCTTCACCACTACTGTAACGGAGCTAGCTGCCGTAGCTGGAAAATCAAACTTTTCCCGAACCCCGTGGGGAGGAGGGCCACAACATCATGGCCACCAACAAAACTCAGCAAGGAATGTTCTTGCTCCGGCTTTAACCTGTATTCGGCAGCGTTGCCACAACCGCAGAATAGTTTCGCTCGCATCTTTCTCCGCCGCCATTACTGAACTACTCAAACAAGTGCACGACATTAACGTCATTGTTCTTCATTGGACCTACAAAAAATTTGTTTCTGGAAACCGACTTCAGAACCGAGCTCCCAGACCTAGTACAGAAACAAAATCCAAATTGAGCGGAAGTACGTAGGAGGGCAGAGCCAGGCTACTCCAGACCCAACTTCCCTAACAAATTTTTTTGTGGGCGGGGATAAGTTGGGCTGGCAGCCAGGCTAGTGGATGATCACATCAAAATGCCAAAACCCGAAACAGGAAATGCTATATAGCCTTCTGTTTAATCCGCCACCACTTAATAACTAATGTGAAACTTGAGGGTGTCAAACGAACGACAAAATCACTCAGGAAATGTATGTCACGCTAAACCTATAGTTGCCATGCTCTTACAATGCGCCACCACTCGTTTCTTCATTAAAGTTTTACGGACCATTTCTTCTTAATTTCTGCCATGGTCCGGTTCTCTGAACCCACAGCATTTATGGCCCTATAATAATAATAGGGCTGTGAAAAATAACGCGTTAACGCGTTATGATTAAATTACAGGATTAATTCGTTATTTTTGTTTAACGCATTTAACGTAATATACCCACAATTCTACCCAATTTGCAACTTCTGGATGACAAGTTCGTGTTCCAAAAAACCCAAAGTGATATGCACACTCTGCGGGAAGACGTTATCGCTCTGGATAAGAGCGTCTGCTAAATGACTGAATGCTTAATGACTGAATGTTATCGTTTCACCGAAGCAATACCAGCCTAAAGTAACCTATACCACCTCAACGGGAAGGATGCGTTGGTCGGCGAGGAGAGTTCAAGTACAATGCGCCAAACCACCCTCACTGAACAGCGTAGGGCCCTCACTAATTCTGCTTGTGACAAGGTGACTAGCACAGTTGCCAAATGTATTGCAAAAAGCTGTAGACCGATTTATATTGTTGACGACGAGGGGTTCACCAAAGTTTTGCGAGTGGCAACGGGTGACTCGAGCATCAAGGTACCGCAAAATCAAAGACGCACACTAATGACAAAAATTCGGAAAATCGGTAATATGTAATTAATCATGATTAATCCACAGAAACCTGTGATGAATTAGATTTTAAATCATTTCACAGCCCTAAATAATAATAATAATTTTATTTGTAATGCATTTTACATTTAGCTAAATCTCAAAGTGCTACAGGTTAAAAACAAGAAAGGGCGGAAATAGTGACAGATTTCCACTCCGCCTACTTTCTTTTGTCGCTAATACCTGATGGCAGGGCAGGCCGCCAAACAGGACACATTTTTTCGCCTCTGTTGTCAGAACCTTGATCTCACAGTCACTGTATTTCTTTGAATAAACGATGCAGCGTTTAATATTCATTTTTGATGCACCGTTTTTTCGAGGGCGGCGTTTTTTCTAAGAAATATGGTAATTCAGACAAATAAATGACCTCAGGAGTGCATTTATTGACCATCTGCATATTCATGGGCGTTGCCGCAATGCAACTTGGGGGGGTCACGTCCCCCTCTCTTAAAAAAAAAAAAAAAGTCGTTCGGACCCCCCCACATTTGCGATCAAAATATTAGTGCATGAGGTCCAGCGATCTTTCCATTGCTTCACAATCAAATCCGTTCCACTTTTTCAGTAAAAAGCAATAGAATTCCACTCCGCATTTTCTAAACAAACAGCATCACGCACGCAGATTCTACTCCCATACTCTTTGATCGACGCATCGCGCTTGCAGCTAGCACTTCAGACATGACTGTTCCACAGACGAGATAGACATAAGGAGGTTTTTTTCGAGGAAGAAGTAAGTCAGAGTTTCCCAAGTTTTCCCTTCAGTGGCCAAAGCACCTAGCCTGACGTTGTCATACTCATAATTCTAGTCAGAATATGAGTCTGAAAACTCTCCGTTGGGCTGTGACTACAGGGCGTGTTTCAACCAAACTCGTAAAACAAATGCCTCTTCGCTCAATTGGATAGACCTACAACAAATCAGAGCAACGTAATATGTTATTTGTTGAAAACGAATTCAACCCAAGCGCTCTTTTGTGACGTTGTTGATTACGTTACTGTTGATCATCTGTCCATCATCGTATAAAGCCCGCCCTGGCAATTTCATTGGTCCGTCCCGATTCTGGTTTTCTGTAGTTGTCCCCAATACGAGACCCTCCAGACCCAACTTCCCGAACACATTTTTTTGTGGGCGGGGAGAAGTTGGGCTGGCAGCCAGGCTACAAAGCACCCTTATGAGACATTCTCTGACTATAAGGGATGGGCATTTGATTAAATTGTCTCAATCGATCTTTGAGAGAATTAATGAGCAATTTTCGAATAATCGTTAAAAAATTTATATTAAAACTCACTATTTATAGGCTATATTAAAATGCAGTGAAAATATAAAAAACACAGCGTGTTTCCGCATTGAGATTTGTAGCTATTTCAAGAAGAACAACTATTTCTGTAACTCCTAGAAGCGGAACCGACAGCTAGAAGCCGGTGCTCAATCACAACTGACCCTCGTTTTTTTTATTAACAAAGCTTCATAAAAACCTTTGCCCTCAACAATACTTAAGGGTAGCATATCCATCTCGATGGACTTGCAGATCCGTTGGGTAATTTTCTCTGCTCGTTGTGCATCACAGCTCCTCCGTGCTAACACCGAGAGCAGGATGCACCGCCACTAACCAGGGTCGGATGTACGTTCTTCAAGTGGTACATCATTTGAGTCGTGGAGGAGTTGTATTTATACTCAGCTTTGCAGTGTTGGCAGTGAACAAAGTAATTTTTAAGTCAAAATGGTCTCACGCTACACTTCGCCATGACCTCTTCATGTTTACTTTTGAAATAAATGGAAACTCGCCGGTAACTGAGAAGGCCTGTGGCGTTTTTTTCCAAACATTGGCTTTGTTTGGTAAAATGTTTAATTGCTGCCACATAGCGAAATCCATTGCATTCCTTCAAGTCTCACACTACGCAACAGAACACGCATTAGTTTTATCGATAAACAAATAATGTCATCGACGAAATTCTTAATGATCGATAATCGATCGTCGATTAATTATGCCCATCCCTTCTGACTATAATAGCATTAGTTAAGCCTTCTGCAAACATTATGATTATAGCTAGCTACACAATTTTTTTTACCTACATCTAGCACTAGGCAATACCATACTTTATTTACCCATTACAAGTGGAACTGTATTTGTTGATTTCTTCATCTGGGTCTGAAATATGTTGTGCTTTTGGCCGTGTTCAGACCTAGGCGTCTGTTTCATTTAGTAAGAGATGACAAGGATGTTTTTCCCAAGTAGCTACAAAATAAATTGCTGGTGGTTTTTTTATTGCCATAATCGTGAGCTAATCTGGAGTTAACCTTACCTAACAAGCTAGTTTTTCTAACGACTGAAAAAAAAGAAGAAAGAAAAACCCTTTATTTCAAAATTGTCTTCCAAATTAAACAAGGTTGCTCAACTTGTAATTTTGGCAATTCGCAGAATTTCATTGCTACATGTTAGTCTGTAACATGAAGGCAGCGCTGACTCAACCATTACATTTACATTTAGTCATTTAGCAGACGCTCTTATCCAGAGCGACTTACAGTAAGTACAGGGACATTCCCCCCGAGGCAAGTAGGGTGAAAGTCCTCTGAAAGCTTATACCCTCAGGATGTTATCTAATAAGACAAGAGACACGTCCTTCTCTCCATATTAATATGCTGCCCATGCATAATAAATTCGGTATTGGTAAATGGGGTATATGGCTGATTCTTTTTTGGGCTGTGCCATTTAGGAAAACTGATTCAACCACCTAAACCATGTATTCTCTGAAAGCTAACATTCTAAGGATGTGATCTGTGGAAAAGACTGCAGGTTTGAACACACAATTGACCATTTCTGAACTGTCCAGTCATGCTTTAGGGAGATGCTAATTTTTGATGTAGCCTACATCATTATTAGGCCTCTAAACCTATACCAATTGTGAATTTGATATGCTGATAAAACGCACAGAAATCTTCATATGAACAATCTACATTAAGCTTATTTCAATTATCAATATGAAAGAATGCTCACTGCATCTCCATGTCTCCTGATATAGCATAGGTGGTTGAGATTGAGAGTGAGTCAGAGGCAGGGGCAGCATGCAGGGGCAGTGGAGACAGCTCTGTTGCTGAGGTGAGTGTTGAAAGGTGACAGGTAGTTGAAGATGTCCCATTGCTTATTGGGAAGTTCAGTTTTCAAAATGTTGTAATGTCCAGCCCCTCAGTATATGTATAACAACTATGGAAGTAATAGTTGTGGTAAATGCACCAGAATGCGGGAAATTGCATCTACACCTTTAAAAAAATGATGGGGGACAAACCCCCAGACCCCCTGGCAAAATGTTTCCCTCCCACTCTCAAAAACAAGCCTAACTGAAATTGGAGTAACGAGGCTATTTTTTTAATGTAAGCACGGCCCACATTGCTGCGGTCTCCCGGTCGTGTAGATTCACCCTCTACAACATCCGGAAGATCAGGAGATACCTGTCTGAGCGCTCCATCCAGCTGCTTGTCCAAGCACTTGTCCTCTCCAAGTTGGACTACTGCA
Organism: Hypomesus transpacificus; assembly: GCF_021917145.1. Classification (NCBI taxonomy): domain Eukaryota; kingdom Metazoa; phylum Chordata; class Actinopteri; order Osmeriformes; family Osmeridae; genus Hypomesus; species Hypomesus transpacificus. Next base: position 727,000 of record NW_025814037.1, on the reverse strand, counting down.
ACTCGCTGCTCCCCGGTCTCCAAGCATGCGCAACCCGCCCTCTTCAGAGGATTCAGAACGCAGCGGCCCGCCTGGTCTACAATCTACCCAGACGCTCCCACGTTACCCCGCTTCCATCTCCCTCCACTGGCTACCCATAACGGCCCGCATCAGATTCAAGACCCTGGTACTGACCTTCCGAGCATTGAACGGGACTGCACCCGACTACATCAAGTCTCTCCTGCAGCCTTACACCCCCACCCGCCACCTACGGTCTTCTTCAGACAACCGCCTGGTGGTCCCACCGCTCAAGACCGCCCGGTCCCAACACAAGCTCTTCTCCTGCCTGGCCCCCCAGTGGTGGAATCAACTCCCCACCTCCATCAGAGACACAGACTGTCTCTCCACCTTCAAGAGAAGGCTTAAGACGCACTTGTTCCGGGAGTACAACGGTACTTAGGAATGGTTTGCTGAACCCAACGCTAGTTTCCTCAAGGATCACAATGACTCTTGCTTAGACTGTTGCTCTTGTTGGTTAGTGGTAGCTGATTTAAACTGTTGTATTCTATTTTAGTTAATCCTATTTTTATTGCTTTCCTACAGGTACACTTGCACTTAGAGATTCATGTTGTGTAATTGTAACTTGCTTAACTACATGCTCTTATGGTTTCTTCCCTTTAGCACTTATGTTTTAGTTGTTCACAATGTGTACTTCTTGTTTTTGGCTACCCGCAATGCTTTGGGGCTATCTTGTTGTTATTATCAGTGACCTATGCACTTTGTAAAGCTCTCTCTTGGAAGTCGCTTTGGATAAAAGCGTCTGCTAAATGAATAAATGTAAATGTAAGCAGTAGAAAGTACAGATAATTGCGTGAAAATTTAAGGAGTAAAAGTAAAAAGTCGTCTGAAAAATAATTACTTCAGTAAAGTATAGATACCCCAAATTTCTACTTAAGTAAGGTAAAAAAGTATGTCTACTTGGTTACTTGACACCTCTGTTTTTTTTTAAGTTGAGTGGCTATCAACCATTGCTGTATTACCTGTATTGCCAATGCTTTACGTAATCAAAATCTGCGCAGGTTACGCTCTGACCTAACCATAGACAACGCAGTGCATATAGCCCACAAAAAAATATTCGACCAGGCAGAACAAATCCATCCAATCAGAATTTAAGACAATTTAATACTTTTTAAGTACCCGCGGCCACCTTGTCAAGGTCCTACCATGGCCATCTCAATCCCCAGACCTCAACCCAATCGAAAACCTGTGGGGCGAGCTAAAGAGGAGAGTGCATAAGAGAGGACCCAGGACACTGGATGATCTAGAAAGTTTGTGCAAAGAAGAATGGTCAAAGATCCCTCTCTCTGTGTTCTCCAATCTTGTGAAATGTTATAGGAGGAGATTAAGTGCTGTCTTGTTGGCAAAATAGGGTTGTAGTTATATTAACTCTATGGTCAAGCGGTTAGACTCGTCGTGGCTGCACTTGGGATGCAAGGCAGACACCTCGAGAGCTTTATATTTTTTTGTTTAGTAGTAGGATTAGGTGTCATAAGAGGCCTTATATTGCCCAGTAAAATATTATCAGTAACACTAGTTATCTGTGAAGAAATAACTTTAGCTCCGCTTATGCGTCACCGAGCAAACATCATTTAAGTGGCACTAGCAAGCTAACCAACGCTAGACCAATTAACCTACCTACCTTACCATTCAATCATCAGAAAATGTTTTCCAAGAATTGCAGCTCAAAGTGCTTTACATAAAATCAACAAAAACAACAATACAAGTGTTGATCTAACTAGCCGCACTCTATCTGCGGTCTCTCGAATCCGTCTTAGATCCGAGCTGGCACTTGCAGTTTCCAATACACAAACATGACAAGGGGGTAGACAGGACAGGAAGAAATGTTCAGCATAACATGAGGAGAGAGAGGAGAAAAACATCTCAGCATTAAGCACATACAGTGTACAACATTACAGAACCACATGACTTGCAATGGGGAGGGGGGAGGGGTATGGACAAGCAGCATCTGGACCTGCAGCCATACTAGGCGCTGGTCATAGACCCCCCAGCCACACCGGGGGAACAAGCAGGCAAAGGCGTTGGATGGGGTGTGTATGAGTGTGCCTGGGTTGGCGCCTTCGCCTAGGCCACAATTAGACACTTCTCAGTTCGCAGATTGTATTGCCATGGAGACAGCCTTAATCAGGTCCCAGACAACAATCCTCAGGTGTCTGTTGGAAGGGGGTAGGGAATGCAAGAGAAGTATCGCTGCAACGCTCTTCCGGGCAGTTGGCCAAGGCCTTGGCCTGTGCTGGTTAGGGTGCCAAAAGCAGATGAGATTGAGGTTGTTTGGTCGAGTAGCCGCATTCCAATTGGCACGTCTACTCCTTTTTCCACCGGTCTCCGTCGGTCCAATCATGTCGGCCAGCCTTAGGGGGCTTTTTACAGCTGTAGTCATTTCCTTAATTTTTCAATATGCCAAGGCAGCGCCTAATCCAATCAGCAAAAGCCTGTAATCGTGGATCCAAATAGGTAGATGTCTTCATTGTCCTTCACGAAAGTGCCGCTGGACGCCCGGCGCGTCCACCGAGTAGCCAGCTGCGAACGTCCCGTCAAGACAGTCAGGTTCCCCCGAACCCAAGATGGTGTCAATTGCATTAAGAGACCAGCTGATCAAATCCATGATTTTTAGTTTGGAGAGCGGTGCAGAGAGAGTCTCTCAGTATAGAACACAAGACACAGGACTAGACAATACGATAGAAGCCAAGCAGGGAAGGTCAGGGGAGGAGAGGGAGAAAATACGACCGCCTTCGTCAAGAGCCATAAGGTGACTGGCATCTGGCCAATTCTAACAGATAAGATAAGTGGTCAAGCTGCTTTTCCCTTATGAGAAAGATGCTGAAATCACACCCAAGGTACATGCTTTGGTTTAGTACTTAAATAATTGAGATAATTATCCAATCTTATTTTAAAGACCCCTTCTTGAATACCTACTCTCCAATTTGTATTCCCATGTATGAGTTGGCTACGTCTTCATTACCAGTCTCTGTCTTTCCAGATGATTCTTGCACACATCACCCAGACGTTGATGACGAAGATGTCTCTGTCGAGGTTGTCACTCGGGTCATGGCTTAATTTCGGACTTTTATTGAACTTGGTGTGTTTTTTTGTTTTATTAAATGCATTTGTTTTGCCATTGAACAACTCATTACTTCCATCCTTCCTGCCTCTCACCTTCCTTCAATGGCTTTTTGTTAATAGTGTGTAAATATAAAGAAGAGTTAAGAACAAGTGTTTTTTCAACAGCCTCTTCAGAGCATCAGAGGAATCTGCTGTGGTTCTGGTTCTTTGGTCCATCCACAATCATGATACAGACATGCAACTGTCCCATGTTTCTTCTGTCATTGGCTAACTCCCCTGCAGAACAGCTGTCTAGCTGAAAGATCTCGCATGCGTGTGCTTTGGAGTTTTTATCTGTTAGGCTTACCAAATGGCATGTTGTAAAGATAAGCTTGGGTTCATTTGGTAAGGTTCCCCTTTCTGTAGGCAAGGAATGCTGAACACAGTATCATTTTATACAGAATAAAAGGTTATATCAAATTTCTCTTAACAGTTTCAAGCTCACTAAGTTTTGCTATTAATAGTTTATTAAATACAAACACAAATTGTACATAAGCCATCCTCGCTGTTACGGTCCCCTTCGTCTCAAGGCTGGAGAGCCTAACATTAAGTGCATATAACACTATTCAGGTGCGTGGATCACTAAAACGGGAGGAGACCGAGCTTCTATATTGTTATATTATAACATAAATTATAACAATTGGCACATATCTTCAGCGGCCAAAACTGAGCTTCAGCAGAGGTGGCAACTGGGTCTATTGATCTTTTTAGATGATCCATCTCCAGTTCATCTAGACAGTTCTCATGGACTGGTACATGGACACCAGGCCTCTGGTCAGCATTATTGTCATCGGACTCCCAGTCGTTCTCTGGTATGTGCAACTCCTATAGAAACAAAACTTAAGATGTTAACATTTGGATTTGCATCCGACTGTAAAGTCATGCATAATCATGACGGCCCACTTTATTAACTGACATTAAGAGCCTTAAGTGGAGAATCGATTTGTTCATCTTATTAAGTTATTGTATAATTCTTTCATTCAATACCATACTGTCATAAGGAAGCACGTGAAAAGTGGGTACTGTACTTTCAAGACAAATGGATGCAAGCTACTGAAGAGAGACTTGAATTAACAGTACATCTTGCCTAGCGGGATTTTAAGAGGCACTTTTGGTTGTTCGGCCACTTAAATACATATACTTACTAACTTTAGTCCAGACATGTGCAGAGCATTAAAAAGAGAACAAAGAAAAAGTCTAAATGTACATCAGGAAAACATTTTCTGATGATTGAATGCGCCTAGCTTGCTAGTTGATGAAACTCAAGACAGCTCTTAATTATTAGCCTTTTTTAAATACAAACTTCCACCAAACTAGTTTTAAAGCTAGATAGACTCCTGATCGTGACTCGACCCTAGCTACCTACACACACCATATACGGCACAGACATTTTCAGGTAGGTTAATTGGTCTAGCGTTGGTTAGCTTGCTAGTGCCACTTCAATGATGTTTGCTCAGTGACACATAAGCAGAGCTAAAGTTATTTCTTCACAAATAACTAGTGTTACTGATAATATTGTATTTTACTGGGCAATATAAGGCCTCTTATGACACCTAGTCCTACTACTAAACATAAAAATATACTTACCGAAAGCTCTCGAAGTGTCTGCCTTGCATCCCAAGTGCAGCCACGACGAGTCTAACCGCTTGACCCACCCAATGTCAGGTTGCATTAAAAATCACTGGAACGCTATACCGCCAACTGGTGGTATCGAGGCTTTACAGCTACCGAGGCACATATTGTCTCACATGCACACGCACACGAGTTGTGGATTTGTACCACGGCAGAAGTGTAGCAAAAGTAACATGTAAAAACACAGCCAATTGAGAGGCCAGCCTTTGTGCCTACATATTTGGACAATGTTTTACACATACACAAATCTGAGTGCGCATTTGTGGATCCTTGTACGCATGTGTGGATCGCGGTACGCATTTGTGGATAGTACACATTTGTGGATCGTACACATTTGTGGATCGTACACATTTGTGGATCGCGGTACGCATTTGTGGATCGCGGTACACATTCGTGAATCTTCCTGTGCATTCATGAATCTTGCTGTGCATTCGTGGATCGTGCTGTGCATTCGTGGATCGTGCTGTGCATTTGTGGATCGTGCTGTGCATTTGTGACTAGTTTTGCTACAATAATAGCCCCATATCGGAGTCTCCTGAAATGGAACGCGTCTCTCTGCCTTGAAGCTGAGTCCGCATCCTCATCAAGACAGACTTTTAAGTTGGGACAACATGATCACATTCAAGAACTGCTGTTTAATGTTCAAAATCCGGTTTAACCTGGCCCCCCCACCACTATGCAGCCTAGTCAAGTTTAGAACACCAGCAACCAGTGCTACTCGAGGGGCAGCAAGAGGAGACTGTGTTATTCCTTTTAAAAAAAAGTGTATTTGGACAGTCGGTTTTTCTCAATTAGGTCAGCCCGGGAATGGAACCATCTCCCTCTAAACATTAGAGAATCAACCTCATCCAACTGTTTTAAAGTAATATCAAAACATGGTTGATAAATAACCAAAAATGTGATCACTAGTGGGTAAGCAGTAGAACTTGTATTTTTTTAATGTTTGTATTTATTGTCAATGTTATGTTTGATAATGCCTCTTTTTTAGGTTGTATAGCCTTTTTCCCTCTGGCAGAGGGACTGCCAATGGAAATTAGCCTTTTGGCTATAATTGGGTGCATTTACATTTTAATGTTTATGAATGTACACTGTCCCTCTTGATCAAATAAACAAGAAAAAAAAAAACTCCATGGATATGTCACGCTAACAATGTAGCCAAATCTGACTGCAGCTTTGTATTCCATATGTACTGTGTTATGGTTGTTTGAGTTAAACAACTTGCTTAATGAATTAAATGTCTGTTAAATGTCAAATCCAACTATAAATGTGTAAAAGAGAGAGTTCTTTTTAAACGTAGAGGTTTAAAAGATAACCGAATCAGAAAGGGATTTATTTGCCATGAAAGTTGGCACAGACAAGGAATTCAGTTTGGCAGGAAGGTGCATACAATAAACATATGGGAACCTAAAATTAAAATATGTGGACGATCTATACCAGTGGTTCTCAACCCTGTCCTCAGGGACCCCCTGTCCTGCTTGTTTTAGATGTTTCCCTGCTCCAACACACCTGATTCAAATGCATGTTCGTTACCAGGCTTCTACAGAGCTAGATAACGAGCCTTTTATTTGAATCAGGTGTGTTGGAGGAGGGAAACATCTAAAACATGCAGGACAGGGGGTCCCCGAGGACAGGGTTGAGGTCATTTAGAGTCAGTGTGGACCCTTGGCCTTGTTGAAGAGGCCAACAGCGGAAAGGTAAAAAATGCTGGTTTGTCCTTTTTCATCAATGTCCTCAAAAAAGCAGTCTGTGCAGAGATACTGTGTCTGTGGGGTGACTGTCTGTCTCTGGAGGGCTGGCAGGCAGGGGCAAGCAGGGCCTGCAGTCAGGGCAGGCCAGCTGGATGAAGCTGTCCTGGGGTCAGGGCTGAGGAGAAGCTGTCCAGCTAGAGGGGGGTAGTCCAGCAAGGGATCAGTTTTTCTCTCAGCATCATCTGTTGAACTCTGTTGAGCAGGCCTCTGCATGACCCTCCAAACCTGTAAAAGTGAACAAAGGATCCATGTCAGTTGTAAAAAATGAAGCTTTTTACATCTACACTTGACATAAACTACAGTTTTGACTGTGAAATGCAATGGCATTACTTGAACTTGAATCCACATGTGTTGACCTGATGGAGACCCGGCTATTCTCAGTCACTCATAACATTTGACTCGATTCCAGGCTCTGGCAAGAGTATTTAGCTCTAAACTGGTCAATATATACACATCTGAGAAAAGACCAGCTCGACCTTTGCCTGTAACAGTGATTCTGACTGTCAGAGACCTTTTAAATAGGCTGACCGAGTGAAACTAGCCTGGCTAACGTAGGTCACTTTATCAGGCAAATGACGAATAAAATAGCCAGTATATAAGATCTTTCAAAACAAGCCTATCTTCAGCAGGCTCTTGTCTACAAATAGGAACCCTCCCTGACGTTTTAGGAGTAGAATTGAGTGAACTACAATATTTTTTACACACTGCCAGTGAGCGAGCCGAGTCTGTCTCTGAGGCTGAGTCAAAACAATGTACCCCCGGAACGCAGTATCACTTTCCACAAATCACAAAAATAATTGAAGCATCTGGCTAAAAGCACAATTCCCACATCTCCTAAAGGCTGCCCTCCTCGACATTTTTGGAGTCGACCGAACTGTAAAATGGTGAACTTATGAACAAGACGCTACCAAAACCTGGCTGCCGCCTAAGCTTGTGTGGTCTCCCTGGCGCATAGGCTTATTACAAAGGCTTTCAGGCTCCAAATCAAAATTCTGAGCCGACAGGTCTGTGGGGAATCGCTTGTTCTCCTAAAAGCTGCCCTCCTCTACCTTTTTGATGAATTTGCCGAGATGCTACATGATTCACTAATTACACAGAGGGAAAAAGCTAGCTACTTTTCGAGTTTGGTTTTCCGTCACTTCAAACTCACGATCTAAAGGTTTCAAAATGCTCAAACCTTCACCATAATTCAAGAGTAGTGTACTTTAACGAACCCAATCATTGATTCTAGCTTAAAATGTGTAAAAATAGGACTTACCGAACGTGGCTGGCTCTAAGACGGCTATCAGGCGATTCCAGTTGAAAACAACATTGGCTGCCGAAAAATTATTCATATTCGAGCTGCGATTGGAAGCGAAATTAAACAGGAGCTAAAGACCAAGGGTGGGGGCTTGGTCAGCACACCATTTCCAGAAAGGATGTGTGTGCGTTTCGCCAAGCTCGCACGTGTGTCAAGTAGGTTGACCACCTATCCCTCTGTATCGCACAGCATTTTCAATATGCGACGTGCGGGACAAGGGGTGCAAATGATGTGCGACACAACGCAAAGCGGGACAAGTGGTCACCCTAGTGTCAGGGGGCAGGATGAGTCTGTGAGAATTTGGAGCGCGCACGCTGTGGAGCAATTCACTTGAATTCAATCATACATTGACATAATACGGTGAAATTGTTTATGGTACTAGAGATTGACGTCGTCTTGAACCCTATTAGGTTTGAAAAACAATCAGTCAAAATTATATTTGATTTATTAACAAAAACAGTATTGAGGCAATTTGGACATTTACATAAATACACTTCTTTCAGCCATTTTGTATTGCAATTCTTATTCCATGGCACCCTATGTAAAGACATGTATTTTACACATCTGTAACTAATTTCAAGTCGATTGGGTCTATGGTTTATGAGTAGAAGGGTTTTGAAGGTTGTACCAAATTTGGACAGTACAAGAACATTTATACGTCTGACAATATGGGTTCTTGAGGTTTTTTTGTTCCCCATGAGAAATAAGGCATGTATACCAATTATCAAGCATTTTGGAGTAATGGGGCGCTGTGGAAATCACGTAGACTTTGGGCGTGTTTTATAGCGCCACCTATGGGCGCACATGGGCCACTAGCCGTCTGGGAGTAATGAGTGACCTGTTGAATCATTGGGCCAAATAGGAAAAAATCAGGTCCAGGACTTTTTGAGCTATTGGGCCATTTAGCGGAGAATAAATAAAAATAATAATAAATATAGCTGCAAGCAGCGATGCGGGTTCCTCCTCAAAATGGCAAAATATTATAAAAATGTACAATGTAGAAGCAAAACTATTTCATGTTAGGCCAACAACAATAGGCTGAATGGGGATTTTAACTCATGAGCGTAAGGTTATAAGTCAGTCTCTTTATCCTCTCTGCTACACACCAACTGTTGGGAACCATGAGTGATGTCTGAGTAGGGAGGACAAACCCGTTCCTGAAATACGTTTTATTAGTTATTCCTGGGGAAATTATGGAAGTAAATGACATATTAACGATACTAAAATACGTGTGCACAATAATATCGACAATATTTGCTAAATGTAGACGTTTTTAATTTTACCTCGAAGCTACTTCTGTTAATCAGCAGTTTGTGAAAAAGAGGCTAGTTTTACGACAGCTACTTTGGATGTAGACTACTTTAACATGTTAGCTGATTAGCCAGTATGAGTGAGATATGGATACAGTTACATTAACAAACCTTTTGCTTGTAAAATATTTTGTCTTAAATACGATGGGAACACATCACATTAACAATTCTAAAATGATTGACACGCAAAATGTTGCCTTTTTTTGTTGCGTCCCTGAAGCTCATATTCCGAGTCGAGTTCCATGAAGCTATTTCGTTGCAGTGAATGGGTACAGGCACTCATCGGACTTAAACTCAAATATCTCAAAAGTCCCAACTGGAAAATTTTAGCAGTTTCACAGTCCTGTAGAGGAAAGTTTGACATCAAGTTAAGGTTGTGGCATTAAAGTTCAGATTAGTAGCCAAGGGTGTAAAGACCTCGGCTAATAACAACGTCGTAAACTGTTAAAACGCCAGTGCCACATTCCTTGGGCAAGGCACTTCACCCTACTTGCCTCGGGGGGAATGTCCCTGTACTTACTGTAAGTCGCTCTGGATAAAAGTGTCTGCTAAATGACCAAATGTAAATGTATTTGAAAGCTTGTCCCCCTTTGCACATATTTAGCCTAGGTAAATGTCCCGTTAATTCCCATAAAAGGGCATGACACAGGGCTGTGTACACACTCAGAGAAATGTCAAAACGACGTGGTAACGATGGTGGAGGCCTAGACAAAAGTAATAATAATTCTGAAGTGGAGGTACAGCTGCAAGAAGTTAGCGACAAACGACAAATCATATTTAATAGTGTCAGCTGTGGATATAAAGCAGTAAATAAAACCGATGCATGGAATGCAATTACTCATGCAGTGAACGCTGTATCTGGAGAAGTGCGCAGAACTGATGAAGTGAAAAAAATAATGGTTTAACTTTAATCTGAATTAAGCAAAAAAACATAGCCTAGAAATCAGTTGACTGACTTACAAATATCCATGAGGACTGCTCTTGGAAGCCTAAAGCGTTCCAACAGGTAGCCTACTTGTCGCTCTCTGCAAATAAATCAGTATGGTCAAGGAAGATGTCTTCCCTCCTCAGGGAACGATCTGCAACATTTTGCAGCATCAATAAATACGCCATTGTGTGGTGTAGTCCTAGTGTGCGGAATAAGCCTACTTTGGGCTATAAATACAGTGATAGAGTCACATAGTATTTGATGGCAAAGTTCCCTGTTAACATAATGAATTTGAATTGAAGGCAGAGCAAGGCTAGTTTACAGTTTTTTACAATCGCTATGGCTTTTGGTCTTTTCAATACATCTAACAAGTTTCCAACTTGATACTCTTACTCTTATGCACCAACACACCTACCACACACAATTGTTATAACTGTTCAGAATCAGAATTGTTGTTTATTCGCCATGAATGTATGCACAGACAAGGAATTTACTTTGGCAGGAAAGCCTACCCAGGCAGCCATTTACGGCGCCAACTACAAAAGTTACAGCATAACATGAGGAGAGAGGAGGAGTACAGTATGGGAACAGGCAAAAACCTCAGCACATAAGCCCAACATTTACACAGACACTTGCAACGGGGAGTGGTGGGGGGGGGGGGGTAGACAAGCAGCATCTGGACCTGCAGCCATGGTAGGCGCTGGACACAGACCCACCAGCCACCCAGGGGAACAAGCAGTCGAAGGCGTTGGATGGGGGTGGGGGGGTGGTGAAAGTTAGTGTGTCAGTAGGTCTGGGTTGGCGCCCTCGACCTAGGCCACAATCAATCCGAGTCTCCCTATGCAGATTGTGTTGGCAAGGAGACATCCTTGGTCATGACCCGGGTAAAGACCAAGCCACAGATGTAGGTGGGGGAGGGGGAAGGGATGAGCAAGATAGTCTCGCTTCAGCGCTCTCCAGGGGAGTTGTTTTCCAGCCAAGGCCTGTGCTGGTTACGGGGCCGAAAGTAGATAAGATTGGTGTAGTTGTTTTGACGAGTAGACGCGACTCAATTTTCACGTCCACCCTTCAGGAAGGTCTCAAGCTCCTCGATCTTCCTTTGCAGAGCCGCGAACTTATCCCTGTTGTAATCCATATTACGCTGTAAGTTCACAGTCAGAGCTCCAACAGGTCTACCCACCGTATCAATGAGGTCGGGCAGCCTAAGGGGGCTTTTGATGGCCGCAGCCGTATCCTTGACTTTCCGATATACAAGCCAACCGCCTATTCCAAACAGCAGAAAGCCTGTAATCACGGTTCCGAATATAAAGACGTCTTCAACGTCCTCCACGGAAAGCGCCGCTAGACACATGACACGCCAATTGTCCCACGCGTCCATCGTGTAGCCAGCTGCGAACGTCCCATCAGGACAGCTGGGTTCCCCCGAACCCGAGCTTCTCTTCGAGAAGATGGTGTCAATTGCATTGAGAGACCAGCTAATTAATTCCATGCTTCTAGTTTCGGAGAGTAGTGGTGAGAGAGTATCTTGAGACAGACAAGACAGAGCCAAGCAGGGAAGGTCAGGGAGGGGAGGAGAGAAAAATGCGACCGCCTTCGTCGAGAGCCAAAAGAAGAAAAGTTACGCACTTGTTCCGGGAGTACAACGGTACTTAGGAATGGTTTGTTGAACCCAACGCTAGTTTCCTCAAGGATCACAATGACTCTTGCTTAGACTGTTGCTCTTGTTGGTTAGTGGTAGCTGATTTAAACTGTTGTATTCTATTTTAGTTAATCCTATTTTTATTGCTTTCCTACAGGTACACTTGCACTTAGAGATTCATGTTGTGTATTGTAATTTGCTTAACTACATGCTCTTATGGTTTCTTCCCTTTAGCACTTATTTTTGGTTGTTCACAATGTGTACTTCTGTTTTTGGCTACCTGCAATACTTTGGGGCTATCTTGTTGTTATTATCAGTGACCTATGCACTTTGTAAAGCTCTCTCTTGGAAGTCGCTTTGGATAAAAGCGTCTGCTAAATGAATAAATGTAAATGTTATAGGGTACTGCATCACATTTTGTATACTGTAAAGCAACTCATTAAGACATGTTTTTACATTTATAGAGGGCACACTGTCATTTATTGCGTGGGGCATCCTGGGCACTCAATAATATTTCACAATGTAAATTGCAGACAGTAGGGCACTTGGTCAAATTGTTTGCCACTCTAGGGCATTTTAGAAACACTTTCTACCAGGATGTCACCCCCTGAGTCTTCCAATGGGCCTGGATACACCCATGGGGACAGTATATTGCACCTATAATATTGGGGAAGCCAGAGGAGAGGTAATATAGGCTTGTGAACATAAGTGCTACTTTAAACAATGAAAATACTTTATACAATTGAATAAAAAGTCTCCTTGATTCCTTTGCGTTCAAGATTACCTGAAAAACTGATGATAATATTCAGGTACTGCTTTGGAGCAAGGTATACCCTTCATATTTCCTGGCATAGTTCAAGAACGTCCCACATGCAAAGACATAGACAGATACAGACAGGCTGAACAGTGTCAAGGCTTGGCTATTGTGGGTTTGCTTCCTTGTGTGTGATTCCAACAGACTACATAGTCTAGGCCTACCTACATAGACTGCAGTCTACTATGCTCCTTTCTACTATTATAGTCTACTCTCCTTTCTATTACTTTCTACGAAGGATGGTAGGCTGCTCTTATGTATTAATTGGCATCCTTAATAGTTTCTAAAGTGTTATTTTATATATATATATATATATATATATAATTTTTTTAAGAATGACAATTAAATCTATCTAAATAAACTATGCTGGGCCTGCTGAACCTATACTTCTTCCACAGATACTGGTCAGGGAAGCATTACTTCTGTCTCTGAAGACCCTTGGGGCTGGTGGGATAAACGCTTTTTGTATAATCTGAGCACCTTCATCCACCACAGGCTTGTCAAAGAACGGATATGCCATAATTGATTGTAACTTGTCTTGACGCCCTGCTTAGTTTCCAAAGCCTTATTTTATGTCAATTAACCAATGGCTTTTGAAAACAGATAAAGTGACATTATTTCTTAACTTGTTAATTTAAATTAATATATTTTTGGGAGATGAAGTAGGCCTAAACAGTTTACGAACACGGACTAAAGTGCTTTGCGCGCAGGAATTTACTCGACGGAACTGTCTTTTGAGATTCTGTTTCCGCCTGTTTGAAATTATTTGCAACACATTTTAGTTTAGCTTGACTTTTAGCCTGACACGGATCAGGCTAGTTGCGAACCTTGGTTACGTAGCTAGAACTAGAATAATCCACTCTCGGAACTCTCGCTAAAGTAAGTGGGACTTGGCGAAATAAGTCTCGCTTTCCCATAATCGACGTTGATAGAATACCCCCCTGGTAACCGGCGGGAAGAAATGCGCGTCTGGTGTGAACAGCTTTTGCTCAGTCGTAGCCGATCGCAGCCCTTCCAGGCGCTTTGCAGCCAGTGTGTCCCTGGCGTTAGATTAAATGCTAAACAATACATACTGTTACATAGATTTTGCAACATAATGCCCCCTTGTCACTACTTGGAAAACCTTTCACTGCTAATTCAAAACTTGAATTAAATTGCCTAATAACAGATATTGTTTTACTCATTCATTTTCGTTTGAGGCAGTTGAATAAAACAAACATTTAAATACATAATGTTATAAAGATCATAGGCACATTTCAGCTAAATATTGCCACCTTTTCACTGTTAGAAGAATTACGCTTGAATCAAACTGCCTATTTTCATCCTAACTGCATACCAAACCCCTGTGTGTTGGCGATAGCAAAATCAATGTTGGTCTTGCTCTTCATAGGCACTGTGCAGAGGGATGCGCAAACAATTTACACAGGTATTGGCCATCGGGAAGCGTGCAGCTGAGACACCATGTGAAGAGTTGAAAACTTCTGTCTGTTCATCATGAAGAAACTCAATGGATGGTTGATGGCTAAAGCCAATAGGAGGGATCTCACTAACTCTTGTTGCAAAGGTCAGAATCTAACCCCAGTTTTGTAGGTCCTTTTTCATCTAATAGAACATACAATGTTCAGAACCCACAGAGCACTATTTTACTGAAAATTCCAGCACCAGTAATAATCTTGAAACAAAGATTAAATCAGTCATTTCAACTTGCCTTCTGCATCTTGTAAGTAGTCCCACCAGTAGGCAGTGGCTCTGTCCTTTGCCATCTGTCTGTTACTCCCAGACTGAGAACTGAATCTGAAAGAGGTCATCCAGGATGTCTGCCGTGAGTTGTCTTGTCTTGTGGCAGAGCAAGGGACAGAAGGCATCTGGATGTTGCTGGAGTTGCTCCAGAACATCAAGAGTTTTCATTCCTTCACAAAATGTATTAGGGAAAAACATTCCTTTATTGATGTTGCAATCTGGTTGACCACATCAGGGGATGATAATATTGTGTTTAACAAGCCTACAGCTTCGATCACCACACGACCGCAGTTGAAATCTTCATGACTAACCTAACTGATCTGAAACGCGTGCGGCCATCTGAACTGATTTCCGGTTCCGGACATACTGAACTGTCTTCCGAATATACTGAACTGCCTTCCGAATATACTGAAATGACTTCCGGATATAGTGAAAATCTTCTCGCACACTTACATTCTCAAAGCTTCCTACTCATCCTTATAAAACTGTGTTTCACATATGAGTGTGTGAATATCTGTTCACATATATGGATGTGAGTTTTCAGTAGTATGAATGCGTGCGTGAACCTTTCACATGTGAAAGTAAATGCGTTTCATATGTGTCGATGTCAGCATTTCACCTATGTGGATGTGAATTTTCAGTAGTATGAATGCGTGTGGGAACGTTTAACATTTGAAAAATGAATGCATTTCTTATGTGTCGATGCAAACATTTCACATATGTGAATGCGAGTTTTCAGTAGTGTGAATCCGTGTGTGAAAGTTTCACAAGTGAAAGTGAATGCGTTTCATATGTGTTGGTGTAAGGACAGTCTGAATTATTTCCTAAACGGCCCCTCATTTGGAAGCACTTCCCTGTCTCACGGTACCAACGTTACCGCTGCTATGGGTGAAGGTGAGCATGGTTTGAATGACAGCACTCCAATGCAGCGGGTTTTGCAAACGTACCCCATGCGCATTTTCAGCCAAGGTCCTCGGGCATTCTACCCAGACGTTCCCACGTTACCCCGCTCCTCATCTCCCTCCACTGGCTACCCATAACGGTCCGCATCAGATTCAAGACCCTGGTACTGACCTTCCGAGCAGTGAACGGGACTGCACCCGACTACATCAAGTCTCTCCTGCAGCCTTACACCCCCACCCGCCACCTACGGTCTTCTTCAGACAACCGCCTGGTGGTCCCACCTCTCAAGACCGCCCGGTCCCAGCACAAGCTCTTCTCCTGCCTGGCACCCCAGTGGTGGAATCAACTCCCCACCTCCATCAGAGACACGGACTGTCTCTCCACCTTCAAGAGAAGGCTCAAGACGCACTTGTTCCGGGAGTACAATGGTACTTAGGAATGGTTTGCTGAACCCAACGCTAGTTTCCTCAAGGATCACAATGACTCTTGCTTAGACTGTTGCTCTTGTTGGTTAGTGGTAGCTGATTTAAACTGTTGTATTCTATTTTAGTTAATCCTATTTTTATTGCTTTCCTACAGGTACACCTGCACTTAGAGATTCATGTTGTGTAATTTTAACTTGTTTAACTACATGCTCTCATGGTTTCTTCCCTTTAGCACAATTTTTTGGTTGTTCACAATATGTACTTCTTGTTTTTGACTACCCGCAATGCTGTGGGGCTATCTTGTTGTTGTTATTATCAGTGACCTATGCACTTTGTAAAGTTCTCTCTTGGAAGTCGCTTTGGATAAAAGCGTCTGCTAAATGAATAAATGTAAATGTAACCCAAGTTGGTATCGCTCTCTAACTTGGTAGTCAGCCAAGCTAGATGCATGTTTCTGCTTCCCATCGACAGTTTGGAGCCAGAAATGATAAAGACATCAACTTCACTAGACAAGGTTTTGCCAATTGGAAAACGGCAATGTGTATTTTACATCAAGGTCAAAAAACTATTATGCGCACGTCTTAGGTTTGGGCTAAGCCCCAAATGTTTACAATGTCTGGCTCCGTGCCTGATGAATGTTATTTTTTTTCTTCAGCAATATAAAAATAATACGATGCCTTTCCGTAATCGTAATACCCCCCATAGATGTTCACTACACCCCCAGTCAAAGCAGGCTGCATCTGGCCCTGTTACAGAGTGAGATGTTTTCACAGTACAGATACCACACTACCCTGAAAGGAATAATTGATGTGTCACCACATGGTGCGATTTACTTTTGGTTCCTCGATGTACTCATTGTAACTTCTCTTATGGAAGGAAAATATATTGCAGTATATTGGAAAATATCATGTGATATATTGGGCAATATATGTCCATATATGGGATGTCATATTTATATTGTATGGAAATACATGGGATAATATATTAATGATAAATATATTACTAATATATTATAAACTATAATATATATTCATGTAATACAGCAATGATTGATTCCCGGAACCGCAAAAATGAAGCTGTTTCCTTGGGCAAGGCAATTCACCCTACTTGCCTCGGGGTATGTCCCTGTACTTACTGTAACTTACCTGTAAGTCACTCTGGATAACATCGTCTGCTAAAGGACTAAATGTAAATATCACCATATATGTCTGTACATTGTATGGGCATGTTCTCATTTATATACACATGCATTGTACAATATATCTTTCCATATAATTTGACATATATTTAAAATAAATTCTACCATATATGAAGCATACATGTGACACTATATCTTTAGATATATTACCCATACATGTTCCCATATAAAGCGGGATATAAATTGCATATATTTTGGGATATATAACCACATATATTATATATTAATGTTCCATATATTGCAATATATGGAAAATGGCAATCATTGCTATATTCTGCAATATATTGCAATATATTACATTAATATATATTATAGTTTATAATATATTAGCAATATATTTATTATCAATATATTATCCCATGTATTTCCATACATTATATATTGGTCAATGTAATGGAAAATAATATATTACAATATATTAAAATGTATTTCAAATCATATATTGGCATATATATTTTCTTTCCGTAAGGGATGGTTCTGTCAGTGATAAAGCTCTGGACAAACATGCATCTTGAATTGTAGATTTACATGACAACACTGATTATTTATTTGAATGAAACACAGTCAGGAACATGAAATAACATTAGCCCCATTGCCAATAAACTACTAGGCTACATCATCACACATTCTAACAATGCTCTTACGTTAGCAAGCTAAACTAGTTTGCATGCCTACAGTCTAGGTGTTTTTGCTATCTAGCTGTTCTTGCATTCCTTGTAAATCAGTGTTAATAAAAAGCAGATGAACTAGAGTCTAGCCAACATAGACTAGACGGGCATGGCTGATGTTTGTCTATACCGTCGTAGAAGATCCCTTTGCAGTTCGACCCTTGACACATTTGCGTGAACCATTTCACCAAAGACGGTTTTGAAAACCTGGGACAATGTAAAGCAGGATTTGCTATGAAGCTGTTGCTGAAAAGAGGTGCGTTCTGACCTTATGTTCAAGCAAAAGAATAAATGAGTGTCGAACCTAACAGGGATTTTCTCATAGAAAAACATCAGCCATGCCCGTCGAGTGTCTTGTTCTTTGGGAAGATGGTGAAAAGTGTCAGGATTCCCGGTACAGCCTGGAACACTACATTTACGGCGCTCCATTTTCAATATCTTGAAAACGTATTAACTATCTTATTTGTAATTCCTGTGAACTGCAGCGCGCAGCTAGCTAAAAAAAGTGTCAGAGACCTCCGTTTATGTTCCTGGACCAGAAAACCAGAGGATGGGTAAATGTACATTTTGGGGCGTGACAAAGTTGATGGTCTGTTTCAAAAGTTAGCGTTTGCAAGTTGCAGTTTCAAAATAGTAGTGAGAAGTGACATTTTGATAGGAAAGAGGTTTCAATGGACTTTGAGGTTCACTGTACGTCTATTTTACACACCAAACTGTCAGTTTTCAACTATGACAAGGTAAAATCAGTTTTGCAATCAATCGCCCCTTCAAATAAATGAGAAAGTAAAACAATTATTCAGATGCTTAGATCTGACAATTGAGGATGTTAGTATATAATAGAAGCAGGCGATCCGACTAGTGTACTCTGACCAATGCCCTAAATCTTTAGGGATTTAGAGATGAAATGTATTGGTGTTCCTCACTTCTTCAATAATGTTAACATTTGAATTACAAACACACAGGTTAAGCACATGTATTATGTTTAAATGATATTCTATAGTGGAAACATTTGGTGATATTTTAGATAGAGCAGACCATAAACAGTACCATGTACTCTTTAAATGAGGCACTCATAGTTCCTAAAAATATTACAATTTGAAATTCAACGACATGCCAACATTTGATAAGCTTGGCACAGAGTCCTTAAGGGTTTAACAGTGTCTTAAAATGCAAAGAACTCGTCAGTTTTTATGTTGTATCATTGTAGTTAATTAAGTGTTGATGTATGTGTGCTCATACATTGTGCTTATGTTGGTGTCACTCTGTGGCTTTTGCTGACAGAGGAGATTGTGGTGTCAGCTTCTGAGCCTTCTGGTTCTGAGGCCCAGGGGTTCCACCCACACAGAAGGAAGGGAACTGCACAGTCCCGGAACTGGAAAGACAGACATATTTCAACAAAACACAGTTAAACTGTTTTCTTTCATCTGAAGCCTGCTGTAAATAATGTGTGCAAGCCTTCCGGTTTGAGTGACTGAGGGCATACCTGTCTGTTCATGAATATGTAGATTATAGGGTTGTAGACAGTGCTGCACTTGGCCAGATACATTGGAACTGTGGCAATGAGTGGGTCAATGTAGAGACTTGGGTTAAACATAACCGACAGGGCAAAGGCTGCGTAGGGTAACCAGGTCAGCAGAAAAGCTATCACCATGACAACCACCATACGTGCCACCTGCATCTCCACACGGATGGTGCTTCTGTTTTCAGTGACGTGCAGCTTTGTCACCTGGGAAACAACATACACATACTGTATGACACTTGAAGCACTGAGCACTGGCCATTTGAGTGCAGTTAAGAGAAACAAAATCATTTGCTAAAACATTTGCAGTATTAAAAACATTTCAGTCACACCGGCAAAAGCTAGTTTAAAGCTATTTTGCTCTAATTTGCTGCCAGCCTTCAATTCAGTAATATTTTAGCTTTTCAAGGATGCGATTCTCTTTTCTCTCAGCAGATGCCACAAGGGTTTCCTTGTACAAGTTTTACACTTGTGGCCAAAATATAGAATACACTTTTTCTAAATTCTATAGTTAGAAATCTCTAGGGTTCCCCTCCTCCACGCTCTAATAAATGATCTGCTCCAACTGCACATTCCCAAGTATTGTGCAGTACGACTCAGTGTGACCGTTAGATTGTGTAAGCAAAAAGTGGCAGGAAAATGTCGCAACATAAATCTGGTGCCCAGAAAAGAAATGATACGTTCTGGGAAATTGCTCTTAATAAATGTCTTCACCACAACAGCAAAACATTTGAGAGGTGAGACACAACAGTAAACTAGTAGCTATCATGATGTAGTGCAGGCATGCACGTTAGCTAGCATTTCTCATATTTCCTGAAATTCATAGTTAGTTAGTGATTTGACATGGTGATAACTAATGGTCTGAAAAAAAATCCCTCCCTTAACCCTGCCGTCCTCCAGAACTACAGACCGATATCACTGCTACCCTTCTTCTCAAAAACAATTGAACGTGCTGTATCTAACCAACTGTCTTACTTTCTCTCTCAGAACAACCTGCTTGACCCCAACCAATCGGGCTTCAAGACTGGCCACTCCACAGAGACTGCCCTTCTTTCAGTCACCACTGCCCTCCAGTCTGCCAGAGCGGCTTCCAGGTCATCCGTCATCATTCTGGACCTTTCTGCAGCGTTTGACACGGTTAACCACCAGATCCTGCTCTCCAGACTTTCTGAGATGGGCATCACTGGCACTGCACTCCAGTGGATCTCATCCTACCTGTCGGAAAGATCCTACCAGGTCTCCTGGGGAGGCAAACTGTCAGGCCCTCGCCAGCTCTCCACTGGTGTCCCACAGGGCTCCGTCCTTGGACCCCTCCTCTTCTCTCTGTACACCACCTCACTTGGACCAATCATCACCTCCCATGGCTTCTCCTACCACTGCTACGCTGATGACACGCAGCTGTACCTGTCGTTCCCCCCGACTGATCCGGGGATCTCAGCTAGGATTGAGGCCTGCCTCACAGACATCTCCGCCTGGATGACCGCACCACCTCCAGCTGAACCTCGCCAAAACAGAACTTCTCATCATCCCGGCTAAACCCTCCATCTCCCATGATCTGTCAATCACCCTGGGATCTGCGACGGTGACCCCTTCATTGTCTGCCAGGAACCTTGGGATTACCATGGATGACGAGCTCTCCCTCACGGCCCACATTGCCGCAGTCTCCCGGTCTTGTAGATTCACCCTCTACAACATCCGGAAGATCAGGAGATACCTGTCTGAGCACTCCACCCAGCTGCTAGTCCAAGCAATGGTCCTCTTCAAGTTGGACTACTGCAACTCGCTGCTCGCTGGTCTCCCAGCATGTGCAACCCGCCCTCTTCAGAGGATTCAGAACGCAGCGGCCCGCCTGGTCTACAATCTACCCAGACGCTCCCATGTTACCCCACTCCTCATCTCTCTCCACTGGCTACCCATCAACGCCCGTATCAGATTCAAGACCCTGGTACTGACCTTCCGAGCAGTGAACAGGACTGCACCCGACTACATCAAGTCTCTCCTGCAACCTTACACCCCCACCCGTCACCTACGGTCTTCCTCAGACAACCGCCTGGTGGTCCCACCGCTCAAGACTGCCAGGTCCCAACACAAGCTCTTCTCCTGCCTGGCCCCCCAATGGTGGAACCAGCTCCCCACCTCCATCAGGGACACTGACTGTCTTCCCACCTTCAAGAAAAGGCTCAAGACGCACTTGTTCCGGGAGTACAACGGCACTTAGAAATGCTTGGCTGGACCTGTTGTTAGTTTCCTCCAGGATCACAATGACTCTTATTGAGTGACTTGTTGCTCTTGTAGGTTAGTTTTAACAAAGTTAAGTCTTGTACTCGCTGTGAAATATTTTACTATTGATTGTTCTTCTACAGGTACAGTCCTGCACTTTTTTGTGGTTCATGTTGTTTTAATTTGTAACTGTAACTGCATGCTCTTATGGGTCTTCCCTTTTGGCACTTGTTTAGTTTTTTCACAATGTATGCTTCATGTTTTGGCTGCTTGCAATGTTTGGGACTACCTCGTTGTTATGATCAGTGACCTATGCTCTTTTGTAAAGCTCTCTCTTGGAAGTCACTTTGGATAAAAGCGTCTGCTAAATGCTTAAATATAAATGTAATGCTTAACTTGGAGAAACAGGACAGAAGCCTTAAATAGCATGCTGATGTTTTAAATTACTGGACACTACAGTATTTTTGGGAAATTGAGTGTTGACTGGGGAATTTGGAGCAAGTTTGGTACAACGTTAGTCTGTTAGTCTAGGCTACTGCTTTTGGTAATTGTTCTTAAGAAATATACAGAAATAATTTTCCAACAACTGTAGGGACTTCAGGAACCATCATTTGGATAGAACATTTTCCAGAAGAGGACGCACAATTTAGATGACGTGCTACACATTTTCGGGTGTTCTTCATCAACATCCATCGGGTCTTGCATAGATCTAAAAATTAAACCGTGATTAAAATCATATTTATATTGCCAACAAAGTTTATATCAAACCGATGCTCAGGATTGTATAGCTAGGGATTTGAACATGTCATTGAGGCTTAGATTTGAATAGCCAAAACAATATTACTTTTGGGTGTTTTTTGCTTAATTTGGTAGCTAGCTAGCTCTAACATTAGCCGAACGTCTGCATCCAAGGAACAACTCGTGTTAGGCCGAATCCCAATACTCCCCCTTACCCCTTACCCCTAGCCCTTGAAACTGAGGGGTAAGGGCTACATATCCCTAAGAAATGGGACGCCACTTAGTTACAGGTACGTCATCTAGCACGTATCGATATCTCCAAAGCAAGTAGTGTTATGCACTGATATTAAACGCAATTTGCTGCTAATGGAGTTTACCTAAAACTGTAGACATGCTGGTCAAAGAAATGCGGGACTGTTGTGCAATTCAGCACTGTAACATTAGCGTACCAAACTATAGATTTTTAGAAACGTTTCAATTAGGAAAATGGTTGCAAATATATGTTCATGACTGTATATAACACAAAACAAGACTGTCATAATTTTTTTATCAATTAATCAAGCCGAAAATATTACATTTATCGGACTCTGGATGATCTGGCCGCCATTGTTCCATAGATCTGTCTGTGTCAGAATGAGGCCGGCAAAGAGTGTATCAATTCTCTATTCCATTGCCAATCAGTGCAGGAACAATATAACCAAGTACACTCCAGTATTGGTTCTAAGGATATTCTTAAGGATGTGTGGCATGGCAAAAATATGGCTGAGAATGTGCTCTTCCAGATTGAGAGCTCATCTCTGAGGTTGATCCTGTATCAGGATGCATTTGAAGTGGTAAACCTACTGGGATCTGGAAAGAAAAATCATAAGGTATTTGCAGTGTATCTAACACTTGCTAATTTAATGCCACACAACAGATCCAGCACTGATCAAATGCAACTTGTTCTTCTCTGTAAAGAACACGATTTTAAGTATTTTGGTAAAGACTTGGTTATGGGCACCCTTGTCAATGACCTTAAAGATCTTGAGCTCGGTGGTGTTACCCTGTCCGATGGAAAGGTCTACAAGGAAACTTTGTGTGCCATTGCAGGCGACAACCTTGGCTCACATAACATAGGAGGCTTTGTGGAGAACTTTAGCAGGAGTTTCCACTTTTGCAGATATTGTGATATCAGCAGAGCAACATTCCATGCAGATCCTCTTAGCCAGGGCACAAAATGCACAGTGCAGTCATACAGTGGTCATGTTCAGAGCATTGAAGGACAGTCTACATCTAGTGGAGGTGTTAAATTTGATTGTGTTTAACACACTCAAATACTTTCATGTATGTCAGCCAGGGTTGCCTCCATGTCTTGGCCATGATCTTTTTGAAGGCATTGTATCCTCTGATCTGGCACTGTACATTATCCATCTTGTTAAGGTGGATAAAATGTTTAGCTATCTTGAGTTAGTTCGCCGAATATATCTGTTCAAGTATCTCGGTAGGGATGCTAATGACAAACCGTGTGAGGTTAATCAAGAGGGTGTCAAACTTGGGGGACATGCTGTGCAGAATTGGTGTTTGCTGAGAATATTGCCCGTTTTGATTGGAGACAAAGTAAAAAATCCAGGTGACAACAAAGTATGGCAGTTGGTTTTGCA
Organism: Hypomesus transpacificus; assembly: GCF_021917145.1. NCBI lineage: Eukaryota > Metazoa > Chordata > Actinopteri > Osmeriformes > Osmeridae > Hypomesus > Hypomesus transpacificus. Next base: position 703,419 of record NW_025814037.1, on the reverse strand, counting down.
ACTCAGAGAAGTTGTGGACCTTAGTTGTGCACCTGCAATTTCAATTGGCCAGATAGCCTACCTACGAGTTCTGATCGATTAATATCTACATTGCCGAATGCAAACGTTCCCTGACAACCCACTGAAGCCCAAACATCATTATGTCAGTCACTATCCTGAGCTCATTATCCAGTTTGGGCCACTTATTTGCCTATGGACTTACAGATTTGAGAGCAAACCCACATTTTTTAAGCAGTGTTTCAGAAAATTATGCAACTTTAAGAATCCATGTTCCACACTTGCAGAGAGACATCAGCTTCTGCAGGCCTTTTTGAGTGCTGGAACCTTCCCTCCAGGTGTTTCAGAGGAGAGGGGTACACAGTTTTTCTCAGATGACTACAATGACATAATCAAAGAAGCAGTTGCACATTACAATTTTGTGTCCACAAATACTCTGATATCCAATGAAGTGACTGTGAAGGGGAAACAATACAGAAAGAACATGCTCATTGTGACTGATGATGATGATGAGGGGCTTGTTACTGGAAAAATCAAAGTCGTTCTTGTTCACAAGGATTCAGCAGTATATTTCATTGCTGAAAAGTATCATGCCCTGCGTATTCCTGACATGGGTGTTTACAGCCTCACACTGATGCAGAGAAGCTACTGTTGTATCAATCAGGAGAATCTGCTAGATTACTATCCCTTGCCTGATTACACTGTCCATGGCACACCACTGATTATTCTTAACCATTTGTTCCCTCTAGTCCAGAATGATGGCAAACATGAGTGAAGAAATCAAAGAGATCATCTGCAAGACCTTGCCAAATCTGTCTGAAGAGATCCAGTGGCAAATAATATCTAAACTTCAGAGCTCCGGCTTGGAGTCAAAAGAAGACTTAAAGGAAACATGAAATGCTATTTTTGGATGCTTTTATATAGCCTTAGTGGTCCCCTAATACTGTATCTGAAGTCTCTTTCCCGAAAATCAGCCATGGTGCAGAATTATAGCCACTACGAGTAGTCCCACAATGAGCTTTCCTCAGAACGCGCTATTTTGGTGTCTGTAGCTTTAAATGCTAATGAGGAGGAGAGGGGCGGCAACATGCGCTAATGTTTACAACGGATGTATCGCAATGGCTCGTAGCCCCCGTTGCTGTAAGATGCCTCGAATTTAGCCATTCTCATCTGATCACCCTGGTTTGCAGAGGTGCACACTCATAGTAGTAGAAGAGAAAGGCGGATATCGCGCGCCATAACACCAACAGCAAAACGGTTATCCAAATAACAAAGAAGTGTACAACACTCGCGTTACAGCGTTTATATTCACACACATACTTGATGCCATCTACCTTTGCATTAGCAACAGTAACTCAGCTAGCTCGTAGCCCCGTTGCTGTAAGATGCCTCGAATTTGCCCATTCTCATCTGATCACCCTGGTTTGAAGAGGTGCACACTCAAATAATTTCAATGAGGAGAAAGGCAGAAATCGCCCGTGCCATAACACCAACAGCATAACGGTTATCCAAATAACAAAGAACAGTGTACAACACTCGCGTTAGAGCGTTTGTATTCACACACATACTTGATGCTATCTTTACATTAGCAACAGTAACTCAGCTGTTAGCTGCAGAGCTAATGTTACAGCCACATTCTAAGGGTAGCAAGCTAGGTAACCATATACAGTAAAGCAACAAAATGATATAGCGTTAGTTAACTTACTTGTCCAAGGTTTGTAGCTTGACCAAGGAGAGTTAGTAATGATCCAGAATTTTATTTCAGCAAGGCGAGTTTTGTATTGGCTCAAGTTGAGGAAACAGTAGAGGCTGAAATGTTTGGCGCAGACGTACAAAACTTTGTGAAGTTGGGTCGGCGCAATTCCAGCGAAAATTCAATTAAGATAATGGTTGTGCAGAAGCTTGGATGAAGGAACAAAAAAAATACTTTTGTTTTGATTTGTACATCCAAGCACTGAGCAACTGTTATGCTTCGTTTGTTTGCTCGCCATGATGTCTCTCCAGGAAAAAACTATATTGCACTCGCCCTTGCACGGTGGTAGCTCAGTTTCTCATGGGCGAGCCAGATGATCTGGGCGGGCAAAGCAGAGAGAGGGGAGGTAACCTTCCTCCTATCTATGTCACTAGGAGGAGATTTTCAAACAGAGCAATTGAGCCTTCATTTTGTCAAAGGCGGCGAAGAACACCCAGGGCTTTGTTTACACCTATCGAAAATTCTAGCCACTGGGGGACCAAAGGCAGGCTAGGGGAACTCATATTAATGTTAAATAACCTCATAAAATGAAGTTTTCATGTCATGTCTCCTTTAAAATAGTACAACAGGAAGACATTGCTGATATGTTACCTGTTATCCAGTGCCGAAAACTCCTGGATGCATTCAAATTAGGTAATGGTTAAGGTATGGTTAATTTAGTGTGGCATTCTCTTGTTATATTCTCTTGTTTATTCAGTTGTGGAATATATTTTTTCCCAACCTACTAAATGCACCTTTAAACTTGTCAAATATGCCTATAAGGACAGAGAAATGTGTTCTGCAGTTGCGGATTACAAGAGACCTAAACCAGTGGAGCGACACCAGAGAATACGAGTACTTGCGGATGAAATGAGAAAGTATGAAGCTAACCCCACTTGTGCACAGTGCCTAACTGTGGTTCGGAATATCATCAGGAAGTACCCAAAGACTTTTGCTGATATTGCACCAGATGGGTCACTTCTGGGTAGAGGTTATACATCACTTTTGATTCAAGAGAAAAACCGCGTTGAAAATGTGAACCGTGACGGAAGCTTCTCAAGCCACCGGTCCTCTACAGGCAAGAGGGGTTCAACTGACACATATGGATGTAAACAATTTCAGCCAGAGCTACCCCCAGAAGAAACTGAAAACACTGTGGAGCAGCACCGCCAGAGACTGGCTGAGATCAACAGACAGGAGGGTGCAGGTGGAGCAGAAAGAGCAGAAGTAAAAAATTGAATGGAGCTTACTTTCTTTCTACAACGTCGCCATATAAATACACTTCCACCACCTGACATTGAAGATGTCAAAAGCAAATGGCCTTTTCTTTTCACGCCAAGGTATATGTACGCACATTTAGAGTTGCTCACAGACGTCAATGTGCTTCATAGCTTGCAACTCAACATGGAAGAATGTGGAAGTGTCATCACAGACTACTTCAGGGCAAAACCTACCATCCAGAAAGTCAAGGATATCCTCTCCAATGGTAAAGATAATGTGACGGCACTTCATGTAGTGCAGCTGCTCATGGCACACTTAGGAGAGGACATAAACGGGATAATCCTACTTACAGATGTAAGTTTTCTTTTTCTTTCTAACCCTGAGTTTTAAAGGGTGACTCCACCAGTTGTAAGTGTCCAGACACTTAATGTATGTACTAGTTTAGTGGAGTACTACTACATATAATGCCAAATCTATTTAGCATTTTGATTGTAGTTACTTCAGAAGCCTACCTCATTCGCCTCTAGATTACTCTCACTAGTGTTTGTTGACCTTATTCGAATTTTTCTTCTTAAAAATCTTCTTATGGTAAGCAAAATGTATTTGTTCCCTACAGGTGTCTGCCACTGCAGCTGACGTGGAGACAACTCTCAGTCTTCCTGCAAGTCCTCACCTGATACTGCCTGGTATACATTTCATTTTGATTAATTGATAGACACATTATATATCATATCAGCCATTCATCTTGAGTTTACAAATGTTTACACAAGGTAACATCATTCCCATGTTGCTATGACAAGTTTCAGGTGCAACAGGGCAAGACACAGTTACACGTTGGATGATCACCTTTGAGGGCCGTGTCATTTCTGAAGGCATCACACCAACATTTGCAACAGGACTTGCTGCTGTGTTAGCAATGTATTACATATCCACCTTGAGTATCAAGATGAGGCAGCCTGCACTCTGGAATTCATTCAGAGGTAAAACCCATTCATTCCTTGTCATTATTATATGGATATATACAATTAAATTAATGTGTTTGATAAAAGGGTATTAACTGTCAATTTCAAGCCACAACACACACACCTACACACACACACGGACAGACTGGGTATTGTGTTGGACTATAGGCTTTATTATAATTATAATGCATTTGATGTCACTGCTATTTTCTCCTCTAAACTGTTGTTCAATATTACTGAGCTAGGTGAATTCACGTCATATGAATATCTTGCTATAGAGCTCAAAACCAAATCAATAGTTTTTGTTATTATATATCGGCCACCCAAGCACTCGCCAATATTCATACAAGAATTCTCTGAACTATTATCACTAAATGTCACTAGATATGAAGTAGTTTTAAACAGAGACTTAAATATCCAAGTAAATAAAAAAGCAGACCCAAGAACTATTGAGCTCTTAAATCTCCTCGACAGTTTTGATCTAACTCAACACATAACAGACCCAACACACCGGCACGGAAACACACTAGATCTAGTGATAACAACTGGACTAAATAGCAATAATATTTCAAAAATTGATCTACCCCTCTCAGACCATCATTATATACTTTTTAATGTGGAAATTATATCAACAAAAAACACAAAAGAATTCTTAGTCCAAAGAAGAAATTTAGACGATACAGTTATGATGACATTTTCTGAACAATTTGCTCTATATGAGCCAACTAATCATGGTTGCTCTCTGAATGAAATGGTAGAGAACCTCAATGATGCACTATTAGCACAATTATCTGTGTTAGACTCTGTTGCACCACTGAAAACCAAAAAGAAGTGCACAAGCAGAACCTCCCCATGGCTGAGAAATACAAATGTTAGTGAATCGAAAAGAAAATGCCGTGCAGCAGAGAGAAAATGGAGGAAAACAAAGATCACTATCCACTACAATATCTACAAAGATACACTAACCACCTATAACAAAACCATCCGTCTAGCAAGGAGAGAACATTTCTCCAACATTATTACAGAAAATGCCAGAAATTCCAGTTCCTTTCTCCACCATTGACCAGCTGCTAAACACTGTCCCTGTCCCACCCCCATCCTCAGCAGTTAAATGTGAAGAGCTTGCTTTGTTCTTCAAAAACAAAATAACTTTGATCAGAGCTAGTATAATTAATAGTGGGGTCGAAACTGACATCAGTAGATTCTGCAACATAACCATGAGCACATTTACCTGTATCACACTTAGTGAACTTTCCAAAATTGTTAGCGAATCTAACTCCACAACCTCACATATTGATCCTATACCCACAACATTCTTAAAGTGAGTGTTTGATATTGTCTCAGGTCCGGTGCTAGAGATTATAAACATAACGCGTAGAACTGGGGGGTATTCCAGGTAGAGGGTTTAGTGAAAACTTTGAGTTGTTTAACCCTGAAAAGAGGCATACCCCGAGTTCCACGTTCCAGAAAGAGAGGTAACGAAACCTTTTGGTAAGTTTCCATGGTAACTTACTCTGTGAAACTAACCTGCTCACTAGCAGGTTTTCCATGCCAAACTCGTTTCTACCAATCCCCTCCCACTTTATGAGCCCAATAGCTTTGGCAGACACGGCATATCATTTCCTGGTTCAGCCGAGCGATCTCGAACAAAATGTAATTTGCTTAGTTATACGCTGGGAGACAATTTTAAGATTGCGATTTGATGTGCTTTACAGTTTTTCACAAAAAAGCAAAACTTTGGCACAATTTTCACAACCTTAACGTCATGTACCAATTGCTCGACCCAATTATCACTACTTTACACTCCCTTATCTGCATTAGACTCTGACTTTCCTTGTTTACACACAGATGTCAATTACACATCACCTTGTTGTCAAAACACTACACACAATGTTCAGTTGTTGCACACACTTATCAAGTAAAGTCTCAAAGCATCAACCTACAACACACAACTATTCAAATCTCTAAACACTCAAGTCTGGTGAGCAATTTCCGATCAGGACTGGAGCATAAAAAGGGTCTTGAGCCTCTTGTTTTGTTTGGTGAACAAAGGAGAACTTAGAACATATCAACAACCAGAGAAGAAGAGGGGTAACAGTGAGAGGAGGAAGAGGACAAGGAAGAGGACAAGGAAGAGGACAAGGAGGAGGAGGAGGAAGAGGAGAAGAAGAAGGAGGTGGAGGAGAAAGAAGAAGAAGAACGGTGATCTCTAATGAGATTCGGGCCACCGTGGTTGACCATGTGCTCAACCATGGTTTGAGCATGAGGGAGGCTGGCCAGAAGGTCCAACCAAATCTCAGCCGCTTCACAGTTGCTTTCATCATTAAAACTTTAGAATGGAGAACAGGTATGAATGATATTTGCCTTGTGTACTGAAATATTGCATATCAATAGAATACAGTGTGCTCACTGTATTTGTATTTTGCAGGACTGAAAGAGAACCACGACCATGCCACATTCAGAAACATCCAGACCGTTACCCTCTCTACACTGTACCATGTTCTCCGCAGGAATGCCATGCGGATGAAACAAGTGTACAGGGTCCAATTCGACCGGAACACATCAAGGAGTTACGGCAAGAGTTTGTAAGTCCCATACGTTCAGCACTGACACATGCATGTATTGCACCTGTAATGTGTCTCACTGTACCCCACTGTGTTGACCCATCTGTGTCCATACTATACAGTAACTTGCATTACTGTATCATGCTGTCTGTTCCAGCAGATCCAGGATCATGACACAGCTAATGATCTATATGAATACATGAATACATATTCATTGATGAGATTGGATTCAACCTGGTGAAGAGGAGGCGCCAGGGCAGAAATGTCATAGGCCAGCGCACCATTGTTGAGGTCCCTGCCGAGCGTGGTGGGAACATCACTTTGTGTGCTGCAATGGGTTGAACAGGCCCGTTGACTGTACTGTACTGTTCAAAAAATAAAAATAAATTTTGCTGCATATGTGTGCTGTTTTATGTTTGACTATGAAAAAATGTGGCCTACACTGAGACATTTTACAAAAATTGAAATGGCTCATTCTCCAGAGTCATTGTCATTCATATGGTGTGTTCCATTTTGAGAATTGTGTTTTCAATTTTGCACTACTGTGTGCTGTGAATGCTTGGTAGTGTGCAGCAAATGCTTTTTGTGTGTACTGTTATGAAGGGTATGTGTGTGTCATTTGAAAATATGGCTGTGTGTACCAAATGAGAACACGATTTCCATTTTGTGAACAGGTGAGATATTTGATGGCAAAGAGTCCTCTTCCAAAGGGAGTGTCAGGTTTAGCATTTTGTGTGTGAGGTTTTCAGTTTTGTGTGTGCAGTTTTGAGAAAGACGTTATTGTTTGGAGAAACGTGTGTTAACAATTGTGAAAAACTGTAATTCCCCGATGAATACCTAAGTTAACGTTACCTTTTCCCGTCACAATCTCAACCGTTGGGCCTTCGTCGCTAGTGTTACATTTACATTACATTTACATTTATTCATTTAGCAGACGCTTTTATCCAAAGCGACTTCCAAGAGAGAACTTTACAAAGTGCATAGGTCACTGATAATAACAACAAGATAGCCCCACAGCATTGCGGGTAGTCAAAAACAAGAAGTACATATTGTGAACAACCAAAAAATAGTGCTAAAGGGAAAAAACCATAAGAGCATGTAGTTAAACAAGTTAAAATTACACAACATTAATCTCTAAGTGCAGGTGTACCTGTAGGAAAGCAATAAAAATAGGATTAACTAAAATAGAATACAACAGTTTAAATCAGCTACCACTAACCAACAAAAGCAACAGTCTAAGCAAGAGTCATTGTGATCCTTGAGGAAACTAGCGTTGGGTTCAGCAAACCATTCCTAAGTACCATTGTACTCCCGGAACAAGTGCGTCTTGAGCCATGCCATGGACATCCACTCAGAATTGACCAAATGCTTTTGGGAACTGAAATAAAAACAAATAATTGAAATTGTATTTGGTCTTCTTCATTGCCTACAAATAGAAATCACAATGAGTAGCTTAGCCTATTTCTATTGGCTATTGTTCCTACAATTTACATGATTCATATGATTCCTACAATTTACATGATGTAGCTACCATCCTGAATCTGGTGTTTCAGCAAATCTATTTCAACATTGTAGGGGGTCAATATTGGCCAAACAACCAAAACTAATTCCCCAATGGTTTGAAGGAAGATGGGAAACTGAACAGTGTATTAACATCAAACAAATAATGCCAATACCAATGGAATTACAGTTATTTGACTATTATGATTTTTGAGTTAAATCAGAGCAAGAATGGTCAAATTAAGGTTAAAAAATGTTTTGTAACTCTTTAGATGAGCTCACCAAATTCATAATTTATTAACCAATTTGTTACCTATTAGTTAACGGTTTGTTCACTATTAGTTATTTATTGTTTATACAAAATGTATCATTAGTAAAGCATTTGTTTACACAGTTAGGGTTCGGGTTTAGGGCTAGGGTTTAGCTTTACTAATGATACATTTTGTATGAACAACAAATAACTAATGGTGAACAAACCGTTAACTAATAAGTAACAAATTGGTTAATAAATTATGATTTTGATGAGCTCATCTAAAGTGTTACCTAATTTTTATCATATTGCTAATTAATTCTATCAATGAAGGTTAACTCTTATGCCTACTCTACCATGATTATTGTAAACCAGAGATAGAAAGCGAGTGAGGAAGAAGGAGTAGGACAAGCTAGAGCTGAGGAGAACGTCTCAGGAGATCAATAATCCACAGAACAATGCTTCACAATTCCTTAAGAACTACAATCACACCAGAATCTTGACCCTTACTTATCAACATGACTAGCAATGCTACAGTAAGTTACACAATGAGATGTGAGAGCCATCAAGTTGAGACTCCATCCAGTAACTCCATATTTTACCATATGAGGGGTGGGGGCAGGTTGATAGCCTTACAAGATCAGCCTTTATTCTTCTGCCCTAAGTACACCATCTCTTGGTCAAAATAGAAATTCAGAAAATTCAACTATTAATACTCATATAGGTTATTGTTCCTACAATTAACATCACCTGTGACCATGCATCCTCTCGTAACTGGTGTTCCAGTAAATCTTTTTCGAGATTAGCCTTTATTCTTCTACCCTCAGTAGGCCTACACCATCTCTTGGTCAGTTTTTGGCACTTTCTTCACGAGGTGCAGTTTGTACAACTAATTTAGGCCTACTTGTAACTGGGTATACGTGAGATTACATTAGCTACATTTCACTGTTCCACATTCAAAATTCACCTGCCAGTAAATGAACATCTCACTGTATCCAGCATGCCCTGTTGTCAGAATGTGCAAATCGTTTTTATATTCATTATTCTCATAATATCAGTGTAACTGACAATTACAAAAAAAAGCCTGTAAATAAAAGTAAGCTACATGGAGAGAGAACTAGGCCTACCAGTAGCTACCATACATAATTCTCTGTATCCATTTCTGCGGCAGCAGTCATTAATGTCTCTTCGTCATCTTAATCATCATCATCATCCTTTGATAAAAATCATTCTGTTGAGGAAAACTGCTACTACAAGTTGAATTAGGCACCAATTGATATTTAAACTTTGTATCATGTCGAATATGATTAAAACCATGGTGACGTCGAGGCTACAATCACAATTGTAGCCTACAAGCAACATATGCATTACCTGTTCGTAATATGTTTTTATATGTAATATAACATTGAACATGCTATTTTATTAAGTCCACCACTTTTTCTCCTGTAATAGTAAAGGACAGTGGGGTTAAATGTTCAATGTATGGACTGGCTATTGCATTCAAATAGTAAATACATTGACTAGACAGCAATTGTGTCCCACGCCAATTGTAGCTATAGGCTTTGCTGCTACAGCCGTGTTGCTTTTTTCCGGAATATGTGCTCAGATTGACCATGAACACGAAATAAAACTTATATCTAAAGTGTGGTGAAGTATGACTACGTTTTTTGTCGTGGGTTGCCATGGTGAATCCTAGTATCGGAGCTCCATAGATGTTGGCTTTTGGTAGTATTCATGCACGCGCTAAACTCAGAGTTGCCGTACTCCGAGTTGAGTTAACAAATTCATATCAGCTTTTCTGGAACCGAATTTTTGGAGTTTCCCATGTTAGAGTAACTCAACTCAGAGTTCAGGGTTAATCTCAGAGTTTGTTAAACCCGTTACCTGGAATACCCCCCTGGCGTCTTCCCAGATGCCTTCAAAACAGCTGTTGTAAAACCTCAATTAAAGAAACCCAAATTGGATAACAGTCTACTTGCAAATTACTTAATTAAGAACTGCGCTGACCAGCTGTCTCCGGTGTTTACCTACATCTTCAACACCTCCCTGGAGACATGCCATGTGCCAGCCTGTCTCAAGTCCTCCACCATCATCCCTGTGCCCAAAAAGCCCAGGCCAACTGGACATAATGACTACAGACCCGTCGCCCTGACCTCTGTGGTAATGAAGTCTTTTGAGCGCCTGGTGCTGGCACACCTAAAATCCATCACAGACCCTCTACAGGACCCCCTGCAGTTTTCCTACAGAGCCAACAGGTCTGTAGACGATGCAGTTAACATGGCCCTCCACTTCACCCTACAGCACCTGGACTCCCCAGCATCCTACGCCAGGATTTGTGGACTTCAGCTCTGCCTTTAATACCATCATCCCCGCTCTGCTTCAGGACAAGCTCTCCCAGCTGAACGTGCCTGACTCCACCTGCAGGCATCAGCTCCCTCACCAAGAAAGCACAACAGAGGATGTACTTCCTGCGGCAGCTGAAAAAATTCAACCTGCCAAAGTCGATGATGGTGCACTTCTACACAGCCGTCATTGAGTCCATCCTCACCTCCTCCATCACCATCTGGTACGCAGCTGCCAGTGCCAAGGACAAGAGCAGGCTGCAGCGTATCATCCGCTCTGCGGAGAAAGTGATTGGCTGCAATCTGCCTTCCCTCGAGGACCTGCACACCTCGAGGACCCTGAGGCGAGCGAAGAAGATTGTGGCCGACTCCTCCCACCCTGGACACTCCCTGTTTCAGTCACTCCCCTCCGGCAGAAGGCTGCGGTCCATCAGGACCAAAACCTCACGCCACACAAACAGTTTTTTCCCTTCCGCTGTTGGCCTCCTCAACAAGGCCAAGAGTTCACACTGACTTAAATGACTTCTGACTCTGATTACAGACCAATATCAAACCTTCCATTTATTAGTTAAGTACTGGAAAATATAGTTTTAGTCCAATTAAATTCATTTCTTGAAGAAAATAACATCCTGGAATTCTCCAAAATAATTAGCGACCTCAGACTAAACTCTGATGCAAATAAAGTCTCTATCCTTATCCTGCTAGATCTCAGTGCAGCATTTGAACGTTGGGGTGGAGGGGGGCGGGGGGGGGGGGCGGTTGTGTATCGCATGCTGCACTATCTGATCAAAATGACAGTTCTCTCTACAGTCAGAGTTCGCGCAAGGAGGTGGAATGTAAGGGAGATACCCTTTCCTGAACTTGTAAGGGCGTAATCATTGGTAAAAGACCCAGAGAAACACGAATATCCAACGAGGCAAAATCGAGTTTTGGAATCCCTGCCGGATGCAATGTTTAGGTCTCAAAAAGAGGGCATGTCCAGGTAAAAGAGGACGTCTGGTCACCCTATTACTAGAGGTCCAATAAATGTGTTAATGTTGCACCCTTAAACAGACATCAAGTCAGCTTTCTTTT